>NC_046171.1:30309587-30609587 GCF_011064425.1 Rattus rattus | reverse complement strand
AGCAAATGTTAACTTAATGTTTCTACGTTTTGATCTTTTGATAGTTGAAGAATTGTCTTACTAATAAGTAAAATATTTTGCCTCCTTTTTTAGAACTGGCATTCATTTCATTCTTTGCCTTGGCTTCACCGTAACCAGTCACATTTCTCTTTTTACCTGCTACCATTGTATAATTATTCTTTAGCCTCAGGTAGTCACTTGTTTAATTAAAGTCAGATTCTACATACTTATTTTGACGGGTATTGCCACACAGGTTTTCACATGATAACAAAAAAGTTGTATATTGGCTCCTCTGACTCTAGTAGCTGTGAGCAGTTAGAAATAGTGCCAGAGCCTTGGTGTCTTTGAAATGACTCTTAGAAATTGTACTCGCTGGTGCTGATATTCAGATCCTCCTAGTGCTTTGTGGAAATTTGATTCTTACTATTGTCTTCTTTTGCCCAAAAGAACCTTACATTAGCCAGGTCTAGTGGCACGCGCCTTTGATCCCAGAGCTGGGGAGGCAGAGGCAGGTGGATCTCTGTGAATTCGAGGCCAGCCTGGTCTACATGATAAGTTTCAGGCCAGCTATGGATGTTACACAGAGAAACCCAGTCTCAAAACACCAACAACAAAAACAAAAACAAACAAATAAAAACCTTGCATCTAATTTTTAAATGTCTTGAATTTCATTTGTTTTAACAACAAGCAAGGCCTAGAACATATCAGTGTTAAAAGTGCTTCCATGGCAAGCACAAGACTGGTCTGACTGCTAAGACCCTGAAAGGGGGGGAAAACCCGACATGATAATCAATGAGAGAACAGGCTACTCAATTTTGCCTAACTGACATTTTCCATAGGTAAAGAAAGTTTAAGTGAAATAAAAACTGTCCCAGTAGCTTGGGGTCCAGAAATATTTATTGTATAAAAAGCAATTAGTGCTTTTTGTGGGTTTGTTATTTGTTGTTTTTGAAACAGGGCCTCCAGTAGTCCATGATGCCTTGAATCCTTGCTTTCCCCGTCCGTCCCTATCTCCCAAGTGTTGAGATTACAGATGTGCGTTTTACGCCTGCCCAGAGAGGTTTTTTTTTTTTTTTTTTATTTCTTAGGTTTACTTTAAATTAGTACCTCACTGTACTGGAACAAAAAATCATTTGTTTATGAGAAAAATGTCAGTTCTGCACATGGACATTAGGTAGACCAGCACACTCCACACACACACACACACACACACACACACACACACACACACACACACACGGGGTGGGGGGGAGGAGTGCTTGGCGAGAGTCCAACAGTAACCGCGATTGGCACTTCCAGATGTTCTGCTTCTCCTTTCTGTTCAACCTCTGTATTGTTTTAATGATAATCTGAAAACTCAGTGGAAATAAAACCGGATTCCTGCTATCATATTAATGCTCACAGACCTGACTATTATGAATTAGGGTCAAAAGCATATTTCATAAAGGTCATTTGAGAAATATAGAACCAGCCTGGGGGGAGCGATGTACACCTTTATAATCCCAGCATTTAGGAGGCAGATGTAGGATTCCTGAACTTGGTGAGTTTGAGGCCAGCCTGGTCTACAGAACTAGTTCTAGGACAGCCAAGGCTATACAAAGAAACCCTGTCTTGGACACACACACACACACACACACACACACACACACACACACACACACACAACTGAGCACTCCTCCCCCCAGTCTCTTAGTCTTTGTCCTAAGCCTTTTAGAAGCACAGCTGGTGCTGGTGTAGTGAGCGGCCCAGACAGCTGTGGGAACCATTGACTAAAGTTGTCTTGAAGTGGATGTGGGAATGGCACCAAGTCCTTCCTACTAGAAGTCTGAATGAGATCCCTGGATATTTCTAAGTTCCACCTGGTCCATAACGGTCTCTTGTCTCTCCTTTAATGCTTTCCTATCTGTACTTAGATCGCTTCTTGTCAACACTGGGTCTTTATTATTATCTAGTTTTTATTAACATTGTTGCTGATGGAAAGGTTTTTGCCGTGAGAATTAGCTTCTGATAAAGGAGGTAAAAAATGTTTCAGCCAGTTCAGTGCAGCAGTGAACCCTTTGATCCCGGTACTTGGAAGGCAGAGGCAGTAAAGCTCTGAGGGAGAGACCAGCCAGCAGGAGAAAGCTTTCCAGTACAACAAAAGGAGATTCCCAAACTAGAGATGATTACTTTAGATTCAGTTTACTTTGTTTGATTGACTTGTTCATTGTTCTGCAATGAAAACAAATAAGGCTTTCCATCCCGGGTGGGTTTGGCTACAAGTTCTGTCAGCTGTTCCTACAGTCCGTCCTAAGCAGTAGCTCCCGGTCCATGTGTCTTCTAACCACAAAGGCAGCTCTCTAGTGACATCTTGTGGCTCCCTCAGCACATAGCCCTTAAACTTTTTTTGTTGTTCTCTCACTTAGTATAATCTTCCCAGTGTGTGTGCATAACTACATTGCACTGTATATAAATACCACTGGATGAGTTGGCCTATGAGAAAACGTGATTATTTTCTTCCCTGATGAGCCTTGAACAATGTGTCCTTATGGGTTGAGAATGTAGGATTTAAAAGTCCATTCCCTACAAACTAAGATGAGAGGTGCCGTTCATGTGTGTCTTCTGTTCCCCCTTCCTTGGTATCTTTTTCTTGTTCCTTATATATGTTATGTGGGTCACCACACAGCTCTGTGTTGCCAGGAATCACCCCAATAGTACCCGACCTGAGTTTGTGGAGTTTGTGTCATCTGACTTCTCAGCTCCTTAGAAGCTGCCCTCCCCTCCTTCACACATGACCTAACGTAGATAAGTCCTCCCAGGCATGACCATGGAGCACTTAATGGCTCTCCAGGCCATCCCATCATCATACTCGCAAGTCTGAGGGTAACTCTGTGCGTGCTTAGCTGGACTGATTGAGGGATGTAGGTATTTCTTACAGCAGGATGTTGTCTGGGTTGTCTCGGTGAGATAACGTTTTCTTGTTTGTAGACTAGAAGATATGGAGGAGAAGTATCTAATGAGAGAATCAAGGCCAGAAGACCTACAGATGATTGCCGAGCTAAAATCCCTGCTTACAGAGCGAGACCAGGTCATAAAGAAACTCATTGTAAGATATTCTGTTTTCAGTACAACCGTATGAGCAATCAGTAGACAATGGGAAAGTATTTTTCAATAATGCTAAATGAAAATGGAAAGTAAAATCTGTGTTTTGTGGTTGTGTTTATTAAACTATAATTTCAATTTTAAATTTCGCATTAGAATAAGGGGATTTTACCCTTTTCAGTGTTTTTATTGAAATAATTAGTTTTAACTCATATTAAATTCTTAATAGTCAACATCCTATTGGTGCATACAAGGATATGGGATTGGACGTACAGTATGAGAACTAAGAACAATCTGTTAACGTGGCCATGCATTAGACTGCACTGTCAACTTACAGATTAGTTCCCCCTTTCTGCTTGTTGGTTGCTTTTTTGTTTGTTTTCTGTTTTGTTTTGCTTTTTGAGATAGTTATGCCATGGAGCCCTTAAAACTCACAGCAACTCTCCTGCCCCAGTCTCTGGAGGGCTAGGATTACAGGCAGGTGTCACCATAGTTGGCTCAAATGACTCATGTTAATCACTGACCACTGATCCTGAGAGATACTGAGCCATCCAAGTGCTGGGGAGGCTGGGGTGGGAGGATCTTGACTTTGAGGCCAGCCTGAGCATCATGTCAAATTCCAGAGCATCTTGGGATACATAGCAAGAACCGTGTCAAGGTCGAAAGCAAACAAGCAGAAAGCAGGGTTTCATGGTCTCGCCTAGGAAGAGCTGTGCTCTATCAAGGGAGTCAGGGGGCTCAGCTCAGAAGTCCACTGGTGAAAAGAGATAGGACTCGAGCAGCAAACACTCTGTCTTCATTAGAACCATTGTTACTTGAGAATAAAAAACTATACAAATGTTTGAAAATTTATAAAAATGTCTCAGAATTTTCTAAAATGCTGTACCCTGGTCAGTAACTCGGGTGCTGCTGTTCACTGTCACTAATTAATGAAATCTCTGGTAGTGGAAGGGAAAACATCTACGTGTCCCGCAATTGCTTTAATTACTATCTTTGGATATTAGCATGTAACAGCACAAGACAAATATTCCGACATCCTTTAAAACTTATTTTTACGATTTAGAAAATCCCATCTGTTTTCAAGACTGGGAAGTTCCTTTTGAAACTTCCAGGGTGGCTTGGGCTTCTTAGAGGGAGACCAGGAGGAGGCTGTGCCATTTCCTGTGGCTTGCACTCTGCTAAGCTCCCTGTTTTCCAAGGCTGGGACATAGGAGCACAGCTCTATGCAACAGCAGCAGACTCATGGAAGACTGCAGTTTCATTTATAAACTGGGCAAGCATAGCAAGTGTATTCATGTGTGGCCGACAATAGCTATTTATTCTTCCCGGTACTACCGGGAATGTTACAGATACAATCGCATTTATCCTCGTCAGCGGGCAGATCCAATATTGTAGCCAGGGGCAGTTCCACACTCTTTCTACAACAGTGTGGTCCCTGACCCTCAAGAGGCATGTGGGGCAAGACCTGTAACTTACATGAGAGGCGGTGGGAGTGAAGAGAGTTAGGGTCCACTCTCCTAGGTTACACTAGAATCAAGGCCAGTCTAAGCACAGCCGTCAGTCTCACCCACACTGCTCTATCTGCTGTGGCCTTCCCAGTCTGTCTGTTAAATTAATTAACACATCTTACTTATTTCTCAAAAAAGAAAGGTTTTATCTCTGTAAGGACCATTTGCTTGTCCATTACCCTTGGTATAATACATCACTATCTCAAAGAAAACACCAGAAGAGATCAAATGCATTTTCAGGAACTGGAGGAGAATAATACACAGTAGTGTCATATTTATACATGGAAAGCAGTCAAACATGTAGGTTACAAAAACTCTCAGGTCAGCGTCTGGCTCTGGCAGCCCTAACACAGTGGGCTTGGTTACCCACTACCAACAAGCCAATTAAACAAGTAATATTGAAAAGTAGACAAAAGAAATGTGTCACATGAGGCCACAGTGAGAAGAAGTAGAAATGAGTCCCTTGAAGCCCGGTGCCCATCTTTGGGGTCCTGAGATGAGGTGGATGTTTAAATGCCAGACAAGAGATAGGCATAACTGAGTGTAATAGTCCTGGCCAAGATGTGGTCTTGCCCATCCTCGTTGTCTTGGCTCTAGCCTCTCCTTCAAGGCAATGTGACAACCTGTGAGGACTGTCTGGCACCTCTGCTTTTCCCTTCTCTGAGCCGTGACATGTGGGGAAATTCCAATTGGTTGGGAACCGTTGTTAGTTACAATATTCTGGTAGCCAGTAAGAGAGGCACGTGTCTCTTCAGTATTGCCTTCATTCCTGTCAGTACAGGTGCACAGCACCTCGAGCACAAGTTAGGCCCACTCAGATGCCACAGTAGGCACCACAAAGAGACAAGACATTAGTAGATCCTGTAGACGGGAATGAAAGGGTATTAAAGGGTATGGTCGGGTGCCCAAGCCCAGGGTTTATAGGGTACTAAAGCGTGACCTACTAGCTACATTTGAAACACTGGGACTCGAGCCTAGAGATGTTTAAACAAACTATATAAACCTTTACACTTCATTAGGTTTTTAATGAAATGGCACTCACACATTTTAAGTTTGTAAATCTGTAATAGAAGATGTTGAAAGGATGTTTATAATTCTTTTGCATAGGAGGATAATAAATTTTACCAGCTGGAATTAGTCAATCGAGAAACTAACTTCAACAAAATATTTAACACAAGTCCTACTGTTGGTGTTATTAACCCATTGGCTAAGGTATGTGCTGTAGACAGTGTGACGTAGGGTTGTACTTAAAACCCTGAGGGAAATGGGCTCACGTGGGACAAGCAGCATAAGGTTAAAGCCGCCCAAAATGTCTTTTGAAATAACCTCCTGCTCAAGTTTATTACGTCTTCCTTTGTTCAATTCAGAATGAGCTACTCATTTATTGATCATTTAGATCCTTAAAATATTGTATTTGTATTGAAACATTTTGGCTCTACTGTTATGTTTTTCATATTCCTAACGGAAAGGAAAGCCCTGATGCAAATTAAGTTACTGTCAGTTCCTTGTTGAGCACAGTCCTCTGTGCAGTTCAGAAAGACTTCAGCCCTAGATGCCAAGCAGTTCTCCCCCGCTCCAGCCTTCCGGCTTAACTAAAAGTGATCCCATTTGTGAAAGTTCTTAACAATTTAGGCATGGCCCTTTCTGATTCTCTATTATTCTCTTAGAACAACTATGGGAAAGCCTTGAACTAAAACCAACTAACATTCATATATCATTGTCCCCCGCCCACCCAGCCCTAGTGTTTAGGCAGAGTGCACACACAATAAATGTGGTAAATTGTAAAACCTTATCATACTCCTTTAAGTCAAAATAAGCCATTCTGTAATTAAATCAAGTAATGAATACATAAGCGCATAAGCTGTTTTCACATGGATTATGAATTTCGTAGGAGAAATTAACAATATAACAAAGCGTATGTTAAAGCTATTTTTAAATCCATATTCTATTAGTTCACATTGTGCTGATTTCTGCCAAGCCCTTACCCAGAAATTTCATTTTCAGTTTATACAGTTTCTCTGTTTAGAATTCCAAATTCACTCTTTCTTATCAGTGCTCTGTACTTTGAACTTAATGTTTTGCAAATTAAAGAGCTATAGCCCTGTCTTTAGAATTTCATAAAGAAAGCTCTCCATAAGTAATTGAATGGGCAGACAGAATTAATTTAATGCTGGAGTTTTGTTTTGGTATGATTTTTGAAACAGTCTCAGGTAGCCCAGGCTGTCCTTAAACTCACCCTGTAGCCAAGGCTGGCCTTGAACTCACCCTATAGCCAAGGCTGGCCTTGAACTACTGATGCTCCTGCCTCTACCTCCTAATTGTTTGGAGTTAGCTGTATGGTACCCACCTGGCTTTAGTTTTATTTTTGAAACTGATAATTAAGAATACATTGGAAAACATTTTAAGACATATACAAAACATACATACTAGCTGTACTAACGGTGTATTAGACATACACACATGTCTTAGGAGACAAAGCATACTAGAATTTTATGCATTTATTTTATCAGAAATAGCTTTTTCAGCTTTAAAGCAACTACTTCAGAATTTTACCGTAAGTATGGTTTTGTTTGTTTGATTGATTGATTGATTGTTCATTTGTTTTATCTTGGTTTTGTTTTTTTTTTTTTTTTTTAAGAGATGGTCACTCTATGCAGCCCTGGTGTAAACCAGATTAGCCTTGAACTCAGAGAGCACTGGTATTAAAGGTGTGGACCACCACACCTGGCCATCCACTGATTTCTTCAAAACAAAACAAAGGAACTAAACCCCTGAGCCCGGTTTAAACCCTAAGCCATCTCCAGAATAGAATTAGAAAAGGCAAAAGACACCGTGTTGAGAAAGCCTCACAGCCGCTGTTGATCCCTGATAGCTCTCCGTGCTCACTCACTGTCTGATACTCGCTCACATGGTATCGGACTGTCTGCCAGTCACAGGGCATGGCAGAAAGAGACGTCTACTAGGACGTTTCTTTTAATCAAAGAAAATGTTCTAGCGCGTGTATTATTTCCGTCTTTAAAAACTAAAATTATTTTGCAAGGAAAAATATCAACATGCATCCAACTGGAAAACCTGAGACTATTCTGAGTCTTTTACAGCATACTAATTTTTATTTTCCGTAAGGGTTGACACTCATCAACCCTTGAACTAGGATTCCTTGAGACTAAAGGTGACGTTTTGCAGGCTGACCGATTTCCAGGCTGCGTTTGCCTTCCTCATTTTTGCTGAGTTGAAAACTGATTGGATGCAAAAACTTTGCTACTCTTGTCTTTTAGCCTTTATATTATGAGCCAGTTCACGATATCGCCAGTTAATTAAAAAATGTAGGTTTAATGATGCATACATAATTATCTCTCTTAGGCAGATGTCACAGAGAACTTAAAATGAGATTATTTGTTAGCTTTAAACCTTCAGTAGAAATGTGAGATTTGTTCAAACTACAGTGCCAGGCAGTTTTGTCTTCCCTTTTTTCCCCCCAGGCAAGAACAGCCTCTCTTTGACAGACGGACAGAGTTCATGGACCTCTCCTTTAACATTATACTTAACCTCACGCCTCCTAAGTTTAGCCTAAGGCCATTTACCCTGGGGGTATCTGAGGGACTTCCCACCTCACTTGTTCCCTGCCTTCTCACCTAGTCTTGCCTAGGAGTAGAGACGAACCCTTCCTAAATGTCCCTTACCCCAGCCTTCTGTCCTGGTAGCATGTCTGTGCTTGAGGATTCCATGTAGATGAGCACATTCGAGGATCCCCAGCCCACACTTGGGGTGACCCTGGTTAATTTTAACCTCTCAATCGGACACATTTCCCAAAACTTTCCAAGCCAAATTGACATTTCCTCCTCTTCCTGTTTTCTTTGTTGGCTCCTGTGTGGGGAATGAGTATTCTCACGTGTGTTATTTTTGACGCAGCAAAAGAAGAAGAATGATAAGTCGCCAGCAAACAGGTTTGTGAGTGTTCCCAATCTAAGTGCTCTGGAATCCGGTGGAATGGGCAATGGACATCCTACCCGCCTGGAACCCATTCCCAATTCTCCAGCCCATGATGTTGAGTTCAACAGCAACAAGCCTCTTCCACAGCCATTGCCACCCAAAGAGCCCAAGACGTTTTTGAGGTGAGCCGTGTCTCACCAGTAGCTCTTTTCCCCTTTTTCTCCTCATTTTTAACTTAAGAAATTTATTTCCCTTTTTACATTACAGAAATCCACTACTCAAAAAAAAAAAAAAAAACCTAAAAAATAACATGGAATAGTTTGAAAATGTTTTTTGACTTATCTAGAAAATTCTGTCTTGACATTGTCCAAAGATGTCTTTCTTAATTTATCGGTAGTGAATCTTCTAAATGCTAACAGAGGCGTTCATATAATTCACATGTTAAGAGTTTTAATATTTATAGCTTACCAAGGTTTTAACAGTACAAGCTTTAGTTTTCAGAACTTTAAAGTTATTTTTATTTATTAAAACTTTCCTTTCTATTGCTTTACATATATATTTCCTTTTATCAGGCTTATTAACATACATATGCATATTGCCAAATTAAAGGAAAATTAAGCTCTTAATGTTGTAGTTGAATACAAACAAATTTCGAAACAAACCACTTTTAAACTAATTGTAGTTTGAAGTTGCCTCCGAGTTGATTAAGTTTTACGTAAACTTTGAAGGAAATGAAATTATTAAGTCATTACATTGTTAAAATTAAAAAGCACTGCTTTCCGCTCACTTTACTAGAGCCGATTTTGTTGTTGTTGTTGATTCAAGTTAATTTTTCTTTCATTTTTGTTAAATCCCAATAACCCCACCAGGAAGTCTTACAAGTGGGGGTTTGTCTTTCTGCTTCTAAGCTAATCTCTAATGCAGTTAATGACTAATTATTCTAAAGAAAAAAAAGACAATGACAATAGTCGGCGCTGTCTCTGAATGTCTCCGCTAAATCCTCTGTGTTGCTTGTTTCCCGTGCATGGGTGCGTTCAGGTATCAGTAGGATGCATGTGCATGAGCTCAAGGACCTTGACTGCTGGACTTTCCATAACACATTGTTGCGTGCCTTGTTATTCCCCCAAAGACGGTAGGGATCCTTTTGTTTTCTTAAATAGCCCAAGAACCTTAGCTGGTTAGCTTTAAGTCGCTAGAGCTTCCAAAGTAGGAAGGAAACTCCGTTGTAATGCACTTGTTGAAGTACCTGATAGAATGGTGGACACTAATGTAAATATGTAAGTAGGAAAAAGAACCATGCCTTGATTACTTTAGCTCTAGTGAAGGGGACGTACATGAGAATTATCCCCTTGTGTCGGGTTCTGATAATGAAAGGGGACAGTTGACAAAAGAGGGGACACTATTTGTATGCTCTCCTCTCCAGCAAACACTGTCTTTCAGACCTCAAAGATGAGACTGTCAGTTTGCCAGTTGCTTAATTTTGGGCTCCTCTGTCACAGAGTTCATGCGAGCCGCCACTGAACTCCTGTTCTCAGAGGAAGCACTCCAGTGCAGGGTAGCCAGGCCTTCCATACAGTTCTGACATGGGGTGCCAGGTGTGGACATCAACACTTGTATTTAATTGCTTTCCCATTACTTTGCAGACCATTTAACCCTGGGTTGTATGTCTCTCTCTTTATGAATTCAGTCCTCCTCAGAGTGAAGCTTCCCCGGTGGCTTCTCCGGATCCCCAGCGCCAGGAGTGGTTTGCCCGGTACTTCACGTTCTGAATGAACTGTGCTGGCACGGCTCTGTGTGGACTGTCCAAGAGCATGGCTGCATAGGAACCGTTATGTGGACAGGCCTGTCTATGTAAAGCACTGTGAATGAGGAAGTGTTTGTCTCTCCAATCTGAAATGCACTGTATTTCCTGTGATACTTATTGGAATCACTCTCTGAGGTACTATATTATGTGTGTAATTATAACAATTATTTTTATCCGAGACGGAAGTCTTAATCTTTGTAATTACTGCATAATAAATTTTGTTAGAACAAATGTTTTTCGTTGTTGTTTTCTATCAAGTGTGCTTTAAACACTTTTTAATACCAGATATAAGACTTGTCAATAAGCTGTACTGCACTAATGATCATAAATTGTTATTTCAATAGTCTTAATATCAATATAGGGAAATTTATTAATATCTTCCATTGTCATGTATAATTTTAACTAAATTGTTAACATTTATAAATCCAGAATAAAAAATTTATGTAAATCGTGTACTTCCAAGCATATGAATTGTTGTTGGTTTATAGTTTTTTTCTTTTTTGATTCTGATAGATGAAATATAAACCTTCAATAAAGTTATTATCTATAATTAATATTATTTAGGGCCAAAGTTGGCATATAAAAAAGGTCGACTATAATTTGTCTTAAAAGGAAGGTGTCTTAGTCAGGGTTTCTATTCCTGCACAAACATCATGACTAAGAAACAAGTTGGGGCGAAAAGGGTTTATTCAGCTTACACTTCCACATTGCTGTTCATCACCAAAGGAAGTCAGGACTGGAACTCAAGCAGGTCCGGCTGATGCATAGGCCATGGAGGTGTGTTACGTACTGGCTTGCTTCCCCTGGCTTGCTCAGTTTGCTTTCTTATAGAACCCAAGACTACCAGCCAGCTGGAGAGATGGCTCAGTGCTTAAGAGCACTGCCTGCTCTTCCAGAGGTCCTGAGTTCAAATCCCAGCAACCACATGGTGGCTCACAACCATCTGTAATGATAACTGATGCCCTCTTCTGGTGTGTCTGAAGACAGCTACAGTGTACTTATATATAAAAAATAAGTAAATCTTTAAAAAAAAAAAAAAAAGAAGGAAAGACTACCAGCCTGGGCATGTCACTACCCACAATGGGGCCACCAACCCTTGATCGCTAATTGAGAAAATGCCTTACAACTGAATCTCATAGAGGCAGTTCCTCAAGGGAGACTCCTTTCTCTGTGATAACTCTAGCTTGTGTCAAGTTGACACACAAAACCAGCCAGGTGTAGTGGTACATACCTTTAATCTCAACACTTCAGATCGCTGTGCACTGGAGACCAGCATGTTCTATTAGGGCCAGCCAGGGCTATATAGAGAGACTTTGTTTTTAAAACAAAACAAAAACGAACTCCTACTTGCCACTTTTCATAGCATGGTTTGTGTTGACATATAAATACCAACTAGACGGCATCATATTTGGGGTCGTTTATCCACTTTTTATGAGTGTGTGTGTATATGTGCATGTATTTCTGATTGCATGTATATGCCCATACATGTGGAGGCCTAAAGTTGATGTCAGGAATCATGGATCCTCCCTTTACAGAATTTTTTAGTCAAACCTAGAGTTCCCCGAGGTGGTAAGTCTTATCAACTGATCTCCTTCCTCCACCTTCCAGGACTGAAATTGCAGGTGGACAACCATGCCAGCCTAGCAAGTATGTAAGTTCTTGGAGCCCCCCACCTCTTCCAGAACCTTCCTCACATTTGTACAGCAAGTGCTTTAACCTAAGCCATCTCTCCTGCCCCATATTTAACTTAAGCTTTAGTCCACCTTAGCAAAATACTTTGTTGTGACTCCAAGATCAGCAGACTTCTCCCAGAAAGTTAGGTAAGTCACCTTTGCCTGCTAATAAGTAGTTTCTTCTTATTTCTTTCTCTGTCAGCCAATAGGGGGACTTGGCCCTTCTGATGGCTGCAGCAGCTATACATGAACTTCATCCACAAAGAACAGTGTAGCAATCAAAATGGGCTTGGGACTGTCTGGAGGGACCGAAATGAAATGTCTGCTCACTGAGAAAGGGAAGGAACTGATAGACCAAAGATTCTCCCAGTCTAGATCCCCAAATGAGTTCAGTTGGAGTTGATCACGTGAGATGATTAACACAGCAGGAGCTTGTACCACAGAGCATCTTATTCAACAGCCATGGGGTGTGGCTCAGTGTCTAGAGCACGTGGTGGACCTGAGTTCAAGTCCACGACTCTTCACAGGTTGTTCTCTGACCCTCCTAAGTTTGAGCCCTGGGACCCACCACAATAAATAAAGTAATTCTAAACTTTTTAAAAAGTACCACTCCAAGTCATTTTTAAAAAATCTCTTATCTACTTTTCCTGCAGATGGATAGGAAGGAGTGGTGATTGGAATGAGAAGCAAAGGTCTTCTGTGGATCTTAAGACCTCTCCTCTCTCCAAGACGGAATGTTGACAACTCGATTGGCATTACCACAGGCCTAGCTATCAGTTGTATTGCCCAGATCATCTCATCTTGTTATTACCATGGGTCATGGGTCATGGTCTTCTGCAGGCTAATAGCTCTGCTTCGGGAGCTCTCTCTCTCTCTCTCTCTCTCTCTCTCTCTCTCTCTCTCTGTGTGTGTGTGTGTGTGTGTGTGTGTGTGTGTGTGTGTGCATGTATTAGCCATTTAGGGTTGCTGACACCTGTAATACTAGCACTTGGGAAGCAGGAGGACTGCAGATTGGAGGCTCTCGTGAGCTACCTAGCAAGACTGTGTCTCAAAAAAAAAAAATAATAATACTTTTAGTCATTGTAGAGTCAAAACTACAACCTCAAAGGAGAGAACCATTTATTCTGAAACAAAATATGAGTGACCATGCCCCAGTTCCTCCCCTTCCATGGTCCAATGAGATAACAGTTTCGTGAAGTTTTTATAGGAACATAAAATCATTAAGATGCTGCTTAATTTCACGTGTCAACTCGCCTTAACCTAGAACGATCTCAGAATAGAGGTTTTTGTTTGTTTGTTTTGTTCTTTTGAAATATATCCCTGGTTGTCCTGGAACTGGATTTGTAGACCATGCTGGCCTTGAACTCACAGAGATGAACCTGCTGGGATTAAAGTCCTTCACCACCACACCCAGCTGATAGGGGAGTCTGAACTGAGGAACTGTTTGTATCAGATCGACCAGTAGGAACATCCGTGAGAGGCTATATCCTTAACAGATGTGTAAAAAGAGGGCCCGGCCCCAGGAGGTACAGTCCTCAGACAAGTGGTCCTGAATTCTATAAGAAAGCCAGCTGACCACCCAGCAAGCAGCACCTCCCACGGCTCCTGCCACACTTCTTGGCTGTGAAGTTAATTCCTCGATCAGAGTTAATTCTAGAGGGAATAGCAGGTGTGTGTGTTACAGCAGTGACTCTCCTCAGTGAAGGACGAGGACCGGGAATTGTAAGTTAGATAAACCCTTTCTCCCTCAAAGTTGCTTTTGGTCCCGGTATTTTTCACAGCAGCAGAAAGGAAACTAGAAGAGGTGACAACAAGGCTCGGATCTCTCTGCAAAAGGCCTCGGACGCTGTGGGATGACGTTCCTAACTTTCGAGTTGGGTGAAGCTGGTGGTCTGAAATGTTAATGCATTCCAAATGGACTTAAGAGACGGCTCAGCTGTTAAGAGCACACACCGCCCTTCTGGAGGACCCAAGTTTGATTCCCAGTACCTACAACAGGGAACTTGATGTCTGTTTCTCCAGCTCCAGGCCAATACCCTCTTTTGGCCCCTCTAGGAACCTGCAATCACATGCACACACCACACAGGAGAGAGACACACGTACCCCTAACTAAAAATAATAAACACACTCAAAAAAGTTTCACCAGCTAGCCAGACAAAAAGGTTGGCCGGAAATACTGTTTTCTCCTTTTTTTTTTTTTTTTTTTTCCGGGGCTGGGGCCCGAACCCGGGGCCTTGCGCTTTTTAGTTAACCGCTCTACCACTGAGCTAAATCCCCAACCGGAAATACTTTTTAAGAAGTTTATAGATGGCTTAAGGTTTTGGACCTGTCATATTCCAATCTTTACAGTCAAATTCTAAACAGTTAATCAGACTTCGATGGCTTCAATGTAAAGTGTGCTGTCCGTGTACTTTCAGTTCTTTGTCTAAAACCAGTTCTATGTACTATGGCTGGTCTAGAGTGAACTGTGTGGACCTGTCTGGCCCACATCTCCCAAAAATCCCTCCGCGCCTGCCTCTGTCTGTCCCGGGATGGAAGACCAAGCCTGACCGCAGGTACTTTTGATTCGGGTTCTTCAAGTGCCCTGGAGCCTGTCTTGGTTTCGTTTTCTTGGCTCTATATTGAGGGCTATTCAGGAGGAGCAACAAACAGCGTTAGAGCTCATGGAATGCGGCCCACGGGTTAGTGCCATGGTGGGTGTCCACAGACAGGCAGAGCTCCGAGGACCACTTCTCCTGAAGACGTCATGCTGTTGTGGAGTTCTGCTCTGCTTGTTGCCCTCGTATCCCTCCGAAACTAAGAATTATATGGAAACTCTAAAGGGCCTTCGAGCCCCTCACTGGGCGATATCAGCGGCACTCGCAATAACAGAGCTCGATCTCTTCCAGGCATTGCTGCTGGGACAGATTAATGATTCAGTCCCCACCTTAGGAAAGAACTTGGAAACGTAGATTGTCAACAACGACCACCACCCTTAGAAAGAATAAAATTGGTAGTGAAGCTAGGGTAAGACGTTTTTGCTAGTGGCTCCGATGTAGAAAGTCTTAGGGAACAACTCGAAGTTCAGAAAAACGCACTCTTATTAGTTGAGCAAAGGAATTTTTGAGATCGGGGAACAAGAACAATGGCAACGCTGGCTGACGTGACTCTTTTGCTGAAGCTGAGTGGGGGGGGTGAAGAATTTCTTATACCCATTTTTGCCCTCAGGTTCCTGATATGATTTAATAAAAATGCTGATGGGTAGATAGCTGTGCAGTCTCAGGATTTAAAGTAGAAATGACTTTACAAAACCATAACATCACTTATAAAATTTAGCTCAAAATGGATCAGAGAACTAAACGAAAAATAAGGCAGATTCCTTAAGTGCATCCCCAACCAACCAAGACAAAATAAAAAAACAAAACACAACAAAACCACACAAGTGTTATAAAACACCTGATGACGCTAACCAAAGCCGAGGTCCCAGATCGCCCACGCCCCGCCCTAATACGTCACCAGGGTTCTCCCCGTCTCTCCGCCTTAGTCTCCACCCCGCCCCGCCCTAAGCCCGCCCTCGAACCCCTTGTCCCGCTCAAACCCCGCCCTAGCTCCCCCGAGTCCCGCCCCTCCGACGTCTTGTCCCGCCCAAACCCCACCCCCCGCTCCCGAGTCCCGCCCCTCTCTGCGCCCGCCTCCCGTTCGCGGACTCCAGCGCCGGTAGTGGCGCGCGCCCGCCTGCGTCCGCACCCGGAAGAGCCGCAGCGGCCGGAAAGTTGAGGCAGTGCGCGGCTCGGGGTCCGCGGGAAGCACAGGTCCTTCAGAGGCCAGACGAAAGCAGCTAGAAGAGGCCTGCGCGCCCTCGCGCAAGGCGGCCCCTCGAGCGGCCGCGCGCACGCCCCGCCTCCTCCGACGCCGCGCGGGCCGGGCCGGGTTGACTACGGGAGCAACGCGGCCCCGGCGACCAAGACAGTGCGTGTTGAGCCCGTAAGTGACCACCGCAGCCTCGGGTCCCGGGGATCGTTTCCCTCCCGTGGTTAGCGTCAGGGCTCGCCCGCATCCTTTAGTTTCTAAACTACCCGCGGGGCTGGGAGGCCACAGCCAACCACCTGTGGATTAGAAGCGGATTTGGAAAGCATCCCTCCGCCGGGCTCCCGCTTGCCAGGCGGCCTGGAGGCGCGCAATGGGCGCGCACCCGCGAATGGCGCGCAACGCGGGGCTGAGACGCGCGCCCCGACGGGGCGTGGCTACAGCTCCCGAGGGGCGGGGGCTACGTGAATCTGGGTACCCCGCCAGGCTCTATACCCAGACTGCTCTTTTTGGCGCCACCTTGCCGCGGTCCTTGTGAAATAAAGCAAAGCCGTTTTATTTGTTTGGATGCCAGATCCTCAACAAGGCCAAAGGAGAGGGAATTTGATAGTTATACAACCATCATCCCCCCCCCCCAAGTCAATACATGGCTTCAAGCTGTATCGGGGTGCCTGCGTTTATGGGTTGGCAAACGTGTCTGATTGCACGGATGTTGGAAACAACAACAACAAAATGCTGTGTTTAAAAAATATCGGCCCATTTAACACTGTAATTTGCCAGTTTCACTAGGCAAAAATTTCACCTGCCCCTATTACGAACTTAAAATGATTCGCCCGCCCTCTTTCTGCCCTGTTGGAGTTGGGTATGTTATGTTGTTTCTGATCGCTGTGTTTCCTGCTCTGTATTTATTTTGTATTTGTAAAGATTTTCCTTTAGTCACTGTTGAGGGTAGTTAGTGCTGTCATTGTTTTTTTTCCAGCAAAGATGCACATCATGGAATACAATGAGCCCTTTTCCAAATGCTCTGTTTTCCTCTTGGCTGATTGATTATGCTATTACCTAACCAGCCAAGTTGCTTAGTATTTTAGGGTTGGCTTACTTTCACTGATCCTCTGAAAAATGACTTCTCTTAATCTCATACTAGCCTCCGGGAATTGTTAGTATTCCTGGCTTAACTGTGAGGTGACTTTATACCTTCCAGCTTAGCAGGGCAGTAGTTCATGGTTTCTTCTCTGGTACTTGTCAGCTCATTTAAATTGAATCTCTCTCTTTGTCCTCTCTCTCTCTCTCTCATGCTCATTTGTGCCTGAATGTTACATGAAACACATGGGTGTTGCCATCAGAGGCCAGAAAAAGGCATCAGATCCCCCGGAACTAGAGTTCCAGGCAATTGCGAGCCCTTCCTATACAGTGATAGGATCCAAATCCAGGCCCTGTAGGGGAGCAGCAAGTACTCTCAACCTCTGAGGCATCTGTCCAGAACCTTCCTCTCTCTCTCAGATCACCATTTTAGTCCTTTTAGAGTGGTTTGGTTTGCCTCCTTCACTTGGGTCTCTGAGTGCCA
The DNA here is from genome assembly GCF_011064425.1 of Rattus rattus. Taxonomy (NCBI): domain Eukaryota; kingdom Metazoa; phylum Chordata; class Mammalia; order Rodentia; family Muridae; genus Rattus; species Rattus rattus. The sequence continues at coordinate 30,592,241 of NC_046171.1, read as the reverse complement.
GGCACTTTTTTTTTCTTTTTTTAAGATTTATTTATTTATTATATATAAGTACACTGTAGCTGTTTTCAGACACACCAGAAGGGGGCATCAGATCTCATTACACATGGTTGTGAGCCCCCCTTTTTTTAAAGATTTAGTTATTGCATGTATGTGAGTACACTGTCACTGTCTCCAGGCAGCACTGTATCCCAATTCATATGGTTGTGAGCCACCACATGGTTGCTGGGTTTGAACTCAGGACCTCTGGAAGTGCAGTCAGTGCTCTTAACCTCTGAGCTATCTCTCCAGCCTCGGCCTGGCACCTTTTAGTATGCTTTTCCTTTCATTTGTGAGGGTACTGGCGTGTGCACGGTGTGTGTTAGGAAATGGGTGTAGCATTGGGTTTAGGGTTTGTGCTATGACGGCACATGTGAACGTGAGATAGACTCCCTGTGTTTGTAAACACACATGTGAGAAAGAAAGGCTTGCTCAGAGTCAAGTAAGTGAAGTAAAGTATAGACAGTATTTCTTTGCAGTCTTGTTGTCCAAAACTTAATGCTCTTTTCCTTTGTCAGTTTGTTCAGCTTTTATGCACTTTAATAACTGCATTTACTGAAGCCCTAATTTCCCTATGCTAATAAGAGAAAGCAGGAAACAAATTTACTGCAGGGTACAATCCTAAAGCAAGTCACTAGTCATGGTGAAACTATCAATCTGATTAATAGTGTGCTCTGTTTATGAAGCTCTGTGGGGCGGGGGAGGGGGGGGGAGGAAGAATACACAATTGTAGTCCCAGCACTTGTAAAACTGAGGCAGGAGAATTGGTGGAAATTTGAATCCAGCCTGAGCTACATAATAAGTCCTAGGACAGCCTGCCCAGCATAGTGAGACGGCCTCAAAAGACCACTGAAGGAGGGGAGGCCTAGAGCTTCCTCTGTTAATAAAGGACTAATGAGGAGAAAGACTCGGGGAAAACATGAGAAATACTTGGTGCTGTTTAATACTTTTCAGTATCGTCCAATTCCATGAATTAAAATTAGCTTCACTGTTTTTTGTATGTTTTTAAGAAAACAGTTTTACAGTCAAGGTCTGTAATTTCCTCGTGTACATGAAGCTGTGAGTTCCCAGGGAACAGGGTGGCCAGCACAGACTCCTTCCTATGACGTCACCCAGCATGCCTCTCTGGTTGCGCTGGGTTGGTGCTCACTGAACCCGGGTGCCCTCTCATTGCCCCCTAGTGCCATTGTTTTTTCAGGAATCCGTCCTGGCTCTTAGAGCGAGCGGGATGCCCAGAATGCACACTGATCCTGGAAAGAACCCTACCTTCAGTGCGTGTGTTTACAACAATGCCATCAACACGCTGGCACTGTGCTTTCTCCCAGTTTTGCCGCGGTGGTGTTTATGGGACATTCTTTTGCTATCTACAACCTATTTTGTAGATTTGCATGTATGTGGCCAACAGAACACCTCTATGTTTTTTTTTTTTTTTTTTTTTTTTTATTTTTTTTTTTTCAGAGCTGGGGACCGAACCCAGGGCCTTGCGCTTGCTAGGCAAGTGCTCTACCACTGAGCTAAATCCCCAACCCCACCTCTATGTTTTTTAAAGGGCTTAGAGAGTATGGAGGGGAGCCTCTCCTTAAAATGTATCATTTTTCTGGAATTTCTGAAAGATGGCTCCTGCATCAAGAAGAACCTCATGATTTTTTCTTTTTGTTTGATTTGTGCGCACACGCGCGCGCGCACACACACACACACACGTGCGCAAAGGGAGGGGGGGAAGGAAGGAAGGAAGGAGGGGACTGGGGGTGTGTACTATACCATCTATGTGGAGGTGAGAAGAAGCTTTGGGGCATTGGTTCTTGCGTGCCACCTTGAGACATGAGCTCTCTTGTTTCTGTGGCTGCACCACGTAGTCTGTAGTTGACACCCGAGCTAGCTGCTGGGCAGTATCTCTACCCCACCTCACAGTAGTAACCGTGGAGTTGCATGTGTGCTGTGAGCTGCTTAAGTAGGTTCCCGGCACCCAGACTTGGGCACTTAGGCCGGTTGCTGCCAACACTTCCCCCCACTGAGCCTCCCCTGTGATTCTGATTTTTCAAGACAGGGTTTCTTTGCATAGCCCCGGCTGTCCTAGAACTGTCTTTATAGAAACAGGCTTAGCCTCGCCTCACAGAGCTCCAACCTGCCTCTGCCTCCTCTTAGCTGAGTGCTGGGATTACAGGTGTGCATCACCTCGGCCTGGCAACGTCACCGATTTTTAAAGCACATATTTCACACAATTATAATAGATAAATTCATCTATGGTAAGATTGAGTTCAGATAATTCTTTGTGAGTACCATGTGACCCAAGGCTGGGATGGTTTGTAAGTAAAGCGTCTTTTTGGTAAATTGCGTGCAAAGCCCGAATAGCAATGGTATCCTTCCTTTTTCTTCAGGAACCTCGATTCGAGATGAACAGTGAGCAGGTCACACTGGTGGGTCAAGTGTTCGAGTCCTACGTTTCAGAGTACCACAAGAACGATATTCTTCTGATCTTGAAAGAAAGGGACGAAGATGCTCACTACCCACTTGTGGTCAATGCTATGACCCTTTTCGAGACGAACATGGAAATTGGGGACTATTTCACTGTGTTCCCCGATGAAGTACTCACAGTCTTTGACAGCGCGCTTCGAAGGTCAGCCTTGGCCGTTCTGCAGTCCCTTCCTGAGCCCGAGGGCTTTTCTATGAAGCAGAATCTCCATGCCAGGATATCAGGTAAGTCATAAGGGCATGTTGTTGGCGTGTAGTATTCTGGGAAGACTTAGATAAACTAACACATACGGGACTCGGAGCACTAAGAAGTTACTGTTGTTCCGAGGCCTGGCAACCTTGGCAGTGCGCTGCTGCCAGCCAAGGTTGACAGCCTGAGTGAGAGAACTGAGCCCCAAAGTTGTCTGTCCTCTCACCTCCATATGCACACCGTCACAAGTGTCCACGCACACACACACACACACACACACACACAGATGCAATAAATGTGTCTAAAATAATTGTAAGAAATGATGTTTAGATTTAAACTTTAACGTACACATCTTCTATGTGGCAAATAAGAGTGGTTGTTTTCTGGGCATGGGATATTTGCCATGGCAACCTCAGGGAGGGAGTGAAAATGGAGACAGTTTTGTATAAGATTGTAATCTAAAACAGCTTTATGAGACTACTAACAATGAAATATTGGTACTGTATGCAGTACAGAAGCTCCTGCCCCATTACCTTCAGAACTGTTTTACAAGGTTGGTTTTGTACATCCCATGAGGATAATGCTGTTATCAGATATCAGGAACTTGGCATGTGCTTGTTGAGTGCATGGTCTCGTGTGTGTGTGTGTGTGTGTGTGTGTGTGTGTGTGTGTGTGTGTGTGTGTACAATATAGTCTGAATTACTACTAATAAACAATACAGTCATTCAAAAATAGGCAAGTCAGCCTTGGAAACATGGAAAAAACAGGAAGGCAAATGTTGGCAGTGTCCACTTTGTCTATAGAGTATATGGTGAGAGAAATGACTGTCTGTACAACTGTCTGTATGGAGAGTGTTAGCCAGCTAGCAGAATACGTTAAATCCACCTGTAGACCTGTTACCCATTACGCTGGGTTTAATGTCGCCCCATATCTCAAATGTCTTAATTTGTATAACTGATTTGCTTATGTTTTTTCCACATTAGGTAAGACCGTGTCATGAAGCCCAGGCATGCCTGTAATTTGAAACCCTACTGCCTTGGCTTCCTGAGATTACAGACACACACACGACCTGATTTGATTTTTCCTGTCCAAAATTCCTAAGCTACCTTGTGATTATCGGTGTTGTTGCTAGGCTTTATGAGCACATCAAAAGAGTGCTGACCCAAGAAACGGAAGCCACTATGATACTTACTATGTCTATTTTAAACCAGTTCACAGATCCAAAAGATCGGTCTTTATGGTTACCAACCAGATTTCTACTTGACCTTAGCCTACAGGCTGAGAAACAATACTTAGCAGATTTTTCTGCCACTACATTTTGGAATGAATTTTGCAGCGTCAACCAGAAGTGTCGATAAACTCACTACTGATAAACCCATTAAATTAACCCTGACTAGCGGGACTGGCGTCTGCACCCCAGTGGTGAGGCTTAGCGGGGCTCATGGTTTCTGCATAATATTTTTTCTTTGGTGTATCCAAACCTTTCAGTTGCCTCTTTTTCTAATATTGAAAAGCACATTTTTTTTTAAAGATTTATTTATTATACACTGTAGCTGTCTTCAGACACACCAGAAGAGGGCATCAGATCTCATTACAGATGGTTGTGAGCCACCATGTGGTTGCTGGGATTTGAACTCAGGACCTCTGGAAGAGCAGTCAGTGCTCTTAACCACTGAGCCATCTCTCCAACCCCCAAAAAGCACATATTTTTGAAAGGATAAAGTGATAGAGTAGGTGAAGTTCTGTACAGCTCAAAGCTTGGAGACAGTCGTGTTTAAACTCTGAATGTGAGGAAAACGGACCTGTCGCTCACCGTGCTACCCACCATCTCCTTGCTACTCTTTCAGTTTATTGGGTGATGACTAAATCCGTTGATTCCATGTGTGACATGTGGCAGGATTTTCTCTGTGCTCCTGAGACTGTCTTCATGAGAACCGATCATTCTTAACCCTGATTGCGGTTTCTAGAGATGCACTTTCAAAAGAGTCTACTCCTTGCCGTTGTCTGAAATCTGTAATTATTTTAATTGGGTTGATGATCGGTGTTTTGTTTTGTTTTGAAGTAACTTACAAGCATGTGCATGTGCTTGCTCTACAGCCACAGAGTCCTAAGGTTGGATCCTTAGCATGTAGGTAAAATGCTAGGTCTGAGAGTGAGCCCCTGTGCTGGCCGACACTCTGGAGGCAAACAGGAGAGTCCCCTGAGGCTTGTGGCCACCCAGTTTCATGGAGTTGGTGAGCTCCAGGTTCAGTGAGAGACTTGGTCACAAGATACGATGTGGATAAATAATTTAGGAAGGTACTGGACGTGAGTATACAGTCTCTGCCCGTGTGTACCTACCCCCACACATGCAGTAAAGTAAAAATTCCGACAGAAACATTTCTCCTCTGAAATTATATTGTTAAATTATATTTCTGGGAAGGAAATAACATCCTGTGGAGTGAGCGATCCAAGTGTAAGTTGCTGATGCTATTTTTTCATTAGGTTTGCCTGTTTGTCCAGAACTGGTCAGGGAACACATTCCTAAAACCAAGGACGTGGGACACTTCTTATCTGTCACTGGGACAGTGATCCGAACGAGTCTGGTGAAGGTCCTGGAGTTCGAGCGGGATTACATGTGTAACAAATGCAAGTATGTGTTCGCGGTGAAGGCTGACTTTGAGCAGTATTACACCTTCAGTCGGCCATCTTCATGTCCAAGCTCAGACAGTTGTGACTCCTCCAAGTTCACCTGCCTCTCAGACTTGTCTGCATCTCCAGCCAGATGTCGGGATTACCAGGAAATCAAAATTCAGGAGCAGGTAATGATCAAGGCAGTGAGAAAAAAATAACAGATTTGGACACGTTTTCTACTACAGTCCAATGGTCGGGATTGGAGAATCTAAAATGGAAACGAATGGCCTTGTACCTTCCTTCACTTTGTGGAAGATCACAGGCAAAGCTGTCAAATGTAGTAGAGTGTAGGTTTTAGAAACCACACAATCAGGGTTTTGGAGCACTGATGAGATTTTAGAGCCACGGAATTGAATTAAAATGTAAAAGCAAGCATTGGAGCTAGAGCGATGGCTCTGTGAATTAGAGCACTGTGGCTGCTCTTGCAGAGGACCTCTGTCCCCGGCACCCACACTGTGCTCTCTGCAACTCCACTTCCGGAGGACCAAGCGCCCTCCTCTGGACTCTGCTGGCATTGCATGTGCATGGTGCACAGACATCCACTCAGGCAAAACGCCCTTAACAGAAAGTCAAAAGAAGTGAACAAAATTTTATATTAAATATTCTAAACTAGCTGTGCTTAGGAATATGATAAAATTCAGTCAGTTTGACTGGTATTCAAGCATTGGCCAGCACAGAGATTGGAGTTTAGTTTTTGACAGATAAGAACTTTATTTCCTTTCCTTAAATCAAAGGTGTGTTCTCACATGAATAAGGAGATCGGCAGCTCAAGGCCAGCATATCGGCTCCTCAGTGTAGATCTGTTACACTTCACCTTTCTCATCCCTTCATTGTTTTATTTAATTAGGTCTCACTCCACCCACGCTGACCTGGAACTCCTGTGGCCCTCACAGTTCCAACCTTTGCCCGTCGTATGACCATTCTGTGCCCATTCTGCGCCCATTCTGCCTTTACACTGTATATTCAGTCCGTTTACAATGAACTGACTTTCAAAACAGTGAGGTCAATCTTACTCTGCTCTGGCCTCTGGTAGACCTGCTCCCTACCTCTCCATCGTGACTCAGTTCATGCCTGACTCAGAACAGTGTGCGTAACAGTGGCGACGAGACCTAGGGAGGTGCTTAAAGCAGTGCCTCCCTCCACAGCGAATGCTGAAAGCGACATTGGGCATAGATTGGTAATCTCTGCCTGTAGCTTTACGTGCGGTTCTGAGACAACTGGGCCAGAGGAACAGTCTCCTTTCCTGTGAGACTCCTGGTATCCTGGTAAACAGTAAGACAGGAGTGTGTCGTTCCTCTTACTGTTCCGTGTTTTCTGTGCTGTTCAGTTAACAGGGAGGACAGCCTTTGTTCAGGAGTAGACATCTGAATGCTTGAGAACAAACCAGGCCCACTCTTGGGTATAGGATAGCAAAGGTCAGGTTTTTTCTTTCACTTAATGCTATACCGTGCCACGACACACATCCCATGCTGGCCTCAGACTCAGGGTAATCCTGCCACACCCCCATGTGCTGAGATGAAGGTTGTAGAAATGTGGCACCGTACTGGGCTCTTCTCGCCATTCTTGATACATGCCCGCTATCCCTGTGGTGATGTGTGGTCTAGGATGGTGGCTTCAGTCTTGTGACACATGTATTCTAGTCAGAAGGGTGAAGAAGGAATGACGGTCAGAGGAGCCTACCGTCTAGTCAAGTCTTGTCACTGCTATTACATGACTGCTTACATGCCACTGGCCAGGGCTTAGTCTTCTGACCACACCTAGCTTCAAGGGAACTTGGGAAACTCATTTATAAGATCACGTCTACGAGGAGTAAAGCTCTGTTACTAAGGAGTCATCCCAGGGACTGGCCGGTTTTCCAGGTCTTCAGGCTAGAGATCATGAAAGAAATGCCTCTTCATTGCTAAATAAGTAGCTTTGTCACCATTAAGTTGTTAGAATATGTATGGTTTTAGCCATTTACAATGTTGATTATGGTTGCAGATAGTCCCCATATTGGGCTTTATTCTACCTTAGGGTACTTTTGTGTATGTGTATGTGCATGCGCATGGGTCTTCCTGTGGATGCCCACCGAGGCCAGAGGGTGGCAGGTGATATGGAGCTGGAGTAACAGGTGGTAGTGACACTGTCATCTGGAAACACAGGAAAAGCTTGCAACCGCTAAGACATCTTTCCAGTGCTGAGGGTTAGTGAGTTCTCCCCCACCCCCTCTCTGAGAGAGGGTCTCACTACCAAGCCCCAGCTGTCCTGGATCTACGTAGACCAGACTGGCCTTGAACTCACAGAGATAGCTTGGCCCCTGTCTTCCCTGTGCGGGGGTTTAAGAAGCACACCACCACCCCCAGCTAGTGTTAGTGGATTCTGAAACTGATATCACTCATAATTTTTAATACAAATTCCTTGAGCCTTACCATAATCAAACTGTATTATAATAGCAGAGAAGTGGAAGCAGTTTTAAGTGCTGTCATGTTTTGGGATCTTTAGGATCTGAGAAGCACACTCATTTTCTTTTTGTTTGCTAGGTGCAAAGGCTGTCTGTGGGAAGTATCCCACGGTCTATGAAGGTCATTCTGGAAGACGACCTCGTAGACAGCTGCAAGTCTGGTAAGCAATTCCCTTTTAGTTTCTGAGATGACAGTTCTGCGTTCTCTGGTTAGTTTTGAACTCTGGCGCCTGTGTGGTCCTCAGCCCCTCCCCCTCCCACATCTCCCTCCACCCTAGTAGTTGGGACTAGAGGTGGGTGCTCCTAGATGTAGCGAAAAAGAGTAGACTTTTGGTAGTTTGTGCAGGAGGATCCGAACCATCATGTACTTTTATCTCCCACAACGTTACTTACAGGGACCGAGGACATTAAGTGGTCACCCTGGGAAGAGCTAGGCTTAGAGAGAGGAAGGAGGAAGAGCCGAGCTGGGGCTGGGCGGTATCACACTGCTGATATGCTCCTTTCTGACAAGGAACTAGACTCACCTAAAGAACTAAGCAGCAAGACTGGAGCCGAGATCAGATCGCTGACCTCTGCTCCAGGGCTCTCAGTGTGGCCTGCTTAACAGTGTCCTCTGGAAAGGGTTCTGGTGGATTTGGCAGTCACAGGACTCGGGATGTGACTGTCAAGTGTGACTAAAAATCTTACTGATACCTAAGCAAAAGGAGTAAATGTTCCTCTCTGCTGTGTGCTGATGACACCACAAGGGAGTGACACAGATTTTAAAAAGAATATTCTTTAGTAGAGAAGAGTGTTTCCATGTAGTGCATTGAACCTGGGTTGTGTCTACACTGAAATCTTAAGCCATATTTCTTTCACATGTCCTTCATAATAAAGGGCAGGTAAAAGCATGCCAACAACTGTTTGCCTCATTACCCATAGCTTTAAACCTAAGAGCAAAGGACAGAAAGGTGGAACCCTTGCCCTTCAGGGATTTGCTCTCCTCAGGGCAGGGAAGTGGATTGCTGTGCTGCCTGCAATTGTGTTAAAGACCAAAGGGATGGCTCTGACAGGGGTGTCTGCAGGACTACAGATGCTGGGGAGGGAGAGGAACTTAAAGAGATTGAGAGATTGCAGTGTTCAAGTAGAACTGTAGTTTCACAAATAGTTTGCACATTAACTATAGGAAAATACAAAACTTTTAAGGGAATGTTCTATTTCCGTGAACTTCAGTTACAATGATCACATAAATCTGCCATTCAACAATACTCGCGCACATGAAACTGATGTGTTTATGTATTTAAGTATTTTTTAAAGCTCTACAAATGCAAGATAATTTTAATATAATAGGTAACACTAAGTTGAGATTCCATTAATTTTATGTGTATGTGTGTGTGTATGTATACGTGTATACATATGTATATATAATAATATATATGTCTAATTTTCATTGTAGTATCATGACTAAGTCAGATAATTTGTCCAAGAACAGTGGCAATAAGATTTACATTCAATCCTAATGAGATTGTTATTCTTGGTCACTCTTACTTTGTTTTCTATATAATCACTGTTTATAGAAATTTATTTTTACTAGTGGGTACCTGATTGAAAGTTAAGGTCCTCATTTAATGAATGTGGAAAGAACCTCAGTATAATCCATTAGAGTGAAGATAATAAGGGGATGTTTCAAATAAGTGTGTACTGAAACTTATTCCAGTTCTTTTTATCTAAAACTTTTAAGAGGGAATACAATAAAATGCTGTTATTCAAGATTGACCTTGAAAGGTGATGAAGCCTTTTGGAAACACACATGTAAAACACGGTTGCTGTGGTTGTCTACGTTTGGCATGAAGTTGCATTTAGCTAGAAATGTGCCTGCTACTGTGTGTGCTGGCACCCCCCATTTTTATGTGGTAGTCCCTAATGAGTCCTTCTCCAGGAAACCAAACACTGGAGCTTACACAGTAGAGAGTGGAAGGCATTTTGTAGCACAAAAACATATAACCGGCAGGCTTGGGCGTGCAGAATTGCCTGCTGCAAGATGGTATTTCTTGTATAAAATAAAAAATATTTTAAGAACTTGAGATATATTTAAAATAACTGAAATTTAAGGAAATGAAATTTATGACATTTTTCTTTTGTTTTTGGTCCCCTGTTTTATAGTCCTAAAGTACTGGGTGTTACAAATTCTTAAATACTCGTTAGGTGGCATGCTGTATTGACTGTGGTATGATATGATCCCAGACATCAGGGATTGGTGCCTAGAAGCTGCCTAAGGTCTCTTAGAGAGCACAGAAGTATCATTTGCCTGTGAAGAATAGGTTTTCCTCGGGTAGGAAGGAATAACTAAGGAGCAAGTTGGTTGTTATTGGCAGATAAGAATAAGGCAAACATTTTTAAGGCAGTGATCTTTAACCCTTTTAATGTTGTAACCCCCTAAAGTAATATTAAAATAAACCATTTTTCGAAGACTGAATACATAAGAACAATATTGCAAACTGTTTGCCAAGACAGTACAGAAATCATGTAAAAATCTTATTTCAATTCAAAAGTATCATTTGGAGACCTGCTTCCCTGGTCTGATCATGTCACATGTTGCTGCCCTTAAGGAAGACAGTTGGTGAAGCCACATCCCAAAGTCAGGATGATGACCAGTCGCGTGCGCAGTGAACAGTTTAACATGAGCAGGCTGGTCGCTCACCATCACTGTTGCTGTCACAGTTGGCAGCTGATTCTGGAGCCAGGGCCACACAAGGACAGGAGGGAGGTGGGAGTGGGAGGTGAGGGAGGTGGGGCTACACCGTGCCTGGAGCCCTGTGCTCAGTAGGAAGGGGATGTTTCCAAAAAACTGAACATAGAGATTCAGACCAGTTTGAATAAAGCTTTGTTTTAGGTCCTGTGGCACCCGTCTTCCCAGCATTTGCTGAAGATGCCAACACTGTGGAACTGGCGTCCCAATTGACTCTATGATCTAATGGCTTATGGGGCGAGAGGTGTAGTAAGATGTCTCTGTAGCAAAGGCCCTCCCCCTCAAACAAAGACCTGGTCTTTGATTGGGTAGAGCTAACACTGGCACAGCCACAAATCAGCAGAGAGCACGGAGTGTCCTGGATCCTAACAGGCTATCTAGGGATGGATACTCCCTAGAGTCCAAAAAAAAATGATATATCTGGCAGAAAGATGGGAAGAGAAAAGGACTCCATGTGGCCAGGAAATACCTAGGTCATTGGGCTGGGGACTCAACTCTTCTCGCATCAGCACCATCTGACAAGTTATTTTTCCAACTCAAGTCTTTATATTAAAGGGTGGTTGGTTTTTTGTTTTGTTTTTTTTTTTAAAGATTTATTTATTTCATGTATGTGGGTACACTGTCGCTGACTTCAGACACACCAGAAGAGGACATCAGATTCCGTTACAGATGGTTGTGAGCCACCATGTGGTTGCTGGGAATGGAACTCAGGACCTCTGGAAGAGCAGTCAGTGCTCTTAACCACTGAGTCGTCTCTCCAGTCCCTAATGGCAGGTCTATTGGGAAGCTGCTCTCCAGCAAGTTCACTGGCCCCAAGGATTGAGGGGATGGGGTGTACAGAAAGGGTGGATGCATAGAGAGGAGGGGGAAAGAGACCAAAATGTCTGGATTATATAGAAAGAGCCTCTGGAGATAGTTCAGTGTTGAGGGCAGGGTATGTCAGGTAGGGGCTGAGGGATGCTAGGTCTGCTTTGATATGTAAAATGTGCACCTCAGTCCCTTGTCCTGGGGTCTGAAACCAAACAGTTATTTTATGCTTTAAAGTAGAATCAATATCCAAACAACATCTATTATTGGTCATTCCTTCATTGAAAAGAGGAGACTGAGTAAAATATTAATAAAGTAAAAAGGAACACATTAAGAAAGTAAAGTACATGCCAGACAGCACTAGCCTGTCTGCTTTCCTGATTTCCAGGCTAATGTGGCTTCACTTTGAGAGAATGAACATATGTCCAACGTCACAGTTGTAGGTTATCTAGTGCACTATTCCCAGCAAAAGGTACTAATCGTGTCATTATTATGTAGCATACTTTTTAAAAAATGCTGACTTTGACCTTACATATTCAGAAACAATTTATTGTTTTAGGGACTGAGAATGTGGGGTGTGTCTTAGCCTAAAATTGGTCATTGCTTTCTGAATGAACAGATATACTTGGAAACAAAAAGTGTGTTGGTAGCTTATTTCTAATTTCTGGTCCTTTGTCAAGTGCTTCAATGCCAACCACTGTGCATGATATTCCTGCTGGACTCACGTGGTGCTTTCCTTAGGAGATGACCTCACCATCTATGGGGTTGTAATGCAACGGTGGAAACCCTTTCAGCGAGATATGCGCTGTGAAGTAGAGATTGTCTTGAAAGCCAACTATGTCCAAGTGAATAATGAACAGTCCTCAGGGATGGTCATGGATGAGGACGCTCGAAAAGAATTTGAAGACTTCTGGGAACACTATAAGAGTGACCCCTTTGCAGGTTTGTGATTAAGGGCAAGGCGCATAAACCACTACATTCATCTCAGTAGTTAAATGGGATATGACTTGCAAACAGACAGCTTATGTGACGGGTAAGACAGCGTGGCTTTGCTGACTGGGTTTTGTTTACTCAGTATCTTCAATGGCAGTATTTCATTTGTGTGTGTGTGTGAAAGCCAGAGGTCAATCTTGTGTTATTTTTCAAGAGCCATCACCTGTTTGCTTTCTCCCACTTTCAAGCTATCTTTGACAGAAGGCTAGACTCTGCTCAGTGAGGCCCTGTGATCACTTGTCTCTGTCTCCCTGCATTGGGCTCACAAGATGTGTGACCATGCCCAGCTTCTCATCCCGTTAGGTGCTGGGGACTAGACACAGGTCAGTCCTCGTGCTTCTCTGCATCCAGTACATGGTTTCCTAACGTATCTCCAAACAAAGACGATGTTAGCTGAAGACTTCCGATCAGGGAAAGACTGAGGGAGTGAAGAGAAAGCATTTGTCATCGTAGCCTAACATTGTGAGCTTTCGATGTATTACATAAAATAACACACCACAGCCTTGGGTTTAGAAAGTATTTTTTATTGAAAAAAAAAAAAAACAAAAGACAAATTTATAAAACATGAATTAAATCTTGTTTCCATTCTTCTTTGGAGGTTTCTCAAGAAAAATAAACTCTATCTCCATTCTAATGTATATCATTTTATTCTCAAGTCACAAGCCAAACTAGACATTTATTTTACAAAGGAAGGCTTCCATTTGTCTATATATGGACAGTTTGCTTTTCTTTTGTGGGATTTTTTTAAATCGTCCACATATAATATATACGTAGCTTTCTCTGATCTTCACTGTACGTAATCAGTGTGAGAAGGAGCCCACAGTTCTCTAAGCCGTGACTATGTAGTCAGTGTAGTTTCTGACTGAGCTGTCGTTAGGTTCATGTCCTGAGAAGCGCTTCTCTGGGTGTTCAGTCCTTGTCTGGTCCAGTGCCACAGGTCATCTGCTTTCATTACGCCGCACTCTCCCCTGGATACTCCCAAGTTCCTGTGCTGATGACTGAAGAGCTGTCTTGTAATTTAGGAATTTGTGGCTACACAACTCATTTGTCAGATAAAGAATGAGTTAAGTATAATAACCTTGTAAGTTAGGAAGACACCGTGAAAATCAGGAAATATTTCTTAGTATGAATGGACTCCCCTCCTAGATTCTGGTCTATTTGACTGTTTTGAAGTTGCATGTGCATCTTGCTGGAGTGGAGAAGAGAAGCTGCATCCAAAGCAGCGTAACACAGGGTTTGACTTGTCCCTGAAACTGGGGACTGATGGGACCCAAGCACAGTACTTGGGTCTGCTGGATCATTTGAACTCATACTGTGCAGATTCGATTATCTTATACCGGAAAGGTTTTCTGTACTGTTTAAAGAGGAAACTTGGCCACAGACACTGAAACAACATGGTGTGAAACCGATTTCCTCATGTTCCGTTACAAAGCCGTGGAAAAAGGAGACAGTTAAGGAGAAAAGCACTGGGCCATGTCGAGGCTGACACTGACCCTGTGCCCTCCCACTGGAGTGCGGCTTCTGCGGCATGTGATGGTTCTGCCTCAGCTTCCCTCTCCTAACCTTGGTTCTTAGGTTCATTCCGTCTTTATGTGTAACCCTTGGATTTTAGTCAGACTCTCAAGTCTCCTTGGCTTAGAGCCCTGACGGGTTTTCTCTAGACTCTGTCTAGGAAAGGAGACCTCAAGTAGTAGTGCACTCCCTCTAGTGTCTACATCACCCTCTGGTTTCCTTTTACTCAAGGGCGCTCTCTTTGCTATTCCTGCTGTTCCAGGGCTCATCGCCATCGAGTGCGTGCTACTGAGTCAATGCTGAGCCATTACAGGAAGAGGGAGTAGCTCAGTGGTTCTATTCCCCACACTAAAAGATTGCCTCATTACAGTCTTTGTACATGAGTTATCAAGCACGGACAGGCTCAGGGAAAACTCATTGGAATCTTGTCTACTGATCAGACCAGTGACTGGATGAAATGGTTTTATTTATGAATACACTAAAATGACTCCCAGATTTGTTGCTTTTATTTAAAGCACACACACAATTGGACTTCAAGACCTTCACCTGGAGTTCTATTCTGCAACGATCTTAATATACTAATACCACAGTAACTTATTCCAAATAAAACAGTTGCTCAAACAATCAAGAACAATGCCAAGTCAACTTGCAAGGCGAATGAACTTCTTTCAGAAGCTCCTCAAGCCCCAGCTTTCCTCTGTAAAAGATCCTAGTTATTATAGGGCCTCATTTCTGAGGCTGACCATTTTCCTCTGCCTAAGTAGTAGGGTGATTTTAGTAACATTACCAGAGAACATGACTGCATTATGTAAAGGGATAGTGCTTGGTAGCCACAAGCTGAAAGAGAAAAGGAAGCTCCTTTTTTTATTCAGTGTGACAAATTTATAGAAACTTGAGTAGGTAGTACTCAGGAAAGAAACCACTTTTCTTTTCATGGTATTAAATTTAAAACCTAAACAAGTCAGTGCGGTATGGTGGCATAGACCAGTAGTCCCCACCCTTGGGAGACTGGAGCAGGATGACACATTTGAAACCACCTTTGGCTACTTTGCAGAACCATCTAAAAAACCAAATAGAAAAAGAAAAAGCAGAATCTAAGCTAGGCTCTTGAGTCCCTCTTCTTATTTGACTTGGCCTTTATCATTTTAGATTGGCAGTGTGTTACAAGAAAATGGCTACAGGATAGGGAGATTTCAGGTAGAAGTTCTGGAAAATGATAACTTCTGATCTTTCTCACTTCCAAGGGAGGAATGAAATATTGGCCAGCTTGTGTCCTCAAGTGTTTGGGATGTATCTAGTGAAGCTTGCTGTGGCCATGGTCCTGGCTGGTGGAATTCAAAGAACTGATGCTGCAGGAACAAGGGTTAGAGGTCAGTACCTACTGATAAATGTAGAGGGGAAGGGAAGCCCTTTCTTTCTTCAACAAAAGTTGCTTGTGGGGGGTTGAGTTATAATGACACACACTTGAAAATGGCTAAATAAAACCCATTACTTAGTATACTTCAGGAAATTAATTTTAAAAGCTGTCTCTAGAGCTATTTTCTAATGTAGTTTCTAAATGGATTTTTCAGTTTTAGTCTATATCCAGATTTACCAGAGATAAGTTCTTCCGTGGTTATGTACTGTAAAGGTGCCACAAAAATGAGCTCCCTTGGAGGGAGGGGATGAGAGTGTGTGTCTTAATGTCTCCAAGCTGGTTTCCATCTGTGACTGTCAAGTGCTACTCAGAGCCCTGTGCCTGCTGATTCTCCTGCTGGTAGACAGCAGATATGCCATCTGCCAGGATTGCTGCTGTAGGTCATACTTGAAGCAAAGACTGCTCCAAGCGTGCAACATGTCTGGGTGGCAGCAGACTCCAGTGCAGCGAGCATGACAGAGAGAGAGGGGGGGGGGAGGAGCGCTGTTAACCAGTTACCCCACAGACTAAAATGATACTCTAAGCCAGGCTATTAGTCCAACACTAAGTCCACATAGGACAGAAGCATTTTATAAACTGTATTTTGATCATCTGCTATATGCAAGGCACTTGGCTAAATGTTGATCTTAAATAATGGTTTATTAATGTACTCAGGAAATACTTATTACTAAAGAAATTTTTTGTCCAGTGAAAATATCTGTCATAGGACAAGCATGTGTCCATTTCTATTAAGTGTGAAATGAGTCATTTTAAGGTAGATATCCCACTAAGCTAATGAAACGTACATAAATGAAAATGTTTTTATTCAGTTAATATAATCAAAATGGTTTGATATGTATAAACCACTTATAAAATCCCCCCAAATTTAGAAGTACTTTAAAAATAGAATAAAACCTTATATGACTTGTATGGATAGCTTTAATCACTGTAGCTTAGATTTAAAAATAGATACACCAGAAAGTTTTTATAAGTCAAGGATTTTTAAAATGTTACGCATGGGTCTAAGCATCTAGAAATAGCACATACTCTATTAAAAGGTTTTAAATTTTAAATATCCACTCAGTAATCAAAATTGCTATATTTGTGACAGATAACTTTTCTAAAGAGTCTCTATTTAACTCCTTCCTTGAAGAACCTTGCATAAAATATATCAAAAATAACACATAAAATGTATTGGCCATTTCATATGGGCTACTTTATTAGTTGTATGTTATTCATAGGTCCTTTTAAAATTTTTGAACTTTTACATTTACTTTTCCTAGGCGAATCTCACCTTTTATTGGTTGGGGATCCTGGCACAGGGAAATCACAATTCCTTAAATATGCAGCAAAGATTACACCGAGGTCTGTTTTGACCACAGGAATTGGATCTACTAGTGCAGGTACTGTATGACAATTTTTACATAATTTAAAATTAATATGGAAATGAACACAATTATTTCCTTATGAAATATAGCCTTCATAGGATACATTTCAAGTAAGTTTAGGTTTTTCAAAGTTACTGCCAAAAATGGAAGGAAATGTAACATCCTTTTTGCACAATTAAAAAGATATTTCAAAAAGGTTTATGTCCTCAGTATGGAACTTAGTTTTATATAGGAAAATGTAAAGATGTCATTTTATAAAGATCTACCAAACAAACATCAAAACAGGGAGATTTCATTTACAAAGTAGGTAGACAGCATATAGTTTAAGGCATTTTCATGGACAACAGTGACTCCTAATGATACCTTTTAGGGACATTTGTGCATTTAGAAAGCATATTTTCACGTATGTACTAAGAAATTTTCTTCATACATTTTAATAATTCTACAGCAAGTACATTTAAAAGCTCTTACACACAAGACTGTCCTGGTTATAAAGTGATATGAAATTTAGGGAAAATTGTTTTTTTAAAATGTGTCTTGATGTTTTCTACTTTTAGTTTTATTTCTCCTGTTCTACAATAGGAGTTTGGTTTCCCATAGTTTACTAGTGTTATTACATGTTAAGATAACCTTGCTTCTGTAGTCTCCTCTCCAAGTTCTTATCTGATATACTCTGAAACCCATCACAAAAGAAAAATATCCCAGCAGTCCTATCTGGGGACTGTAAATGCTGTATTAATAAGTGTTGGTCAGATGGGCTCGGTGAGTTGACAACACCAAAAGAGAAGGCCAATAAAGAGCCACCCCTATATACTTTGAAATCCTCGTGGCTGAGTGACATTGTATGATTCCATGAAATGACTGCCAACCAATCATGTGGAATGCCAAGCACTAGCCTATGCCATCTAACAGGCCACTATTAATAAAGAAGTTTTCAAGTGTTAGTGATAATATAAATAGAAAGTGAATTAGCACTCTCCTCCCTCATTTCATATGTCAAGATCATAATCCAAAGGTGAGAAAAAAGGTTGGTAAAGGTTTTGTAATTGTAGGAACTTAATTGCTACTTTTTACCTACTCAAAGATGTCAGTGGGCTTTGGCACTCCTGTAATCCATTAAGAGTCAGGCTGCACACAGTAGGGGCAGCGAAGGGCTACTTTCTTGAAAAACCTAATATAAATGTATACTTGCATTGCATGGTCATATGGCATTTTATACTATGGACTGCGATAGGAAACATGTCATAGTCTTAAAATTTTGCATTACCCTTCATTTACTTAGTTTGTGTGCGCATATATGGAAGTTAGGTGACAACCTGTGGGAGAATGTTTCTATCATGTGAATCCTGGGTACTGAACTGAAGTAGCCAGGCTTGGCAGCAAGCACCTTACCGACTGGGCCACGTTGACAGCCCCCATGGACTGAACAGAAATGAAGGGTCAGAAAGGGTTGTGAATGAGCAAATGCATGTGTGCCTCCTTAGACTTCTGAAATGTTTCAACTCCATTCCATCATAACCTACTCCCCTAGCTTTTCAGCGGCGTGGACTGTATGTGTGCATATGTGTGTGTTGTATGTGTACATATTCACCAGACATTTATTTATACTGATAGAAACGAGGAAGTGGTGCAGGGTGTGGAGTCGAATGCCTTTAATCCCAGCTCTCAGGAGGCGGAAGCAGGTGGATGTCTGTGAGCTGAAGGCTACACTGGTCTAAGGAAAGTTCAGGACAGCCAGGGCTATGTTGAGAGACCATATCTCAAAAATAAGAAGTGGGTGGAGCGGAGTCTATAAGCCTTTTAACTGTAATTTAGACATGATGTCTTTTTAAATGAGGCTAACCAGGAGGAAAATCCCTGCATGCTAGTTTCTTAGTTCTTAATGTGTAAATGTTTCTATTCTTCTTTCACTTTTAAATTTAAATAATTTAAAAATAAAAGGCAGTATTTTATTTCTCAGACTTTTGTGACTTTTTTTGGGCCATATATTTAAAGTTTGATATAAAAACCTAAGCATGTCATCACAAAGTGGTTCTATAATCTAAGACAGCACTGAGTTGCTTTACTTGGTGATTTAATTATCTTTATTTCTGACAAACTTATTCTTACTGTACTGATCACTGAACTGTCTTAAACATTTTCTCCTAATTGTAGTTAGACAAAATGAGATTTTTTTTTTTTCAAATCATTTTAGTAGCCAGAAATATTTATTTTTAAAATCTATGAACTGGGTAATATGGAGTCTTAAATTTCAAAGTTTAACATTTAACAAGACTTTGTTTCACAAATTTATCTTTTAAAAAAGCAAGAAATATATTACAACTTATAGAGTCTGTATTTAAACAAATACCCCTTCCTTTTCCTCAAAATGCTTTTAAAAGTGCAGTATAAAAGCTTAGATGTGAAGGCACTGCATAACTTGTACCTATGGCTACCCTGGGCATCATCACTGATAACAACTGAGAATATTGTACTGTCAATTTAATGGGTCAAAACTTTGAGGATTTACTTCTAATTAAAGAAAATAAGCTTTTGGCCCATTTATTTGGTGAATTCCTTTCTAAAACTATTCTTCTGAGGAAAAAAAAAGTGGAAAAGCTGTCTAGATTATGTTAACTACAGATAATGCCCTGATCTTACACATTATGAGAACCAAAGGATATGGGGTAGTGTGGCTGCAAAAGGTAAGACATACTCCCTAGAGTCGCCAGCCAGGATGAAGCTGACTAGACCTTCCTAAATCACCCTTCTACAGTAGTGGTGCCAGCAACACACGTTCAGCATTCCTGTAAGCAGAAAGAGCGAGCAGATCTGAGCCATCATAATGGAGTCTTACACTTCAGAGACCTTGTGTTTGCACTTATGTGTTGGACTCTCTAGACAGTGATGGCTTAGGATCATAGTTTCTCAGTTTTAGATGTAGGGAAGCATACACGATAGTCAGAAGGACTTCAAAGGCAGCCGCATTTGTTATATAAAAACTAGAAGTCCAGTTTAATGTGAACTGTGGTAAGATGCACTGGGATGGCCTAGAAAAACCCTGGTGGCATGTGATTGATTTCAAATCCCATTTTAAATCTATCTTTTTTACTACAGAATGGAAATTTTCTTGTCAAATTATAAGGATACAGGAAAAATCATTTTAGTTGAAGTAAACTTTGTCCTTTTAAAAGCTGATAAATCTTATTGTCCAAGAGGCTAAAACACCTTTACAACCCAGTCTAAGAATTGATAACTTTTCTTTTTATAAGTGCTTTAATTACATATAAAAGAGAAGAAAATAATATATATGCTTTAATCAGATTAGTTTCATGAACAAATAAAATAACACATTAGAGAAAAAAAGTCCTTAAAAATAGTTGTATTTATATTCCACAATTTGCTCAAATACTGGTTTTCTTATAAACTTTCTACAGGATGTTTTTAAACAAATTCTTCACATTTCACGTTGACTATGTACTTACGGAACTTCAGGGAGATAGTTCTGTTTTAATAGCTTAATCTGTACTAATGGCATGGCACGTGTCACATGCAGTCCATGTGGGATTCTAACATGACACTGAGTGAGTTTTCTGACGTCGCCCATCCCTTTGATGCTGAAGGCAGTGCATCTGTGGAAAGAAGGGACTGCAGGTTGGGGTCACTGCTCTCTGCGTCTTCCAGTTTCTCTGTGTTATCTTCCCAGTTAATGTGGAATCTTGTGACTCTGGGATTAGAAGCCAAAATATTCCTTTGAAGCTAGAAAGAGAAACATTGAAATGGTGAGTACTAAGAAAGTTAGATTACCATGTGCAAACTGGGTGTTTCTTTTCATCTTTTTGGAGGACTAAATTCATATACAAAGGGATCAGCAAGTGAAGCACTTAAGCATAATAAGCAATGATCATAACAGCAGACAGCAAAAGAACTATCAGCCTTTGCAAACCAGGTAAAAGGGAAGTAAGGGGAGGAAATAATCAAACTCAGGGCTGAAAACAACCAAGTAGAAACAAAGAGAACTATACCAAAACAAACAAACAACAAAACCAGGAGCTGATTCTTTATGAAAATCAACAAGATAGATAAACCCTTAGCCAGAGTTAACAGAGGGCACAGAGACAGTATCCAAATTAACAAAATCAGAAATGAAAAGGGAGATATATAAAAACAGAAACTGAGGAAATTCAAATAGTTATCAGATCCTACTACAAAAACCTATACTCAACAAAACCAACTGGAAAATCTGGATGAAATAGACAATTTTCTAGATAGATACCAGGTACCAAAGTTAACTCAGGATCGAGTAAACCATCTAAACAGTCCTATAACTCCTAAAGAAGGAGAAGCAGTCATTAAAAGTTTCTCAACCAAAAAGCCCAGGACTAGATGGAGGTAGTGCAGAATTCTATCAGACCTTCAGAAGATCCAATACTAATACTCTTCAAACTATTCCACAAAATAGAAACAGAAGGAACATTACCCAATTCATTCTTTGAAGCCACAATTACACTTATACCTAAACCACACAAAAACCCAACAAGGAAAGAGGACTTCTGTACTGGCTGGTCTTGTGTGTCAACTTGACACAAGCCGGAGTTATCATAGAGAAAAGAGCCTCAGTTGTGGAAATGCCTTCATGAGACCCAGCAGTAAGGCATTTTCTCAACTAGTGATCAATGTGGGAGGACCCAGTCCATCGTGGGTGGTGCCGTCCCTGGGCTGGGTGGTCTCAGGTTCTATAGGAAAGCAAGCTGAGCAAGCCAGTAAGTAACATCCCTCCATGGCCTTTGCATCAGCTCCTGCTTCCTGACCTGCTTGAGTTCCAGTCCTGACTTCCTTTGGTGATGAAACAGCCATGTGGAAAGTGTAAGCTGAATAAACCCTTTCCTCCCCAGCTTGCTTCTTGGTCATGTTTGTGCAGGAATAGAAACCCTGACTAAGACAACTTCAGACCAATTTCCCTCATAATATTGATTCAAAAATACTCAATAAAATTCTCACAAACCAAATCCAAGAACATATCAAAACAATCATTCACCATGATCAAGTAGGCTTCATTTTAGGGATGTAAGGATGGCTCAATATATGGAAATCCATCAGCGTGTAATCCTCTATATAAACAAACGCAAAACCACATGATCATCTCATTAGATACTGAGAAAGCATTTGTCAAAATTCAACACCCCTTCATGATAAACATCTTGGAATTCAAGGCCCATACCTAAACATAGTAAAAGCAATGTACAGCAAACCAGTAGCCAACATCAAACTAAATGGAGAGAAACTTGAAGCAATCCCACCTATTCAATATAGTACTTGAAGTCCTAGCCAGAGCAATTAAGACAACAAAAAGAGGTCAAAGGGATACAAATTGAAAAGGAAGAAGTCAAATTATCACTATTTGCAGATGATATGAGAGTATACTTCAGTGACCCCAAAAATTCCCACAATTGATAAACAACTTCAGCAAAGTGGCTAGATAGAGAATTAACTCAAACAAATCAATAGCCTTCCTCTACTCAAAGGATAAACAAGCTGAGAAAGAAATTAGAGAAATGACACCCCTCACGATACCCACAAATAATAGAAAATACCTTGGTGTGAATCTCACCAAGCAAGTGAAAGATCTGTATGGCAAGAACTTCAAGCCTCTGAAGAAAGGAATCACCTAAAGAAGCACCTAAAGAAATGTTCAACATCCTTAGTCATCGGGAAATGCAAATCAAAACAACTCTCACACCAGTCAGAATGGCTTAGATCAAAAACTCGGGTGACAGCAGATGCTGACAAAGATGCCATTGCAGACTGGGACAAGCCCTCTGGAAATCAGTCCGGCAGTTCCTCAGAAAATTGGACATAGTATTACCTGAGGACCCAGCTCTACCACCCCTGGGCATATACCCAAAAGTGCTCTACTGTGTTCACAGCAGCCTTGTTTTATAATAGCCAGAAGCTAGAAGGAACCCAGATACAGAAAATGTGGTACATTTACACACTGGAGTACTACTCAGCTATTAAAAACATTGACTTCATGAAATCTTTAGGCAAATAGATGGAACTAGAAAATATGATCCTGAGTGAGGTAACCCAATCACAAAAGAACACACATGGTAAGCACTCACTGGTAAGTGGATATGAGCCCAAAAGCTCAGAATACCCAAGAAACAATTCATAGATCACATAAAGCTCAAGAAGAAGGAAGATCAAAATGTGGATGCTTCAGTCCTTCTTAAACGGGAGAACAAAATACTCATGGGAGGAAATACAGGGACAAAGAGTGCAGCAGGGACTGAAGAAAAGATCACCCAGAGACTGCCACAACCTGGGGATCCATCCCAGATACAGCCACCAAATAAGAAGTGCTTGCTGACAGGAGCCAGATATAGATGTCTCCTGAGAGGCTGTTAGAGCCCTACTGATACAGAAGAGGATGCTTGCAGATAACCATTGTACTGATCAGGGAGACCCCAATGGAGCAGTTAGAGAAAGGACTGAAGGAGCTGAAGGGCTTTGCAGCCCCATAGGAAAAACAACAATATCAAGGAACTAGACCCCACCAGAGCTCCCAGGGACTGAACCACCAACCAATGAGTACACAGGGGGGGACCCATGGCCCCAGGGGCATATTTAGCAGAGGATGGCACTGTCTAGCATCAATAGGAGGAAAAGCCCTAGGTCTTGTGAAGGCTGGATCCCCCAATGTAGGGGAATGCCAGGGCCAATGTTGAGGTGGGAGGGGGTAGGAGCATCCTCATAGAAGGGGGAGGGAGGGATAACATTTGAAATGTAAATACATAAAATATCCCAGAAAAAGAAGAAAAGAAACTTACCTTAGAAAAGTCTGGTTTTACTGGTGGGTTTTCCCTTAATTCTGTTTCAGTATATTCATTATTTACATAGTAGCCAACTCTAATAAATTCTTGACCTCGGTAGGTGCAAGTAATCAGTACAACTGTTACCCCCACTGCGTCTGCGTCTGGGATGAGCCCCGCGTTTGGCGCATCAGCCTAGAGTAATTCAGAAAGAAACACAAAGGCCGTGAACGGCAGGACCAGCGGGTGAGCAACAGCTACCCTAGCACTGCTTGAGACCGTCAGTGCGATGTCTTTTCAATTTATTCTTGGCCTTTAGAGACCTTGGTTGGCCTTAGAGTCACTCTCTTCTGCCTCCTGAGTGCTAGAGATACAGGTGGACACCACCACACCCACCCAGCCAATGTTCTTTGGTGGGACTCACTTATACCTAGAAAATAAGGGTAAGTTTCTCTGTGGTAGTACTGTGTGCGCTCAGTACTTGCAGGCATAATTATAGCTAAAGAAAAATAATTTCTGGTCTTTACTGTATGGTGATTAATTATATAATATTCATTATAAAATTCATTATTTATAACCACATCAATCATTGTAGTGGTCCTAACCTTTTACAGTCCTATTTTTCAGTCCCAAATTACTATGTACCAACTTGGGTTTCGTAGAGTCCATTCTAGTAAGTGTTTGTTCTATCAGTTCCCTCCTCTATCTATCCAAGACTCTCAGGTTCTTCAGTAGTAAACCATGTAAAACTGACAGCAGACAGAGGTCACGGTGTGGTTCAGTTCAAGCCCAGCACCACTAACTAAGAAGTATACACACAAACAGTGAGTACAAAGGGCAATGAATCTGAAAAACTATAGCAAAGTTTGAGAAAATGAAAATTATATTGTGTTTGAGCCACAAACACTGTGGAAATTAAATGCAGTCAAGGACTGTTTAGGTAGAGGACACCAAAGATCATGTTTTGAATCATAATGAACCTAAAGGAATTAAGAAAGTGAAACAACAAAACTAGAAGACATTAAAAATGCCAGGAAAGGCTAGGGTTGTGTCCACAGTCCTCATTAGCAAGACTTCTCAGACAGACAGACAGACAGACAGACAGTGATGTGTGAGCGATCCAAGTACAACCTAAAGCACCATTTTGCATAGTAAACAAAGGAAACACTAGCATCATATCCTGTGCATATGAACACTTGAGGAATGCTTTTAGCTTGGAAACTTTTAAGACTATGTTTACTGTATATGTAACACAGAGCCGACCTAGAAGCCATACAGATCCAGAGACTAAAACTTTCAGTCACCTTCAGTTTCTCTCTTCTCTTCCCTTGTCACTCTCACCGTCTCATTTCTAAAGGCTGGGCATTCCTCCATCTGTTACGCAGAATGCTCCCAACCCCCATTTCTTACTCATCTCCTCAGTTCCTGTCTGCTGTTCACATTGCTGTCACTTACACACGCAGCCATCCACTCCTGTACCCTGGCAGGCTTTAAACCTTAGACACATTAGTTCTTTAGGGTCTTTACAGCTTTGTAATGTGCACATGCGTGCGTGCGTGCGCGTGTGTGCGCGCATGTGCGTGTGCATGTGTAAAACTTAAGTTCTCTAAGAAGAGCTGGAAATCTTTCATGCCTCTGTGCCACAAACAGCCCCTTGGCTTTAAATTCTTTCCCCCATGTTCACCCAAATGTATCTCTTGACATCTTTATCAAACCTACTTTCCAAAGTCCTTTCTGATTCACAAGGTAGCAGCTTCCTTTTTTATGTGCTTGTTATTTGACACAAATTTCCTATATATGTCTTAATCTAAATGCAGCTATAAGAATTTATTATTTTAGAATTTTCTCATTACTCAGTCCCTGTCCTGAGTAATAACAGACACTAAGGGTGTCTGACCCTCCTGTAGCATATACAGTCTGTCCTACAAACCTTACTCAACCTCGCAGGGTTACTTTCAGGGATTCTCAGATACCTAGAAATGGGTGAAGATGGTACAGTTCCTGCCACCCAGCAAATTAGTAATAATTGCACTAATGTTTAAAAATGTTGTTTGCCAAAGGATTTAACTTGAGCAATTTTGGGTCAAGAAATGTGTATACCTTTCAGGTCATTGAGAATGGAAAAGTGACGGGGATCCCGTTTGTTGACCCAGTCCAATACTGGGCAGATGTCTGGACATCTCCTTGCTAGTGTTAGACCCATTCCTCAGACAGTCATGCTTAACTCTACTAAGCAAAATGGCAAAACAGAAAAATAGGACAAAACAAAAACTGCCTTAGTTTAATTTTGGTAATAACTGTCAGACTTTGAAAACTGCATAGGCTAACACATGACCTAAATCACAATGCTCTCTGTTCTTGTGGCAACATTTACACTGTAGCAACAAAAAGCTACATATTTCTATGAGATTTTCCTCACAGCACTGCAAGCCAAAAGCTTAGAGGTCTCTTACCATAAACACAAGACTCCCAACGGCTCACTTTAAACCAAATACAAGTTTTTACAGCAATACAAAGTGTGTGTGTGTGTGTGTGTGTGTGACCTTCTTTTACTACACCATGAATCAGTACAGTGTGTAGTCCCCAGGCTTGAGGGTCCAAGGAAATTATGCCTCTTTATATAATGAGGATAAAAAAATAGTTTTAATTATAGATAGAGCTAGTTATGTCAGTAATTTGCTAATTGCCTTATTCCTCATAATTTTATGTGTAAGTCATCAGTAGGGTTACGTATCTTAGTGAGCAGAGGCATCAGGCCTGCCTGAGACTGCAGGGCTTCCTTAGGCAGCTGTGTTGTGTTGCTATGGCTCTCACAAGGCTATGCACACTCACAACTCAGTTTCATGACACTTTTAATTAAAGTATCACAGCCTTTAAATTACTGATGCTGAGCCTTTCTTAGCCATTTATTTATATACAATAAGTTATTTGGGGTTTCCTAATAGAAAACATTCAGGCCAGATTCAGTTCTGTATTTAAGAGGCGGCATCTCTAACACTTAAGCAACTCCTTGCCCATTACTAATGGAATTATTTCAAAGAGAGGACTCATTGACATTGTCCTCTCTGTGAAAGGAGAAACAGAGGCCAGGTGCAGGAAGAAGTAGACTTTTCTCTTGGATTATGCCTGCAGTAAGATTTGGTTAGACAGAAATACTTCTAACAAAAATTAATGGTTATTTAAAAGCTAGCTTATTACTCCTTACAGTATTACAAATATCTCCCTCTAAGAAGCATGGATAATTGAAAACATGACTAGTTTTATGTAGCAACTTAATAAAGCAGGAGAAATAACAGTCTTTCACAGAAGATAATGTCTAAAGCTTGGGCAAAGTCCTGAACACTGTCAGAGGCATCTGAGAACATAATTTACACTAAGAGTGTTTCTCCTCACAAGCTCTAACAGGGAATGGATTTGTCCCAGTGCTCCTCTATCAAACCTAGACTAAAGCTTTAGTGAAGTGTTAGACTGTCATTCCAATGGCTCAAGTCACACGTCTCTATCTGCTAACACATTTCTTCGCCTTGCAGTTGCTGACTCTACCAAAATGAGGTTGTTCTATCCCACCTGCAGATGCATGCATGGTGCTGACCAGAGCACCGTTTGAATGTGTTTGGGGATACTTTCATCCTGAAAGACAGTCCCACAGGACAAACTCAACCTTGTACGCACAGCATACTTGTAGTCTGTCTAGTTCCCAAAAGTAATCTCAATGACACCCCTGACTACACTCCAATATGAATCCTCTGTATTCATATATGGAAATCAGTCTTACCTGAAACACAAACATATGCCTGCCTGCAGGAACAGGACCCACTAACACAGAGTCTAAAACTTGATCGTATTCTTCACTTTCAGCAGAGCCCACGTAGATAATTTTCCACTCCAAGTCTAGGGTAAAATAACCAAAACCATTATTTCACGGCAGCAATTATATATTCCCATGATAAAGTCCCTTCTGTTGACCACTGAAGGGCTAAATGGTTTTTTGACCAAAGAGATAAGGAAATGTTACTTAGGTATTTCTCTCTCACCATAATTCATATTTCATTCCATTAACTTCTCCAAATTAATTCTCTTTCATAAAGCACTGGTCCCTGGAGGGTGTTCCTCACAAGTAAAACGTGAAAAAAAGTTGGGGAAACACTAAACGTTTGCCACAGGTACTCATAAAGCAAAATGGCACAGTAAGCTCTGGAGACCTCCTTTAGTAAAGAACATGGGGAATCCCATTGTCCAAGCTCATGTACTCTGCAATTCCCCCAACCTCTTTTTGTGCTCCATTTTTAACTTCACCGCTGTAGAAAAGCCGCTTTATGAAACAGAAATCATCACAAAATCTAAAATGGAAAAATCATTAGCAAACCTTCCTTGTGGTTCAGAAGTTTCAGCTCATCTCCTGATATGAATTCGTCAATCTGTTACCTCATCACTCTTACTAGCTAACAGAATAACTGTGTTACTAACTTGTACTTACATTGTATTACCAACTATGCCAATCAGATACCAACCAGACAGTGGGCTGCTTACTCCTGATACTCTTTTCTGCCATACATTCTTAAAACCACAAAACTCTTCATAGAGCAGAGTAGTTATATAGCATACAGGCAGGGACACGATACACTCAAGCAAACGTAACCTAAGACTTGCCTTGTAATTTAACCTAGATTTCATTAAGCACCCTTGTAGAAAATTCTCTATAAGAATTGAGAGGATTAAAACCATTGCTCTTTGAAGGAATCTGAGAATCTGCTCTTTAAACCTAGGAGGAAGGTGACAATCTCTTGTAATGTGGTCTGTGCTTGGCTTCATTACAGAGAGACTATACTAAGCACTCCCAAGGGGTTGAATCTCTGGTTCACTCTGAAAGGCATCAACAAATCCATTCTTGTGTGTGCCCATGTGGGTATCTCCTAAATTTGGAAGAGTATTGGGAACTTCTTTGAATCATACTATACTTGCAAACTGAAACTTTTTCAATTGCAACTTCCTTGTTATTTGTAATGTTTTAAAAGCCAGCAGTTACTATTAGGTCCTGGCTGGGCCACAGACTAAGGCTGTTTGTATTTTCAGCTTTCAGTACATTTCCAGATTCAGGGTTCTGCATTTGGCATCTTATCACAGCACTTACTTGTTGGATCTAGGAAGAGACAATAACATTTTCTGACCAGAAAGAACAGTAGAACAGCCACAAATGTAAAAAACCAATTTGATGTGTTCAAGAATTAGCCAAGAGGCTGGGATTTTTGGAACAGAGAAGTTACCAAATCCTGAGTTTATGATAGGGAGCAACACAGCCACATCATACAAGGCCTGATGCCCACCATTAAGGATTTTGGCCTAACACTTCTAGCACCATTTTGCTGTGCTGGGCATCAAACCCAGAACTTTCACACGTTCTAGGCACCCACTTTATCACTGAGCTACAGCCCCAGCCCTGCAGCTGTGGTTTTTCAACCTTGCTAATACTGTGACCCTGTAATAACAGTTTGTCAAGGTTTGGTGACTATCCGACCATAAAATTATTTTGTTGCTTCTTCATAACTGCAATTTTGCTACTGTTATGTAGCAAGTGAATTGTAATATAAACATCAGTGTTTTCCAGTAGTCTTCTGGGAGTTATGCTCACAAGTCAGAACCACTGCCCTGAAGGTTTTGAACAAAGTTACAGAACCCTCCTTTTATCTTAAAGGATCATTTTACTTGCTGTGTTTTGTGTAAGCTGTGAGAGGACAGGGGAACAAGAGACTGGTTCAATGGTTCACTACAGAAACAGTACAGTGCATGGGTGAGTTGTGGTGGCCATGGGACTGGTGTAAAGCATTCACATCCCAGATAAAGTTTGACAATGGAAGCAACAGTAGCCACTTGGGGGCGGGGGCGGGTGTCAGTGTAAAGAAGAAAATCAGGAGTTAAGTTGTATACATGTCTAAGATGCCTATTAGTTGTTTAAGTATAAACACACAAAAATCAAATTTTTAAGAATTGAAATTTGGCAATAATGCATAATAACAAGGACAAGGATGGGATTCCTAGGAGTAAAATGAGTCTTAGTCAACACCAGTGTTGACAGGTCAGGAAGAGGATGAATCAGTAGTTTAGAAAGCTTCCTTCCAATGAAGGAAGCAATTAATGCAAAGCCAGGTGGAGATCCTGCTAAGGAGAAGGGCATATGAGAGCTACTGACTGACCTGAGGTAAACGCTTCATCATACAGATAGAATTACTCAAGCACATATATACTCTCTGTCCATGTGCATGCGTGCTCACACTAATACAAGCAAAGCTGAGAGGTGGAGAAGCTAAGTGATCTAAAATTCACAAGCTTACAAATCAGAACCATAATTAGAGCTGGGTTGCTGCTACTCAAAAGCTTGGGCTTTTAAGGCTTGGCCTTCCAGCTTTCAAGTAATGAGTTTAAAGAAGATAGGAGAGAGTGGGTAAAGACAGGTAACGGAGAGTGAGGTAATCTAACCTTAGGAAGAACAAACTGAGGCTCAGAACAGGCACACATTGGGTCTGAATATGATGGAATGCTTATTTATCAAGCAGTTTCACTACTAGAGTTATGAGCTGAAAATTATTTATTTATTTTGAAAATTAGCTTTTCCATTTAACCCTGGTAATCCCAGGCAGAAAGTATCTCCACGTGTGGCGGGAGGGATGCTACCAAGGAAACTGTCAGTTAACTAAATTGTTGGGAAACTCTGTGGCCTAGTAGAAAATACACAGCCTTTGCAATCAAAACAAGCCTGATCTTTCAAAGGATAAAGCCACAGGCTCAATTTTGATGCACTGCCAGTATTAAACCCTAGAAATTGCAGGAAGGCCAATTAAACTTGTATAGGCTAGGTGATCAAGTATAAGAAAGCCCCTACTTAAAATCACTTTTAAAAAATGTTAAGTATGTTGTGTGTGTGTGTGTGTAGGTCAGAGGACAACTGGTTGGAGTCAGTTCTCTCCAGGGGATTGCCAGGTAGTTGGTATGGGTAGTAGCTTTACTGGGCGAGCCATCTCACTAGCCTTTAAGTCCCACTTTTTAATGTGCTCTACTCCTAGACATAAGTCCTATAAAAGAAATAACCGTATTTAGGGCGAACACAACTTACGTCTTCTTCTGAAGCAAAACTACAAGGCAGCTTTTAAAAGCAAAGTTAAAATATTTCAAGACTAGTGACAAATAATAAATGGTGGCTAATTGGTACACTGGAGGTAGACACAAATCGTAAGCTCAAAATTCCCTTTAGAGTATTTCGTACTTGGATCAGTAACTTTAAAAGTCACAGTACAACAGAAGTATGGACCCTAGAAAAGAGCTTCTGCAAGATAAATCAACTCCCATTTTCTTACTCCACAGAGCCTCTAGATGGAGTATACAGGAATGGCAGCTTTTTCAAGGATTCCTTTGCAGCTTTGGAATGACTCAGCTTAAAATACCTTAAAATAATGGTGCCCTGGTTTGGAAGTGTGCTAGAGGAAGGCATATTTTGACTTGAGTAATACCACTGTTGTGAAAGGATCCCAATCTAAAATGGAACCTTGTTTGGTTTCTGCGGATGGCTGGTTTCGAACTGTCCAGTGTGGTGACTGTAACAATATCCTAGACCTTTCTTGTACAACGTGGACCTAAAATGGAGGCCACCATTAGAGAAACACCTGTGGTGTAAAGAACTTCTGATGCTGGAACACTGCACTGAGTGAGGATGGACTCAGCCATGGTCCTACTCTGTATTTGCTCATTTGTATGTAAATTGGCAGTTCAAAAAAGGAAAATCCGTGTTGGAAATGGGTCTGATGTGGAAATGCTATTACATTTCAAATGGAGAAATGAGCAAAACACCCTTACACTCTATTAATCGTCACAGTCCATTTAGAGACTATTATATTTTAATCTTTAGTCAGTCTTCAGGATATGTCCCACCCACTAGATGTATGTGCATTATACTTTATATACTTATTAAAAACAGGGTACATTTTAAGTGATGGTGTTTAAAGGAGTTGAGGGAAAGGGCTGTGACTTCCTTTTTACAATTTTTAAAGGTTTGTTGTAATGGCTTTTATAATTAAAGTTAACATCCTACGTGAAGTACACTGTAGAGATTATAGCTTTTAAATTAAAAGAGAAATTCTTTTCGTCGTAATTAGGATAATAATCTTAAAGGCGTTTTGTCGAAATACTTCCAAGTCCCAAGATGTCCTCCCAGTTAACTAAAATTTAACGCCAATGAAGTTAAACTTTTTGTTTCAAATGTTGAAAACGAAGCACTGATTTTAATAAAATCTAAGAAAAGGAATAAGAAGCTCACATTTTAGCTTTCTAAATTCTGTATTACCTCACTATTTCGCATTTTGTAAACCGTAAAATGTACTTCAGAAAGGACTGACTTCTATTTCCCTATTTCTCTATCTGCCTGGACGTGGAGTTATTTTAATTGCATCTTCTTCACACGTTCTGGAGAGTCTTTCAGACTTTCTAGAAGCCAGAGATGAAGTGCCTGGAATTGGTTAAGCGCCCTGCTTTTGCTCTCGGGTGGGATGGAACTTCCTAACCCTTCACCGTTTCTCTCCGAGAGGTCTCCGTTCCCCGGGAGAGGCGTCCGCGCCGCTCCGGAGGCGGCGCGCAGCATCCCGGGCGCCCGCGGAGAGCACGGCGGCCCCCGGGAGCCAGGCGCCGAGGGGCCGAGCCCAGCGCCCGCCTTCCGCGCTGGTTGGTGGAGGAAGCCGGAGAGCGGCGCGAGGACAGCCTCGGCGGGGCTCGGGCGGGAAGGCGCGGGCCCGCTCGCCCCTGGCGGCCCGGAGCAGGCGTCGTGCCGCCGGGTAAGATGGCTCCGCTCCCCGCCGGGCCGCGGGGCCCTGGGGCCGCTGAGGCCGCACGACCCCCGCCAGTGCCGCGCGAGCCGGGTCCGCCAAGCGCCGCCCGCTGCAGACAAAGCTGACAACATGGCTCCCTCCGCCCGGCAAGTTGCTCGCAAGTTGCGGCGCGGCCGGCGTCCCTCAACTTCAAGTTTCCCTCGCATGGCCGCCCTCCCGCCGGCCGCGGCCCACCCCGCGCGAGGCCGGGCTGGGAAACTTTAACGTCCGCCACCGCAACTGACAGCCTGGCGCCACTGGCTCACCTTCAGACAGGTCCTCGATGCACTCGAAGGTGATCTCGAACTGGAACGGGTTGTAGAAAGGCGACGGGTTATCCAGCACCACTACATT
This sequence comes from Rattus rattus, assembly GCF_011064425.1. Taxonomy (NCBI): domain Eukaryota; kingdom Metazoa; phylum Chordata; class Mammalia; order Rodentia; family Muridae; genus Rattus; species Rattus rattus. The sequence goes on along the minus strand of NC_046171.1, from coordinate 30,559,612 downwards.
GTTCACCTGAACCTTTGCCATATTTTGAAGAAAACACAAACAATGGGGCCGGGGCTGGCGGCACCACAGAGTCCCGCGCGCGGCCGCTCCGAGAGCGCAGACCCCCGCCCCGGCGCGGCGCGGCCCGACGTCGTGCAGCTGCGACTTGAGAAACTTTTTTTTCCTTTTTATTTACACGGCAGCACTCCACAGTGTTTTGCAGCTTTCCTATTTCACTAAACTACAGCCCATTCTGCTCTGATAACTAGCAGCGTTGCCCGCGATTGGCTGCCCCCGAGCTCTGACCCTCCTCCTCCAGCGAGGGCCGCGGCGGCGAGCAAGATGGGCTCCCGCTCGCGGAACGGACGGGAAACTTTCACTGCGGCTCCACCTGCTGGTGCGGACCAGGACAAAGGCGCAGAACAAAGTGAGTGGAATAGGGGCTGGGAGGCCCGCGCGGAGGCCGCCGCCGGGGGAGGGGCGGCGCAGGCCCGCCCCGCCCGCCAGGCCCGCGCCGCACGTCGGGCGTGGCCGCGGCGGGACGGAGGGGCGGAGCCCGCGAGGGGCGGGCCGGCGGCCGTGGCGGGAGGGCGCGATCTGGCCCCGCGTGTTCGCAGCGTGGGCCTTGGGGTTCTCCGGGTTTCTCCCCGCCTTGAACACTTCCCCATCGGTGCGGGCAGTTTAGCGGGCTCTGCTGGATTTAGCGGATAAGATGCGCTTTGCCGTACTCCTCAGGCCCAGCTGTCTGCTTTTCGTTATGGTAGAGAACAGGGAGAAGGGCTGGTTGCAGTGGGAATAAATTGGATTTTATAGCCCATGTCAGCTCAAAAGGAGCAGGCCATTTTGGAATTCAAGTTCTTGGCCACGATAGTGCGGTGAAATAGATACAAAACGAGGGCGGGTGATTTTCACTCACACACACACACACACACACACACACACACACACACACACACACACACACGGAGGCAGACCGGAAAAAAATAAATATGCGATCTTTGGCTGTACGTTAGATTTGTTCCCATTTCAGATCTGAATAGATGTAGAACTAAAATGGGGAAAACGTGATCGGTTACAGCGAGGTTTCCGTCGTTTTCGGGATGGGGTGGGGGAGGGGCAGAGAAAGAAGTTAAAAGTCGAAAAAATGGAAGTGTCAGAAGACCTAAGGACAACAAATGTATTAATGGAATATATAAAGGAGAAAACCCAGATAATATGACAATTTATAACAAACACCCATAAATTAAAAATTGCAGCACCACAAATTCTGAGGAGCCCTTCCATGCCTGTGATGCCTGTGATGCCTGTGAAACCATTTCAGGGCTGACGTGAGGAAATGTTGCTTGTTTATGGCACTTAGCCACTCTGGGCAGGGGAGGAAATGGAAACTTAACACCTTTGTGAATGTGAACTGATTCTTCTTACTGTGGAAGTGTTACTCATAAACTATTGGGTTCTTTTCTTTTTCCTTATAAATGAAACGCCTACACTATTAAATAAAATTATTTCTTAATATTAATCTGCAAGTGAAGTTTTCTGCTAGTTTGTAGAATTTTGCTTAGTCATTCTTTGGACAAGTTCAGACTCCGGTGGATTGCTATTGATATGTTCTTGTCCAAAGGTCTTTTAAAGTTATGGAACATGCTTATCCATGTTTAAATGAAATTAAAGTGGGGAGAGAACCATTTTTATTGTCAGTAGACAATCAGTGTCTACCAGTTCAGGCACCATTGTTTCTGTACATCAGAGCCAAAGTCACACTGTGGTGGTAGACAAGATGACCATGGCTGGTAAATAGTACACACAACTCTTACTAATCCTAGTTTTACGTGATATTAGCCAAGATTAAAAAAAAAAACCCTACTATGTGCTGTAAGATACGCTGGATATGTAAGACAAAGTGTCCATTTGAAGATTTAAAAAAAGCATGGGTCCAGTGAGGTTGTGATATGCAGGCGCTCTTGAGATTACAGTTGACGTATGAAAATGCTCTTATGTGCGCCTTACATATATCTTGCTGCTTAACCAGAGCTGTGTTATGAGTTATTTAAGACTCATTTCTGGTGGATGTACATACGCGCGCGCGCGCACACACACACACACACACACACACACACACGCGCGCGCGCGCGCGCGCGCGCGCGCGCGTATGTATGTATCAGGGAGTAAGAATATCTACTAGGTTACCACTAATTTAGTTCATTTTCTTTCAAGTTTGTTTTTTTGTTGTTACTGTTTTTGTTTATTTTTATCTTTTGTTGTTTGTTTAAAGTGTCATATAGAACAGCATTTCGAGGAGAGATCTTCCTTTTCTTCCAAGAACTATTTCCAGGACTCTCATCTTGCCCCTCTGTTTTATTACTGCTCATCAGAAATTTTTAAGAGAAAACCGTCTCCAATAGTTTCTTCACCGTATTTTTAGAATCCTGTCCCTCCTCCCCCCAAATCCCTTAGAATCACTATACCATGTTTCGAATGTCTCGGTGACTCCCCAACAGAAAACCGTATTATAACTGATGAGGACTAGAGATCCCAGATCACTCCTTTCTACTTTTGGGGCTGCCTGAAAGATTTGTTAGCTTTTAAAAATGAAAATCATGAACAAACCACCTACGGCTGCTGTTACAGGCTAATTTGTGTTTCCCTCACATTCATATATGGAAGCTATCGTCTGGTATCTCAGAATACTACAGATACTAATACTAATATCCAACACTAATGTCTCAGAATATGACGCAGGTCATAAATAGGTCTCGTCAATAGGGGACTGAGTTACAGGAGGCTGTTGAGGGTAGCAATCAGGACACACCTTACTTCAGTCTGGTATCTTTATTTAAACAAAAAACTACATGAGGAAACAGCACAGGATACATGCGTAAAGGCATCTCGAGGAAAGGACAAGAAAGCCATTCACAAGCCAAGGGACTGGCCGCTGAAGAAACAAAACAGAACTAGTTGTCTTGCAGGGTCTAGCGTCCAGTGTGGTGAGGAAATAAATTTCTTTTCTTTAAACTTGTCTATGAAAGCCCTGAAAACAGACAAGCTACAATACAGATTTTTCTCATGGCAAGTTAAGGTTGCTTGAGTATTTAAGCATGTTTTATCCTAATACCCCTGAGTTATCACGTGTCTTATGAGCCATGAAGTACAATGTGGAGGATGCTCTGAGGATGCGGATGCTCTACATAACCGTTGTCCAGTGGACGAATCTATTGACCATCATGTAAGTTGGTGATATTTGAATAGGCAAGCAGTGTGTTTCCATGGATCCAAAGATCCTCTGCAGAAGGCTTCAGACGGAAGCATTCACTCAAATTGAGGTTACACAGAGATCAGTGAAAGCAAGTTCAGTTCAGTAGGACTTAAATGTGCTGGATGGAATTTTCTTGGAGCTGGGAGTGAAATGGCATCTCAGTCTTGCTGAGACAAACGGTGGAGTAGAAATGGTGGAGTAACTTTTAAATAGTGCGTTGTCAGGATGGGGGAGCCCAGGCATGGAGGTCAGAGGATGGCCTTGTGTATAGTGGGCGCTCTCCATCTTGTGTGTGGGTTCTGGGGGCGGAGCCCAAGCTGGCTGGGAGATGGAGAGCCTTTTCCTGCCAAGCCGTCCCCAGAACCCCAACCTTGGCTCTCCTTTTAATTTACACAGTTACTGTGCTGTCTTGGAAGGTCATTTGTGTTATTACTCCCATCTTCAAAACAAAACTCAGCATAGGGCTGGAGAGATGGCTCAGCGGTTAAGAGCACCCGACTGCTCTTCCAGAGGTCCTGAGTTCAATTCCCAGCAACCACATGGTGGCTCACAACCATCTGTAAAAGAGATCCAATGCCCTCTTCTGGTGTGTCTGAAGACAGCTACAGTGTACTTATATATAATAAATGAATAAATCTTAAAAAAAAAAAAAAAAACTCAGCATTAGTGTCCCTTTTTGGTGTCTGGCTTGTTCTTGTTGTTTTACAGTGCTAGGAACTGAACCCAGGTTCTCACACATGGTAAGCAAGTTACATCCCAAACCAGGCACACTGAACTGTGCTCTTTATTAGCATAAAGTCTCACACTTGGGGACTTGTTTTAAACATTATTTTCCATGTAAAACTGTCAAATGTACAGATCTGCTGGAGTGATTTTCCAGATAATTCTAACTGAAATTTCGTTGATTTTAATTTATTGCATATACACAGAAAGCATTTATTACATTAGATTTCTGTGCTGGGTGTTAACATAAAGATAAAATAGACAAAGTATATAAACAGCTTATGGTCCAGTTACCAAGGTAGCTTGTGTGATCAAAAGTACAGCTAAAAGACTACTTTAACCAGCGACATTAAAATGAGCAAAAGAATTTTTTTTCTTTTTTTGCTCTTTGTAAATAACGTTTAAATAGCAGGCATTTTGAGCAACCCAGTACACTAGAATGGTAGGGAGTATAAGGCATCACCATCCAGGATAGTAACTGAGGGCTGGTACTTAGGAACTGGCTACATTCACTGTTGTCATAGTTACAATTCTGTCTTCAACATAGCAGGTAGAATATAAAATATTCCTTATATATAGAAAAATAGAAACAGATTTCCTTGGGGAGGTAAACATAGGCTGACTAGCACTGTGTTAATGACTTCGTTAATGAATCCCTAAAGAGCAAAATTGTGAATGTGGATGGCCAGGGCAGGTGCTGGAGATGGGACTTCATCCAGCCAGGGCCAAACCAGAGTCTCCCCATGGAGACCTTTCCGACAGACAGCCCTGAAAGTGTAAAAGGAGGATAAAAGCACAAATCCTACTCTGATTCCTTATATATTTTAGAATCAATGCCAAATTAAGAAGCCCATTCCGTTTTTTCATGGGATTCACTTAAAGGTAATTATAATTTTTCAGTGTGTATGTGTGTAAATAAAATACAGCATGTGTATGGTAGGTAAGAGAACAACCAGAAAGGGCTCTCCCTGTTCAGCTGGGATCTGGGGCTCACTTTTAGGTGGTCAGACTTGCATGGCCAGCCTTTGCCCAGTGAGCCAGCTGGCCAGGCTTTTACATTTCATAAGGTGTCTGAGTGTGAAATACAGAGTGCCTTTTCCCCATTGTGAGCTCCGTAGCACTAATCAGTGTTTTACAGTTTTGATGTGCACTGCTATGTGACAGTCCATTACAGATCTGTTAAAGATGGCTGCTATGTATGATACCTTTGTGTAGCTGAACCACTGCGGAATGCCCATTAGATAGCGACAAATGAAACATTCTGCTTGCGAACCTGGCATCATTATGTGAAGGTTGAAATGTGTCTTATTGTTATTAAAGTGTTTTAACCAGTGCAGTAATGCAAATGTGTAAAAGTTACTGTTTCCTATTTCTAATTTCTTAAGCATTCCTCCTCCATCCTCTTTTAAAGCAGGTCCTTCTGCCCTCCTGAGCGCCGTCTTCCTTGCAGCAATGTCTTCTTTTGCTTTTGTATTTCTTTGCCTCTCCCATTCATCAGAGGTTTTCCTCTTTACCTGATCTGAGGAGGTGGGGTTTGGGGGGGGTGATGAATAGAGGACTCAGATCTTTAAAATATCTCTAGGCTAGACCACTGCCTGTACAAAGTCATTGCTAAACAAAGCAGCTTTTTCTAGTTGGTTGCTATAGAGACAAATGACACTAAATGGAGTCAGATTTGGCAGAGTCTAAGCAAGTAGGCTTTGTAAGGCTGGGGCCTTTTAGAAACAGAAACTGGGAAGGATATGGAGGGAACCAGTTTCATAAATGCACTGACAGGTAATTAATTGGTAGATGTTGTCCAGGCATCCTTACGTACAGTTAAATACAGCTTAACTCAGCGAATTCTCTCATTTAAGGTGTCTAGCCTAATAGCTTTCTAAGGCTATTGAGGCTCATACAATCATCACCGCAGCTTCAGAGTATTTCCATCCTCTCACGAAGGTACTTTCAGACCTGCCATGGCGGGTTACACCTGTAATCCCAGCACCAGAAGACTGAGGCAGGAAGGAATGTAGTACAAGCCTGATGTACACAGAGGATCCAGGCTGACCAGAGCTACGTGTAAACTCTGCCTTGTAAAGAAATGTGTATTTACACATATGTGTACACTACATGTGTGTGTTTATGTGTGTGTGTGTATGTATACATAAATATATTTCCTAGTCTTTCCCTACCTCCCCTAGTTTTGCATTTGTAGAATTGTCTTTTCTGACCAGCATCTTTCAAACTTGTCTTTGATCTTTTCATCCATGGTATACCATTTATTCACATTTAATTAGTTTTTGTTACCCAGTAACTTTGTACTTTATGGGGCTACCTCATTTTCCTTCCCGTCAGTCGATGACATTCGCGTGCTTCCCACTCTTGTCCATCATGTACACTATTGCTAGGAACATTTGTGTGCGGAATTATTGCATGTGGCTGTTTTCATTTCTCTGCCTCTGTGCTTCGGGATGAACCTGGTTACGAATGGTAGGTGTCTCCTCAAAGGGATTGCACCAGATTGCACCGTTTACCATTTCTGTTAGGCACAAGTGTCCCAGGTTGTCATTACATCTACACTTGCTGTAGCGTGTTCTTGAGGGGTCTGGAAGCGAGGCTCAGCAGTTGAGTTCTAGCCGCTCTTCCCGAGGACCTAAGTTCAGTTCCCAGCCCTCTAGAATCCCAGTGCCAGGTAGTCCAACAAGAACCTCCCCAGGCCTCCATGGACATCAGGCTCAGCCGTATGTGCATGAGGAACACTAATAAAACAAATCAGAAGTTTAAAATATGGTTTTGATTGTAGCCATGGTGATCTATAGAGTGTATTTCATTGGAATTTTGCTTTGCATTTCCTCAGTAGCTGAAGCTGTTATGTTTCATTTACAGGTTGGACATTTCTATACCTTCTGGGGAGGCTATTTTCAGATCTTTCCCATTTTCAGTTAGGAGGTGTGCTCTTTACGTAATTGAAGTCAAGCCTTTTCAATACATGGATTTAAATATTTTCAGTGGGTTGGTGTCTTTTCCAGAATAAACTGTGCGTGCGTGCGTGCGTGTGTGTGTGTGTGTGTGTGTGTGTGTGTGTGTGTGTGTGTGCGCGCGCGCGCGCACGCGTGCATATTCACTATTTTATCTATTTTGGTTCTTTTTGGCATGTGCAAGGTCAAAGATTTACAATGGTTTTCTTTTTTTTTCCCTATTTGTTGTTAGAAAGAGTGTTGACTTAGGACACCCCAAGACCAAGTTCTCAGCACAAGAATTTATTTGCCCCAGAGGTACAAAGGGTAGGGAGATAAGAGAAAATGGCAGGACAGAGAGGACAAAGCAGAAAAGGAACAGGGGAAAGGCAGGAAGGGTATATGCCCTGAGGGACTTCCTCTGGATAGAGAAGTGATGGAAATGGTGATTTATGATGGGGAAATCAATCCCCTGTTAAGAAGCGGTGTTTACTTTTAATTAGGCAGGTTAATTGGATGAACCAAAGGGGCTTTTGATTGCTGGACTTCAGTATTTTAGTAGTTGGGCCTTGGTAGTCTGTCTTAGGAAGAGGAATTGGCCAAGTAAGGTCAGACAGGCCTTGGTGGCCAGCGTTAGGAATGTAACAGTTTTCAGCAAGGCAGAGGGAATGGGGAGAAGGGCAAGGCTGTTGGGGTCATGTTTGCCACCCTCAGGCTGCCCAGAGCCCTTCACGTGTCATACAGTTTTAGCGCTGTACAATTTGTCTTTGATTTCACTTTGAATTAGTTTTGTATACTGTGTGAAACATGAAATCCAAAATCAATTTTTGCAAGAGGGTGTCCAATATTCAGGAACATCTGTTAAAAACATTTCCCTAGTCAATTGGCTTAGATATTTTTTCTTTTATATTTTCCTTTTTGTCCATGTGAGTTTGTGCTGTGAGTGTGCACGTGGAGGGCAGAAGAGGATTCCAGATCCTCTCTCTGCACCTGGAATTACAGGCGGTCGTGAGACACTTGATGTTGGTGATGGGAACCAAACTCAGATCGTCTGGAAAACATAGAAGTCTCTCTCCAGCCTCATTAGTTTAGAATTTTTATAAAAAAACAAATTTGCTGTAAATGTTTGGGTTTCTTTCTGGACAGTTCTACCACTGACCTGTTCTCACCCAAGGAAATGTTGATCTTCCAATTTGTTCTCTATTTTTCAAGATTAACTATTTGGGATCCTTAAGTTTCCCTCTGGATTTTTTAGGACATTTAATCAGTATTCTACAGAAGCCACTTTGGATATAGATAAAGATTGAATTGAACATACTTTTTAGTACTTTAAATTTTTTTAAACTATGCCTGCTCATCTACGTGTTTTTTGTGCGTGGGGGAAGAGACAACCACAGAGGCCAGAGGTGTCAGCTAGAGCTGAACTTAGAGGCCGTTGTAAGCTGCCTGATGAGGTTGCTAGGAGGTAAACTTGTTTTAAAAAGTTCTCTTAACAGCCCCACTTTTGAGGAGTATTACATTGTAACAATGCTGTCTTCTAGTCAGCAAACCAGAGACTTGATTTATCCTGTCACTTCTAGTTTTTTCAGCAGTACTTTGTAGCTGCTTTTAACTGTATGGACTGACTTAAGTTCTACCCTGTCCTGTTGGATCCATTCCTGCTTTGGACACTGTAGTAAATGGAAGCATTTCCTTAATTTGAATGATATAAGAATATCTATTCTTTATCTTTTTTAATTAATTTAAAATGTTTTATATAACATATTTAGAACATATTTTTTCATCTCTCCCATCTCCTTCTAGATCTATGGGGCAAGTGGAAACGTGTTACCAGACAGAAAAGGTCGAGCAGATTAAGAAACCCCAGCAGTTCTCATATTGAGAACGGTTGGCGCTTGAATCTGCCACCAACCTGGCTCCTGTCCTGGAGCACATGACCACAGCACCTCACTGCTGGTCACTTAGCAGGTAGCCCAGAGTTCTACATACCAATGAGGTATCAAAATGGGACCTGAGGGCGTGGCCATTAAGCTTCCCTTCCCAGACATTCCTTCCTGCAAATATTTAATCTCTGGTCCTGAGTAAGTTTTATGCATCCATTTTTCACAATGAATTAGCAGTTTGGACAAGCAAGGACTGTCTCTCTCATCAAGAACTACCATGGGGGTGTAGAGGTGGGGCTTTGTTACTCATCCGTGATGCCTAAGTCTCCTGCTGAAGGCCTCCAGGCTCTCACCCTGAGCTAAGCCAGACACCGCCTTCCCCTTTGCCTGCCCTGGACTCTTCACCAGCCCATGGCCCCCTTCCAAGGCGTTGGCCTTGCAGTTCCAATGGTATCTGGGTGTCAGGGAGTTTGGGAACCACAGCCTAGTCCCAGCCTGTGCCGTTTCTCACAGGCTGGGGCCCCGCTAGGGCTGTGTTCCGTCTCCCCTGAACTGTGTTCAGCGAGCCAGACAACCCAATGGCCGCCAGGATGGGACGCAGCCTGGTGCCCCTGCTTTCCTCTGCCCGAGCAGTGTTCACACATGCAGGCTACATAGATCCTCACCACCTCCCTACCCACACAACCTCATTGCCTCTCTCCGTCAAAATCAAAACAAACAAACCCAATAAAACAAAGCAAAAAGACCAAAATGAAACAAAGAACGTCCTGAAAACATGGACTATAGTTTGTGTTGGTGAACTACTCCTGGGCATGGGGTCTGCCCCGGAGCGTGACAGATATACCCAGTGACACTCCATGAGAGAAAGCTGATTTCTTCTTTGGTAAATTACAAATAGCTTCGAGGTCAGGAATTAGACTTTGAAACCACTTCCCCTTCTCAAGGCTAGCATTTTGTCTGGTTTAAACCTTCTCTGTGCTGTCACAGTCACTGTGGCTTTATATAGGTCTCCCTCTTTGCTTTGTTCATTCATTCAAGGACTGGTTTCCTTGAAGACGTCCACCACCTCTGTCTCCTTCATGCTGTCTGCTCATTTCCACAGTTAGGCGGCTGCTTTGCTTTAATGATGGTGTCCTTTGCTGTACAGACGCATTTTAGTTTTACAAGGCCACGCACAGCAGTGCCTGTGCTATTGGTGACCTGTTTTCATACCAGCGAGGTTAAACCTATTCCCCATTTTCTCTTCCGTCAGATTCAAGTGGCTGGTCTTATGCTGAGGTCCTTGGTCCATTTGTACTTGGATTTTGAGCATGTGATAGATACAGACCTGTGTACATTCTTCTACATGCAGCTGTTCAGTTTGACCAGCACTGTTTGATGAAAATACTGTCTTTTCTGCAATGTATATTTTTGGCTCCTTTGTAAAAATCAGGTGTGAAATAATGTCTGGATTTTCAATTGATCAACGTTTTTATTTTAATGCCAATACCATGCTGTGTTTAATACCATCACTGTGTACAACTGGAAATCTTGTCGAGTGACACCTCCAGCAGTCTTTTTCTTATTCAGGATTCTTTTAGCTATCTTGTTTTTGTGTGTGATTTCCATATGAAGTTGAATATTATGTTCCAATTTCTCTGAAGAGTTGTGTTGGAGTTTTGATGAGGATTGGACTGAGTCTGTAAATTGCTTTTGGTAGAATGGCTGTTTTCACTATTAGTCTTTCTGATCTATGAGATGGGAGCTCTTTCTATTTTCTGATATCTTCTTCAATTTCTTTCTCCAAAGACTTGAAACTTTTACTCATCCAATCCTTTCACTTGCTTGGTTAGAGTTGCTTGAACATATTTTATATTATTTGAGGCGATTTTGAAAGGTGCTGTTCCTTTATTTTTTTCTCAGTTTTGCTTTTCATTTTGTTTTTTTTTTTTGTTTTGTTTTGTTTTTTTTGTTTTTTTTTTCGGAGCTGGGGACCGAACCCAGGACCTTGCGCTTCCTAGGCAAGCACTCTACCACTGAGCTAAATCCCCAACCCCTTGCTTTTCATTTTTATACTAACTGGTTACTGATTTGTGCATGTCAATTTCGTATCCAGCTACTTTGATGAAAGTGTGTATCAGCCGCAGGGGTTTCCCAGTGGTGATTTGGGGGCGGGGTGTCTCATTGAATTCTTCCTTTCCAGTTTGTATCCCCTTGATTTCCTTCAGTTATCTTATTACTCTAGCTAAAACTTCAAATGTTATATTGAGTAGTTATGGAGAGAGTAGGCAACCATGTATTGTCCCTGACTTAGTGGGATCCCTTTGAGTTCCTCTCTACTTACTTCGATGTTGGCTATGGGCTTGCTTCAGGCTGCCCTTGTTATGTTGGGAATGTCCCTGTATCTCTAATCTCTCTAGGACTTCTGTCATGACAACAAGTTGGGTTTCGTCACAGGCCTTTTCTGCATCTAATGAGATGATCATGCAGATTTTTTCTTTCAGTTTGTTTGTGTCTTTTTGTTCTAGACCTTTCAGATGTGCTGTTATGCATATGAAATGTCACAGGTTTTGTGTTGCTTTGTTTGAATGTAGGTCCTTAGTGCTATGAACTCCCTTCGTAGCACAGCCTTCATCATGTCCCATAAATCTGGGTATGTCGCGTAACTATTTTCACTCAATCTTAGAAAGTCTTGCATTTCTCTATTTCTGTCTTAACCCATTTTTCATTCAGGAGAGAGTTGCTCAGTTTCCACGAGTTCATAGGCTTACTGTTGTTTCTGTCTGTTAGGATGCAAAGGGTTTTTTCCATTTTCTTTTATCTTTTGAGACTTGCTTCATGTCCAAGGATGTGGTCAGTTTTGGAGCCAGTTCCATGAGGTGCAGAGAGGAAGGTATATTCTTTTATGTTTAAGTGAAATGTTCTGTAAATAGGCTAGGTCCGTTTGGTTTGTAACATCTATTGGCTCCAGGATGTCTCTGGTCACTTTCTGTCTAGATGACATGTTCATTGGTGAGAGAGGGGTGGTGACATTTCCCACTCTCAGTGTGTAAAGGTCAGTATGTGATTTAAGCTGTAGTCGTGTTTTGTTTACAAATTTGGGTGCCATTGTGTTTGGGGCATAGATGTTAAGAATTGAAATGTCGGGGTTGGGGATTTAGCTCAGTGGTAGAGCGCTTGCCTAGCAAGCGCAAGGCCCTGGGTTTGGTCTGTGACTTTTTTGGGGGGATTGAGACCATTGATATTGAGAGATATTATTGACCAGTAATTGTTGGTCCGTGCTCCTAACCACTGAGCCATCTCTCCATCCCACTATCTTAATGTTAATGAAAATCAACTTACCATTTTTCTTCCCATGTCGTATTTATGAAAGCTTTACAGTCACATATTTCTCTTTTATTTTTAGAGGGGTATTAGGAATTCAACAGGATTGAACGAAAAATACAGTACCAGTCTATTTCCGGGCACCTACCTATGCACATATATTCTTCCCGTCAGCCCCCCTGTTCTAACCCACATGCACACCTTTATCGTTTAAACCCATACTTGTTGCTGCAGTTCACTCTTGTTTATGTCGTGAGGTTTTAACAATCGCGTAGGTTTCTTCCACAGAACAGCTTTTCTCCCCACCTCCTCTGTGCTCTGCCTATTTATCCCTCCCACTCTCTAACATTTAACCGCTGATCCTTTCCCTCTCTCCAGAGTTCTCGAGAGTTTGGTAGTCATACAGTTTGTAGTCTTTCTCAGCTTCTTTACCTAGCAGGATGCAGTTAAAGTCCCTCTGTGTCTTTTCATTGCTTGACCCTCAAGCGGCGATGCTATTCTATTTTCTGATACATTATAGTTTACCATCTACCTTCTGAAAACATACTGATTTTTTTCCAATCCAGCAATTCTAAGTATGTCTTCCATAAGCCACTGTGAGCAGGTTCTCATGAGTGTAGGTTTTCACATCCTTAAGGTAAACACCGGCACCTGACATTGCTGGTGTGCATGGTAAGAGTGTCTAAGCTGTCACCGCATCGTCTTCCAGTGTCGTTGCACCAATTTTCTCCAGTTCCAATCGCAATGAGTTGCTGCTGTTTTGGCATAACTTGGAGTTGTCACTGCTTTGAATTTCAGTCACTCTGACGGATTATAATGCCATCTCACTGTTAATTGACATTTGGCTAATTATTGCTGAATATCTTGTTGTCAGTCTGTCTTTATAGTGAGATAAACATTCAGGTCTGTTACCTGGTTCTTCTCGTTGTGTTGTTTTGTGCATACTTCACTGTACAGCCCTGGCTACTCAGGAACTTTTTATGTAGACCACAGGGGCCTTCAACTCAGAGATCTGCTTGCCTCTGCCTCCCAGGAGCTGAGATTTAAGGTGTGCACCACCACACCAGCCCTATAATTTTAAATCTCAAGAGTCGCACATTACTGTTTTCTAGTTTCCTAGTTTCATGTCTCATATTTAAGTCTATACATTTTGAGTTAATCTTTGTAAAAACTGTAAGATCTATACCCAGATACTTAGATTTCTTGTTTTACATGCAGCTGTTCAGTTGTTCCAACCACTTATTGAAAAGACTAGTCTTTGTTTCATTCTATTAATTTTGATACCAAAGAGTAATAAATTATTTAAATGGGCTTTCTGTTCTCTTCCTCTAGCCTATACTAATTTTTCATTGAGTTTCTCTCTTTCCCCTCCCTCCCTCACTTGCTTGTTTGCTTTCTTAAGACAGGGTCTCTCTTTGTAGGCCTGGCTATCCTGGAACTCTGTATGTCAATGTTGTTCTTAACTTTCCCAATGCTGTGGCCCTTTGATACAGTTCCTCATATTATCCTTTGATACATTCATCATATTATCCTTTAATACAGTTCCTCATATTATCCGACCATAGATTTATTTCGTTGCTACTTCATAACTGTTATTTTGCTACTGTTAAGAATCATAATGTAAATATCTGATAAGCAGGATATCTGACGTGTGACCCCCAAAAGGGGCCGTAGTGCACAGGTTGAGAACCACTGCTCTAAGTAGGCCAACCAGACTGGCTTCTAACTCAAAGAAATCTACCTGTGTCTGCCTCCCACAGCTGGGATTAAAGGCTCACACAGTATGTCCTGTTGGTTTTGCATTCTTCACTGGTCTTTACTCTTTTCCTTTTCCTGTCTCATGACAATAGCTAGAACTTCCTGTATAGTGTTAAAAGGCAATGGCGGTAAGGGACAGTGTGGGCTTGTTCCTAGTCTTGTCAACCAAAGCTGCAAGCCTCTCACCACTGTCTCGATGTTATTTGTAGAGCTTTGTTTCTTAAGATGATCTTTATCAAGCTAAGGAATTTCTTCCTACTTCAAGTTTCCTAGGAGTTGTTTTTGTTGTTGTTTGAATGGCTGTTGGATTGAAATTGCTGTTGCTTTATCTATTGATAAAAATCACATACTCATGTGATTTTTATTTCTTCAGTAAACTGTTGATGTGATTATACATCAACTGATTTTTGAATGTTGAATCATCCTTGCCTATGAGAGATAAATGTCTCTTTGTGATGATATAAAATTATGTTTATTTTGTTTGTTTACATTGACTTTGTGTGCCAGTATTTTGTTGAAAATGTTGGCATCTTTATAGAGATGATGGCCTGTACTTTTCCTGTATAGCTTAGTCTGATTTTTATAGGCAATATGCCTGGCCTTCGCATTAGCTAAGCAGCACTCTTTCTGCCTTGGTCTTTTGGGAAAGATTGTAGAGGACTCACACAATTGCTTCTTTAAGTGTTTAGTCAGATGCACCACTTGATCCTAGAGCTTCCTGTTTGGGAATGTTGTAATGTAAAACTGTTAGTAGGTACTGATCATGCAGATTGACTCTATTCTTTAACATTATGGTGGATTGTATTGTTAAAGGAATTGGTTCATTTCATTCAAGTTATCAAATCTGTGGGTATAGAATTGCCCATAATCCCTCCATATTGTTCTTTCATGTCTATATGATACTTCCCCTCTTCCTTTCCTTCTTATTCTGCTTAGAGGTTTAACAATTTCATTGATTTTTTTTTTCTCTCCCTAAGATTCAGCTTCTGGTTTTGATTTTTTCTTTTGATTTTATGTTTCCAATTTCATTAATTTTTATCCTGGTTTATATTTATGCTTACATTGGATATGGTGTAGCTCACCGTTTGGCTTTCTAACGTGGAAGCTTAGATTATTTTTTCTCCTAACCATGTCAGTCAGTGGTATCTTAAGTGCACCTCTTTGTATTGCTTGTAGGTGTTTATAAGTTGTGCTTTCATTTCCACTTAGTTTGAATGATTTTTAATTTCTCCGGAGAGTCTTGTCATTGAACCATGCAGTTTAGGATATGCTTGCTTTTACAGTAGCTCAATATTCCTTAATGGACACTGCTTATGGTTACGTTCTCTGTTTCTTAGATTGTATCTCTCTGCTTCTCTGTTTGTTTAGTGGCATTAAAGCCTTTGTGTATTAGTCATGCAATTGTTCCAACTCCCGTTGGATAATTTCATTGGCTCTGCCAAATAGGACTCTGAGTCTGATGATTGTTGAGTCCCTTCAGATCGTGGTTCTGTGGTTCTGTCCCTTCCAATTGTGGTTCTGCCTGGTGTCATGCCTTACAGTTTTTTATAAATGTTAACGCAAAAAAGGAAAGGCCCTTTGTCCTGTGGAGGTGAGCCATGGCAGCTGGAACATTCTGAAGCCATTTCCTGAGCAGTGTCTCTTGCCTCTGTCTTTTTCAAATGCTCAGTTTGGGGCCTTACTTTTCTTTTCCTATGTTCACACTCTTGGGTGCTATGGGATTAGGGAGGGAGGCTGGAATCACATATTTTCCCTCCCAGGTAGATTGTTATGGTAAAATAGTTTTTCCTGAGGATAGGCCTTGTTAAGAACAATCTTGTATATTTTAAATGGTCCTCTTTTCTCTGCCTGCTGGCAGCAGAACGTCTTCACTGTGAGGTTATAATAGAGGTAAAGCTTTACTGAGGTGTGGCGGTCCCCTGTGACTTGTGCCCCAGCTTGTCACTTCATGCCTCCAGCAAACACCAACCACCTTTCTATTGCTTTGCTGGCTTTTGTTTCCTTTGTCTAGGTATCTTCATTCCCTTTGTCTAGGTATCGGTATCTTTTTTTTTAAACAAAGGTTCAGCCAAGTAAGTTGTAATTCTAGGCATCCACTTGACGGCTTCCAGCTTTAGCCAGTGTTTGTCCCATTTCTTTGATTGATTAAAAATTTTTTTAATTCACTCATTCTTATACTCATTGGATGAAATAGTGACTTCTCCTTATATGGCATTGGAAAACGAAAGAACTTCCCGGTTCTTGTGATTTTGCCTATTATTTTTATAGCTTTATATTTTATTTTTGTCTCTAACAGTTTTGAATTTTTATACCTCATGAGGCATATGAGTTAAGGTAAACGTTGCATAACGACACTAATACGTATACTATAAATTGCTTATAATATTTCTTTTTCTTAGTTCATTTAAGGTATGTATAGTTATGTCTTCTTCATTCTTGATACTTGCAATTAATGACTTCTCTTTATTTTTTCCTCACCTTGGTGAAACTGGCCAAAAAATGCATCATTTTATTAGTAATAGCCATTGTGAGTACTTACCATGTGTCATGTTCCTTTTAAAGACCTCTCTTTCCATTTATGAATTTAAACTCGCTATTTTCTACTGTTACTCCGTTTTATAGATAAATAAATGGAGGTAGATGTATATATTAGCAGATGTGCTTACAGTCTAGTAGCCAGAGTGACAGAGGACTCAGATCAAGTTTAGATGACTCAAAGCACTTCTCAGTTCTTCTAGCACCTAGACACCCACCAGTGCTTGTGCACTGCCCAGTCGTGGGCTCTGATGCTCCCCCGTCTCTAGTTGACCTGCAGCAGTCTCACCTTCGGGCTCACTGATCACTTGACACCCATCCCATCCACCCGTGACACTTAGGTAAGGGTGTGAACGTTTCTGTGAGTTCAGGGAAGTGACCACTGAACGCCCAGTACTCCTCTGGGAAGTGACCACTGAACGCCCAGTACTCCTCAGGGAAGTGACCACCCAGTACTCCTCTGGGAAGTGACCACTGAACGCCCAGTACTCCTCAGGGAAGTGACCACTGAATAACCAGTACTCCTCTGGGAAGTGACCACTGAACGCCCAGTACTCCTCTGGGAAGTGACCACTGAACGCCCAGTACTCCTCTGGGAAGTGACCACTGAACGCCCAGTACTCCTCAGGGAAGTGACCACTGAACGCCCAGTACTCCTCTGGTACTCGTTGAGGTAGAGGTAGCCCCAGCTACAGTCTTTAAGGCTATGGCTGGCTCTCTTCACCTGACCCCATTCTCCCATTCTGCAGGCTTCTTAGACCCTCCTGGGCCATGGTGCTCTTTTCTCACCTTCCCTTCCAGTTGCCTATCTCACAGCACCTCTTGTGACTCCATTCCCAAATCATTCCTGTGGATGAGACCCACTACAAGAGCTCAGTTCTTGTTCTCACCTTCTGGCTTCTGAGAAAATCCTGGTCCCAGGCACCCAGACTCTTCAGCTTAGCCGGCTAAGCTGACCCCCATTGAGTTGTGGTGACAGTCCACTGAGCAGCTTGGTCCTGGTTCTGTCCTCTCTGAGTCTGAGGCTGCCCTTGACTACAGGCTGCAGTGACATTACACTTCCCCTCTCTCATCCATGGAAAGGATGCCTCTTAGAAAACCCCCAACCTATATAACCAAAACCCAACCTGAAGGGCCCTAAATTGCCTGTCCAATCAAACTGGACCTTAATATCCTTAGATAATCAATACAAATGACTGCCTAACAGCATCCTTGATCATAATATTAATTGGGATCTTTACAAATATTGCCAGTGATCTGGGAAATGGAAAGAGATTCCCCAGTTCCTGTTTCTCTTTTCTCCAGACCCTGTTTGTCTCTCCCCAACCATCATTCAATATGAATGCCCTGTCTTCTAAGTTACCATAGGTGGCTCTGTGAGTTTGTTGTAAAATGGGGGCCAGAAAGCCAGCCTAGCAGGAGGGTGAGAAAGCAAGGAGTGGGCCAGCTGCAGCACTCCTCACTGAGGGAATTCTCAGCTCCCTGCTAGTGTCCTCGGTCTGTAGTCAGGCAGACTCACAATTTCCTGTCTCCAAGCCTTCTTTGTTCTCATCTTACTGGATTCTGTTTCATAGGATTTCAGCTGTCTCTCAGGTATAAGTGGCATTAGACTGTTTATGCTGCCCCACTCTAGTTAAAAGCTGGCTCTGGAGTTAGTTAAAAGCTCCTCTAGACCCAAGCATGCTTGTTTAAAGGTTCCGCCCAAATCTCTGTACCATACCAGACAAGCCACCTGACTATGTGACAGAGAAAAGAGAGAAAAGCAAAACAAAGGGACAGACTATTCCCAACAGGGACTATTGCTACTCATCTCTAGTTTTGAGGCTTTGGTTTAATTTTCCAGGCTTGCTAGGGTATATGATTAAAGCCATGTAAAATCTTTAACAAAGGTGTTAACACATAGGAAATCTTGAAACATGCACTCGTTGCCATGTTAGCCATTGGACCCCTAACAGGATGGAGGCAGCCACATGGCTGGCAGCCATCTTTTCTAGGGTTTGCCATGTGACCTCACTCCAATCCTGATTAAAAAGTAAAACAGCTCCTCCTAGCTGTGAGGCCCAAACCAGATAATTCTTCCACTATTTTTAATCACACTAACAAACCACAACCCAGAGTACCTTCCCTTCCTCTTCATTCTTTCTGGCTTTTCTTTCTCCCACCTCAGAGACAGGCTGCAGTAGTCCCCACACCCCTTAGTATATCTAGGCAGTATACGTTCCTCCCCATGATTTCCTCAGAGACCATTTCTCTGTCCTAGACCTCAAGGATGCCTTTTCTACTCCTCTGGGCATCCAGTCACGAAACAGCTTCGCCTTTACCTGGGCTGACAGGACATACCCATTTCTACCCAACTCACTTGGACTGCCCTACCCCGGGGTTCTGGGAAAGCCCACATTTATTTCCTTAGGTTCTTAGCTCTGACCTACTCCCTGTCACTTCCTAAATCTAATATGTAGATGACCTCCTTCATAGCCCATCCCAGCACAGTAGCCAGGCAGACACCTCTGTCCAGTCAGGGGTGTAGGGTCTCACCCTCTAAGCTCCACTTGTGTACCCCTCAGGCTACTTATCTGGGACTAGCTATAACTCTCACAAGGCCATTACCCGAGATAGATAGAAAACATCTAATCCAGTCACCCACATTCCTCACCACCAAGGATGAAATTCTATCATTCCTAGGGATGGTGTCTTATACTCTTGGATTTCCTCTTACTCTCTTCTCACTTGTCCCTTATGTCAGGCGGCCCATGGCCCCTCCTCATGAACCACTCCGAGCCATTTCATAGACTTCAGCAGGCTCTTCCTCCATGTTCCAGCTCCACACCACCCAGACCTAACTCGCCCTTCTCTCTCCATGTCTTCTTTCTCCGTGTCTTCTCTCTCTGTGTCTTCTCTCTCCATGTCACTGAAATGCAAGGTTATGCTCTCAGAGTCTGGGGTCACCAGCTGGGATGTTCCTTTGCCCCTCAGAAATTAGACCACACTATACAAGGATGGACATCTTGTCTGCGAGCTCTGGGTTAAACTTTGAGTCACTTGCTACTGTCTTCTCTTTTCATCACCTACACTATCTCCTGATATACGAGGGTCTCCTACACTACCCCTTCCAGAGTTCTCTCCCTTCAAGTAGAAATAGTAAAGGATGCTACACTTCCAGCCATGTCCTTGTCTCAACATCTCAAACCATCTCAACTTACTGTCTTGACTCCCTTAAGTATACACAGATCATTGTTCATGGCTTCTGGCAACTGTCATATTTGGTTCCAAAGTTTGCCTTTCTAGCAGCTTCTTCCCCCAACATGTTCTAACCATTTGTTTCTCCTTGCCCACTCAGTAAGGAGTCTTTCTCTGGCTCCTGGGGCCTACTTTGGTCTTCAGATCTTCACCATGTGAGCAACTCTCTATTACTAAAACACTTCCTCCTCTCTGTCTATTGAGACTCCTAGGAGCTGTCTGAGAAGCCCCACAGCTTCCTTGTGCCATCTGGGTGGGCCTCTGTGACCGTGTGTCTCATGTCACTTAGCTCTGCTCTGGAAGTCTCAAGCTGCCCCATGCTCTCCTGGACTTCTTTGTCTCTCAGCTCTCACTTGGAGCTTCTAGAAGCTACCTTCAGCAGATCTTGTTTTGTAACCCTTCCTCTTCCTCCACAGACTCAGATTTTGTTAAAGTTTCACTGTTACCACAAGCAGCTTGGCCACAATACAGTCCAAGTGGCTAAAATTGGCATGTTTCTATCACTGCACAAACAAATGATCAAAAAATCTTTTATATTCTGATTAAGGACCCATGTCACCCCAGATGGGAGCTGGGGTCATCGGTAAACCTGACTATAGCACTTAACCACAGCTGCCTATCAGGCACAGTCAAAGTACAGAGGGGACTTATTCCACTCTCTCAACCCCATGGTGAAAGAAATGGTCCAAGGTTCCTCAGAAGTGCGCACGACCCTGATGTCACCCGCTGATGACACTGACCCCTCTTCCCTCGCACACCATCCTTCGAGACCTTAACCTCTGCATGTCACCTGGTCTACGCACAGCAAGAAGGAGTGGTCTTTGTCTCTTCCTTGGAAGGAATGCCACTTTTATGTTAAGCAATGGGGTATAATAAAAGATAAAATTGAACATTCCAGACAGACTGATCTCCAAAAACATAAGGAAAAACTCCCTGTCTCTGGCCAGTGATCATTGGCAGACCAGTATGAAGTTAGATGCTGTCCTTTTTAACCCCCTTCTCCTTTTTCTTTTTTTTTTTTTAAGATTTATTTATTTTGTGTATATGAGTACACTGTAGCTGTCTTCAGGCACACCAGAAGACGGCATCGGATCTCATTACAGATGGTCGTGAGCCACCATGTGGTTGCTGGGAATTGAACTCAGGACCTCTGGAAGAGCAGTCAGTGCTCTTAGCCACTGAGCCATCTCTCCAGCCCTTTCCTCATTTTCTTAATCCTGCTAATTATACTCTGCCTTATTAACTTCTTACCTAAACTTCTCTAAAAACAAATTAAAAGATTTCTAATCAGACTTTTAACCACTGGTAATTACAGGATTACTGACCCCTAGTTACAGAGCCAAAGGCCTACAACACCCAATTATATCCTGAGAGAATCAAACTTTCCCCAAGGATTAGCAGGAAGCAGTCTGAGAATAATGCTGTCCCTTTCAAAACCATCATTCCTTTCTAACCAATGCTAGATAATAAACAAAGGGGGAAAGGAGGAAGTCCCTAAGTGGCATGCCACAAAACCCATCAAAGTGTTGTGGTGTCCAGCCCCTCCTTCCCACCCCAGTCTGTGACCTCAGTAAGATGACCCTACCCAAGGTGTCAAAAACGGCAGCTCCTGTCAAAATGGCAGCGCCAGGACATCCCTCAGCCTGCAGCCATCACAGGAGCTGTCCACAGTGGCATATCTCCTTTCTGCCTCAGCAGGAGCAGCCCTTCAAGAGCTGGACCTTTCCTGCCTTAGCCTACTGCCATCACAGGAGCTGTCCACCCCACACACCCCAGCAGCCCCACAGAGATGGCACCTCAGCAAAGCCGGCCGCAGCTGGATGTACTTCCCACTCTAACCCATGGGCCCAATGCAAGGAAAAGGGGTAAAAACCAAGATGCCAGTCCCTAAGCAGGGAACCCCTCAATCCCTGAGCTCCCCAAACTCAGGACTCAAAATCCTACCAATCCTCAATAAAAATCTCTGCCCTTAAAAAGTTCCACCACCTAAGAAATCCTATGTAAGCAATACTCTTTGGCAATTCCCTGCTGCCCACTCCCGGGAGCAGAGTACAGCCATCTCTGGATTTGTCCCTACATACCCTGGACCCTCCTATAAGTCTCTTTCATGAGATTCCCTGCCTGGTGTGACTCTCTTATCAGAAGAAGCCAAGAAGAAAATGAAGAAACAATGAAGAGAAGACAAGAGAAGGAGTTTCCTCTCGGAGCTGTGTGGTTCCTGAGCTCCCATGTCTCAGGATGCCCTTTTACTGGGATACCTTTTCCCTTGAGAGCTGTATGGTTTCTGGGTTTCTGAGTCCCGGGGTCCCTTCCATTTGAGCAGGAACACGTACAGATCATCTATACAACAGGAGTACTTCTGAGGTCTTTTGACTTAGCGTCCTGACACTGTCCATTCTGAGAGCAAATGGGAAACTTGACTATGTATATTCCTTGGGAACTAAGATTTAACATAACTCACTTGTCTCCTCAGGTCTGACAGTGACGGCTGTGAAAGACTCCGGAGAATGGAATCTAGAGGCTGGGGCCCTGGTGCTTGCAGATGCTGGTCTCTGCTGTATTGACGAATTTAACAGCCTCAAAGAACATGACAGGACCAGCATCCATGAAGCAATGGAGCAACAAACCATAAGTGTTGCTAAGGCTGGGTAAGCCTTCTCTTCTGTAAAGCGTGGAAGTAGAGAGGTCGTTCCGTACAAATCCACAGAAAACGAGACCCTTGCTGGTATACTCAGGGATTATCAACCATCTTCAAGTTCACAGGTTTATCTATTAGAATACAGATGTGCATAAGGAAATGAAAGTGGATTGTTTTTAAAAAGAAAGGTTAAAAGTAAAGTATAAATGTAGACTGCCTTAATTACTTTTATATTTCTGTGAGGAAACACCAGCGTTTAACTGGGGCTTGCTTACAGCTGCAGAGCCTTAGTCTGGGGGCATGGTGCCAGGCAGACATGGAGTTGGAGAAGTAGCCAGGATCCTCGGGGCCTCAGTAACACACCTCTTCCCTCAAGGCCACACCCCCTAATCCTTCCTAAACAGTCCACCGACTGGTGTATGGGGTCATCCTCATTCAGATCACCAAGGAGGCTGACTTAGCTCTCTCAGGGCAGTTTATGCTGCTCTTCCAACACTGCACTCTACTCAGTTCTCCTATAAAAGCTCTATGTGTCCTCGGGGCACCTCAAGTATGGGGATTTTGAAAGATTAATCAAGTGCAATAGAGATAAATTTAGTAAAATTTCTTGTAAGATTATACCCGGAAACCATAAAGCATCAGAAGACCAAGGAGACAGGCTTCCTTTACTGGTCAGTAGGAAAGATTATTAGGACGTAGATTCTTCTGAAAGCAGTCTATCGACTCCACGCTGTTCCAGGCAAAATTCTAACCACTTGATGACTGATTAAACTTTCAAAGAAAGGCACAGAAGCTAGACTCACCAAAACGAGTTTGAAAAAGGACAAATATGAAGACCCCTATGACCCAGCCATACCTTTCTTGGGTATATACTTAAAGGATTCCTGTACAGTGAAGACAGTTACACACCATATTTATCACTGCACTACTCAGTCTTTGGAAATGGAAGTCCATCAATAGATGAATGAATGCAGAGAACTACCTATGTACAGTGGAATTTTATTTAGCCACAGTGAAAAATGAATTATGACATTTACAGGAAAATGAATAGAACTGAAAATCATTATGTTAAGCAAAATAAGCCAGACTCCAGGATAAATACTACATGTTTTTCCTCATGAGGGAAGGGAAGAAGAAATGTTGCAGAGTAGAAAGGAAGAGGAGAATGGAAGGCACGTGACATGAAAGCTGAGGGGACCTAGGCTACCAGGAGGGGCGCAGCACGAGGCACATGGCAGGCAGGGAGGGAGGAGACAGTTAGGTCAAAGTGTAATTGTCACATGTATTTGAAAATAATGAAGCCCACCATGACTCGGTATGCTAACTTAAAACTAATTTCATAAGAAATGTATGTAAATGAAATAAATATGCTCGAGTACTTTGATATATATATGCAAAAAAAGGCCCTGTACAAACATGGTTTTTAGCAGCTTTATTTCTCATCCCTCTGAACTGCAAACAGCTCGTTACCAGATAGTGGATAAACTATGTAGAATGAAATACTACTAGCCACATACAGGTACAGACGAACAGACTGTAGGCGCATGAACCAACATGAATAAAAGCCTTATTCAAAGTGAAAGAAGCCAAGACATGATTCCATCCACATATGTGAAATGCTTGACAAGGTACAACTAAGGGGAGAGCAGGACAGTGTGTACAGTAATTCTTACTTAAAAACACGGGAACTCAAATCTTTGCCCCCAGATCACTCGGATTGCTGCTAAGGTTTCCGAACACTTGCTCTTCCTGACTGTTGACCATGTGGGAAAGTAGCTCACAGCTTGTCTTTGGGGTTTGTTAGTAAACCCACCTAGAAAAATGATATGTAAGAGGAGACGGAAAGAAGGCATGGTGCCTAGAAGCTGGGAGATCCCTGCAGTCACCTTGTCACAACAGAAACAATGTCTCCAAAAGGAACTAGTTGAAAGGATAATTTTCACATTGGGTTTCTTGTCTGTGTAGAAGAAAGGGAGTCGTCTTAGATGATTAGAATCTTCTGTTGCTAGTTGTGGGCAGTTTTTAAATTGTTTCTTCTGTAATCTACCTACCAGATATATAATATTACACAGTCTGCCTAAGAAGCAGCTTGAACATTGTAATTTAATGAGTAGTCACCTGTGGCTGTGGTAATAGTCACTATATAGGACATGTGTATTCGGGTTTAAAGATGAAGTCTTTCTGCTTTGTCTTGACTTCCATCCAGTGTTGATACTTCCTTAAGAGAAGGTACTGTCCACAGCTAGTGTTTCAGTGATCTGGCCTTTTTACATTTATTTAAGAGTTTTACTTTGCAAAGTAATTTAGCATATTTATTTTCTTTAAGATTCCATAGGGATTGAGTGGGTGGCTAAGTGGTTAAGAGCATTGCTACTCTTCAGAGCACCCATGTGACTTAGAACCGCCTGCAGCTCTAGTCCCAGGGGATCTCAAGCTCTTTGCTGACTTCCAAGGCATCAGGTGCACAGTATACAGACAAACATGCAGGCAAAACATCCATATACTTAAAGTAATCATTAAACATCGAAACATTATCTCCTGCATTCAAAGGATTGGATCAGTATTCTTTCACGAGTACAGCTAAACCGGCTCTTGGTTACGTGCTGTCGTGTGTTAATATTGCTGGTATTCTGTCCCTCCCCGCCCCCATAACCATTGCTGGATAATTTTAAAAGACTCAATTCCTAACATTGCATAGTGTACAATTACATATCTTTTGTGTATTAGAGTTCTCTACATTGAAAAGGATTCTTCTTCTTTATGAACTTAGTGGAAATGTTTATAATCCCCTGGTAACAGCTGGAATTGCTGTGCTCTATGAACTCAGTAAAGTGTTGCAGTCTGTTTCTCCATTGGATGATCCACGTGTTGACAAGCATTCAAGACATAACTGGTTTTGATTCAGAACATTGTGTTTATAGTGAGTGCATGCTGACCTGAAATTTTTAATTGGGCTTAACATTTCTCATACCTTAAAATTTTAAATTTCATTTTAAAACAGAACAGCTATACAGTATGGGCTTAATCTCGTCAACCTTGACCTATTAGATTTCACATTTTCTATACAGAAAAATGACTTGAATTAAAAACTTCCAAGAATAGCAGATGCTTCCAAAAGGCCAAATGCTTTTCTTCCCAAGGTATTTTTCCTTTAAGTTTTTTAGAAAATCACTGCTCCTCTCATCCGCTCAGAAGCAACCAATATTCAACATGGCCAGCAACAATAAACAACCCTTACTTAAAGCACATTTAAATTGTAGATATATTCTAGGAAACTCAAAATTGTTGTTGTAGGTAGGAAAAGTTCATTCAAAGACAGTGAGCGTCACTGGCAGCCTAATCTACTGTGTTTTTGACTTTGTGGAAGAGGCTTGATTTTTTTTTTTTTGGGGGGGGGTCTCTGGAATTCTCCATGAAATGAATGTCAAGGCCTTTCTTTTATTGTTTAGTAATTGTTTTGTGACTATAGTATGATTATGTCATTTCCCTCTTCCCTGCAACCATTTATGTGTACACACACTCACACACAGACACACACACACACACACTCACACACACACTCACACACACACAAAATCTGCTTATTCTTTGTATTACTTGTACATGTATGTTCTTAGGGCTGAGCATGTTCTATTGGATAACTAGCTGGGTGTTCCTGCTCTCAGCTGCCTTAGTTGCCTATAGCCCTTCTCGAGGGTTGGGGTCTTGGGAGTGCTTCCTTCCATATTGGCATGTCTACATTGTGTCTGTCACGCTAAGCAGGTCATGTTGAGGCAGCCATGTTGGCGTAGCTGGTTCTGACACCATGATTGTACTAACTTGAAGTAGGCATATGTCTACTTCTAACTCAGTGCCTGCCTTACACCCACAGACAGAAGCTATAGCTACTCAAGTATATTTTACTGTTAAATATGACCACATACATATAACATAAACTTCCCATCTCAACCAACTTTAAGTGTACAGCTTAGATGTGCTAAGCCTTGACATTGTGCGTGTCTCTGACATCTCGCCAGTATGCTCTTGGCCTCGATGGGATAATACTTAATGACTCCCACAATTATTTTAAGTGTGCATGTGAAGGTATTTATAGTATTCTGCCCTCAGTTGAGTCCCTAAATTAGCTTCATAATAATCGTATCAGCATCATTCTCTTAATAAAGAAAAATAATATTTAGCCTTTCTTTCAAGTTCTTTTGTGCTTAAAGTCAATTCTGCAAAGTTTATATCCTGCTGGAGTTGGGGGCCGGTCGGAGTTGCTCAGACGATCCGTGTAAGGATCCGCTTCATTCAGAGGCGTCCGACTCCTCCATCCAAGCCGCTGGCTGCGGCTCCACTGTTTCTGCCCTGTGCTGGGCAGAACAGCCTGGCAAAAGGCATGGCAGAGCAGAGCTGTAACCTCCTGGCCCTGAGGAGGCAGAGGGGCCATGGAAGGGCTCGGGAAAAGTCATTACCATAGAACTTGTCCCCAGGAACCCACTGCTTCCAACTAGGTCTGTTTCTCGTATCTTGTTTTCTAATAGTGTGTGAGCCTTTCATTTAGTCATTCCTGAGGGTTCTACTCCAGAATGGGCTATAGAATTGTTCCCTCTGAACTGCTTTCCAACAAGTCCTAGTGTCACATCTTTTTCATTTCTTATGAGCTACTGAGTTTAATGAGGGTTGCATGTATGGCTGTGGGATCAGAAAAGTCTGATAGCATTTCTATGTTTGAGCATTTCAAAGTAACTGTACAATTATTTCTAAATATTTTTCTAACCATAGTTCAGAAAAAGCATGGATGATATGTTTAAATAGGTAACAAAAGTTAATTACATAGCACAAACAATAAATTACAAACAATAAAGTGTCGATTTCCATGTTCCTATGGAATAATAGCTTCTTGTATTGAGTGAAGCCTCAACATTATTCTCCAAACACATTACAGATAATCAGGAAATTAAATCCATGAAACAAACCCCATAAAACTAGAACTAAGACTAAGAAAAAGCAAATACTGTGAGCGTGAATGCACATGCAGATAGAAAACAGACACTGGAAACAAGCTCACTCTATTAGCTGTAGTGTTGTGAAAGTCTCCACATTTAGGGAAGAAAAATGTATGCATGAATTCAAGTAACTAATGAGGTTTCTTAGAAGATAGCCTTTAATGTGCCACCTAGGAGGCAGCGTAAATTATGGACTAACGTGCAAATTGAACTATATCTTATTCAGCTGTTGGCCGGTTTCCTGTAGAATATGTACAGAAAATGTGGTTTTACATTGTATAGTGAGATGTATAACAAGATGTATTCTAGATAGAGCAAGTTCAGAAGCCAACATCAAAAGTCCCTGTTTTTTGTGATTGCAAGAGTAGCTTGATGGACTTTTTTTGGTGTCTATATTACCTTACTGGGGTTCCTGGCTAGCTACCAGAGGTAGCTTTCTCAGGTTACATATCCCCAACGTTGTGTTAAGGGCACCTCCATTGATTCTTGGGCGCCTCCATTATCCCAGGTCTCTCATCCTGGAGATGGCCTTCCTCACCCCTGTCAGTTGCAGATTTCCATTCATCTTCATGGCCATCTATCCATTTCTCTTGTCCTTCTTCACCCCTGATCCTGAACCCTCCCATTCCCCTCCCCAAAACTTCTCCCTTCCAGCTCCCACCCTCCATCTGCCTCTTATGACTATTTTATTCCCCCTTCTAAGTGAGATTCAAGCCTCCTTGCTTGGGCCTTCCTTCTCGGTTAACTTCTTAACCTTTCTTTCTAACAATAAGTGTAGGTAGCGTCCCCCAGGATGGTGCACTTGGGGTTAGGAGAAGCCATTATTGGGGAATTAATGAAACGGGATTCAGGCTCTCAACATCTGCCCGTTTGGCACATAAATCATAAAATGTGGACCGTCAGTTGTTGTCTCTTCCAAGTTTTAAAGGGGGCTGGGAGTTTGGTAAAAGTGACTTGTCTATCTTTCTTTAATTCAGTGAGTGGCTTTTTGGGCCATTTGCCACAAGTAAAAATTTTTTCAAACGTTTGCAGCCTCAGGGACTGAGGTAATTGCTACAGACACCTGGAACTAGAATGGAAATGAACAAAGGCAGCACAGGTTGGCTGATGTCACAGGGCTGTGACTTCTGAGAGGCAGGTAGATATCCCGCTCTAAAAATGGGCCTCAGCACAGAGCTCACATTCACAGATAAAAATGTCACACTTCTGCTATTAGGAAATGTGGCACACTTTTTAGGATTAATTAGCTTTAAACTGACATCTAAATTAAGCCACCATCTGCCAGGGGCTAGCTCCAGCGGATCTTCCTTCTTGGTTTTTCTTGAGGCAGCAGAGGGGGAAGAGCATTGGTGGGGGCAAGACTTATTCTTCTGAGATATTTAGGAGTGATGTGTAATAATAAAACGTTTACTGTCTTAAGTCTAAATCACTTAGTAGCGTCAGTAGCTAGCCTGCCTGTCTTAAGTCTAAGTCACTACTCTGAAGTAGCTGACCTGCCTGTCTGAGGTCCTCTGAGGTGAGGAACTGTTTAGCACCTCACCATGAAACAGCAGGGGGTAAGGGAAAAGGGGACTGGAGAGATGGCTCAGTGGTCAAGAACCACTGGCTGCTCTTCCAGAGGTCCTGAGTTCACTTCCCAGCAACCACACGGTGGCTCACAACCATCTGTAATGATATCTGATGCCTTCTTCTGGTGTGTCTGAAGACAGCATCAGTGTACTCATGTACATAAAATAAATAAGTAAATCTTAAAAAAAAATAAAAAGAAAAGATTTATTGCCAGTGCTCCTTTCTCTGGTGAATCAGCCAGAAACCTCTCTGGGTAAACTGGTTAACTGTGTGAACCAGAGAGGCAAATATGCACAGACATATACACATTCAAACATTCATACACCCACACACTGGCTGGGCCTGACCTCTGTCACAGTCAGCTCCACAAGTATTCATGCATGCATGCTAATATACATACATACCTACACACAAACATATAGACAAACAGACATACACATTTGGATGGAAGGATGGATGAATGGATGAATTGTGATTAAATGTATGGATAGATGAGTGAGTGTGTGGATGGATAGGTTGTGGGTGGGCAGGTAGATGGATGAATGGATGGGTGGGTGGGTGGATGGATGGATAGATGGATGGATAGATGGATGGATGGATAGATGGATAGATGGATGAATGGGGCAAAGTTCCCCAAGTCAAACCATTCAACCAACAACCCCATTTTTTTCCTCTGGTCTTTTTATACCTACTTAGACAAAAAGTTCTTCAGAAAATTACGTCAGAGATAAAATGTTGCATAAAATGAGAGTTACAGCAGGGTTCAAAGCCTTGTCTTATCATAATATACTCATTAAAAGTTCAAAGCAACAGTTTTTACATGGCCTTGCCTTATCATAGTGCACACACGTGACTTTATCCTTGAACCTAAATGTTTTTCCTTGAATACAAAAAGTCTATTTTTCTTCTTGGTGTGATTATGAAAGCTCATTGTATTTCTTATTTTGTGGCCTTTACTTACTATTCTAAGGAGTGTGCACATTCTATTCTTGATTCTAATTTTGTTATCTTTCTAGCAACTAAGACCATCTCTAAAAACGTTCTTCCTAGAATTATTTGAATCAAATCAGGAATTCTAAATAATTATTACCTATTTGTCTATATAGCATTACTACAAGATAGAACATCTTCATTATTCTACAGAGATCTGTTCAAAAGGGTGGGCTAATACCTAGTGATAGTTATATATTTAATCATAACAGGAAAAGCATATTAGTAGCAGGAATCTTTCCTAAACTGAATTTCTCCTGGGCCTTGCCTATAGGAGCAAATTCGTTGTGAAGTTTAATCCAAGGCGGACTCCTCTCGGGACGATCATCTGCTAGTCATTAGCTTCTCCTGTGATGGCTCCCGACAACAGTCCATTCGTGTCCCTCCACTGCCTTGCTTAGGACTTTGTGTCCTTTTACCAGACTATTCATTTTGGTAGCATCCCACCCTTCTCTGAGTGTCCCTTTCCTGTTCAGTCGCTACCAAGTCCTTTCTTTATAATTACTCCTCAGAGCTCCAGGTTAAACTTATCCTAGACTTCTTGAGTTCATTTTCCTTCTTCACTCTTTTTCTTTCATATATAAAATAATCAAAACAAAGCCAGGTAAGGTGGTTTTATTTATTCTGGGCCATACCTTCTGGTGGCAGCCCATATAAAAGACAGAGATGAAGGAAATTCTTTATTCTTTGCCTGCTTGTTCTCACTCTGTTTGGCAAGTCTATTTCTTCACTGGCACTAGAGCCTACTTACTTAGTATTCTGGTGTATACTAAAGAGTAGTTGAGACATCCAGCCTTGTGGACTGAACAGCTACTGGATTCTTGGACTTTCCTTTGGCAGATGGCCACTGTTGGACTAAATGAACCAAAGCCTGTAAGCCACTCTAATAACACACACACACACACACACACACACACGCGCGCGCGCGCGCGCGTGTGTGTGTGTGTGTGTGTGTGTGTGTGTGTGATTGATATATATATAGATATATGTATGTATGTATATATGTGTGTGTGATTGATATATATAGAGAGAGATATGTATGTATGTGTGTGTGTGTGTCCTATCAGTTCTAGTCCTCTAGAGAACCCTGATTAATACAGATTTATAGTTAGATGGATGAATGACAGGTGATAGGTAGGTAGGTAGACATATAGATAGATAGATAGATAGATAGATAGATAGATAGACAGACAGACAGACAGACAGACAGATGAAATAAATAAATCATAAGAAGTTCCTGTTCAACCATTTCCCAGTATCACCCTCTCCTCTCTCCTGTCCTTAATGGTACATATACCTATCTAGTTAGTAATATCCAGATGGATTGAAGGGTCTAGTTCAAAAGCTGCTTCATCTCATTTCTCTGACTACCTGTTTCATCTAGATAAGCAAATACATGCTACCTTATTCCCACTGTCGCTTTAACCATAGGGAATTTCTTGAATGCTGCCTTGACTTAGATTATAGCCTGTCAAGTATAAACCTCTTAAGTATAGTATCCACGTTTGCCTCTTAGCACTGAGCATAGAGGGTCCTGGTCACCACAGCTACAGCAGCATAGAAGGTGTCTGTGGAACGATTCTCTTCAAGATACTCATTCCATTTCATTTTTGTTTAACACAGTGTTTGTGGTACTCTCCTATCTCCATATTCTTTCACAGAAGTTCCTCTAGATTTTCAAGGGACGATTATAACCCCACTGTATTAACAAATGTTATCCTGTTTCCTGTTCTAATCTCGTCAATGAATTTTTCCCTTTATTTTGGTAGCCTTGTTTGTAAGCTGAACACAAGGACCACCATTCTGGCAGCAACTAACCCCAAAGGCCAGTATGACCCCCAGGAGTCTGTGTCTGTGAACATCGCCCTCGGCAGCCCACTCTTGAGTCGGTTTGACCTCATCCTGGTTTTGCTCGACACGAGGAATGAAGACTGGGATCGCATCATTTCTTCCTTTATTTTAGAAAATAAAGGTAGGTGAAGACAAGTGAGTCACTCACTGTGACGAGGAAAGATTAGACCTAACCAAAGGACATGTCCCTTGAGTTGAATACTCGAGCTGTCTGTGTTGAGGTAATAGATGCTTAGACAGAAGGCAGCTGAGAAGCCAGGTAGTGGGCTACAGTGATAGCATAAGGAAAAGTGACTTTCTCGTTGACATACATGTGCACATATGTGTACCTATACATGTATATACGTACACATGTATGTATACATAACGTATACATCCATATCCTTTTTGATAGGGGACATCCTTGTGGTGTTACTACTCTTGCACACAGAGAAAACTAGCGTGAATTATGAAGTGGAAATCTATAAAGGTTATTTTTTAAAGTTAGGCCGACATAATTATTTGGAATTATTCTGAATAATTTTCAATCTGGGTGTGGGAAGCGTCTTTTTATTTATATTGTGAGACAGCTTATTCTGGAACTTCATGCTACAAGGAGAATAGGGCTGGATTTCAGTGGGCATAAACCTGAAGCTTCTCTTTAACAATGGGCATAGGGACT
The DNA here is from genome assembly GCF_011064425.1 of Rattus rattus. Classification (NCBI taxonomy): domain Eukaryota; kingdom Metazoa; phylum Chordata; class Mammalia; order Rodentia; family Muridae; genus Rattus; species Rattus rattus. The sequence continues at coordinate 30,527,305 of NC_046171.1, read as the reverse complement.
GGTGTGGTGGCACACATCTTTACATAGTGAGTTTCAGGACATCTAGGGATATTTATGTAGAGAGACTCTGTCTACCATAGATAGATAGATAGATACATACATACATACATACATACATACATACATACATACATACATACATTTGTACACAGGTAGATATATAGATAAATAGATGTTAAATCTTATATAGGAATGTTCTATATTCCCCAATCGTGATATTTTCCCACTCCTTTTACTTTACTGACCCCACGTCTGCTGTACACAGGTTATCCAAGTAAATCGGAGAATCTGTGGAGCATGGAGAAGATGAAAACCTACTTCTGCCTCATTCGGAATCTCCACCCCACGCTGTCTGATGTGAGCAATCAAGTACTCCTCCGATACTACCAAATGCAAAGGCAGAGTGATTCCCGGAACGCAGCCCGGACAACCATCCGCCTGTTAGAAAGCCTGATCCGATTAGCAGAAGGTTCATTTCATTTTACAAATGGCATCTTTACTGAGCGCCTTGTGTATGCAAGGCCTGCACCTTGTGTTCTTCAAAGGTGATAAAAGTTACTCAGGACATGGGCTGGCTAGCTTAGCTGATAAAAGCTGGTCCCCAGCCTAGTGACCTGTGCTTGATCCCTTGGTCTCACACTTGTCCTGGAGATCTGATGCCCTCCTGGCCTCTGTAGGCACCCACATACTTGTGGTGTTCATGGACATGGGAACACACGTGCACATTTTTAAAATAGTAAACATTTTAAAAACTTTATAAATTAAAAGTGAGAGCTCCTTAGCCCTTAGACTACCATGCTTCTGAGGATAAATGATGATTATGGAAATGGCCTTCGTGCCATTTCTGGACCTCCCACATATAAGCTGTTATTCATTTAGAAGCCTTCTTTGTGGTGCTGGTTCTCAGGAGCAGCAGGATTTACTGCTGGGCATGGGGTCAGCCTTCACCATGCTTTATATCCAGTGAGACGCCACTGGAGCAAAAACTGTCTTCTTCTTTTAATGGTTATCCATTAGAGATAGCTTTCATGTTAGGGATGGAAGCTTGTGTTTACTTCATCTCTGACAGTTGGGACTCCATCTGGCTCGGACCTGTATAGGCCCTGCATATGCTATCACAGTCTCTGTGAGGTCATATGTGCGTCAGTCCTGTCGTGTGTAGGAGACGCCTCTTCCTTGGTGTCTTCCGTCCCCACCCGCTCTTTATAATCTTACGTCTTCTCTTCCCCATAGTTCCATGAGCCCTGAAGGGAGGAGTTGGGTGAACACATCCCGTTTAGGACTGGGTGTTCCAGGGTCTCTCATTCTCTACATATGGTCTAGTTGTCGTCTCTGTATTTATTCCCATCTGCTTCAGTGGAAGCTTTGATAACGGCTGAGCAAGTTGGTGATCCATTAGTCCGTGATCTATGATCTGGGGGCAGAATGTCCTTAGGAGTTCTTATATTTTAAATATAAGTTCTTATATATTAAATCTTGCTATATTTAATAGCAGAAAAATAGCATCCAGTTTTTCCCTAAGTCCATGGCCTATCTAGTCACCCAAGCAATGTCAGGTATGAGTTCTGTCTTATGGAGTGGGCCTCAAATCCATCAGATACTGGTTGGTTGTTCCCACAACTATTGCCCCTGAATAGTATGCGATCAGGTTACTACTGTAGACTGAAGGGTTTGTAGATGTGTTCATCTTCCTCTGCAGGGAAGTATGCAGAGGACTTCTCGTACATCAGCACTCAGCAGCGGGGGTGAAGGCTCAGACTAGGCACCAGTTGGACCTCTTCCTGTTCAGTGAGTGTCTGGGTGTTGTCTTCAGCAGTACAGCCCTAAAATCAGCGTGTGGGCGGGAACCAACAGCCCTGATGATAGCCTGGCTTGCTTGGGGGTCCATAGGGTGCCTTTGGCCAGCAACTCCAACTCAATTCAGTGCCTGTCTCTGGCCCTGAAGATTTCACTTGATGGTGAGAAAAGTCTAATTAGGGCTTTGTCTCCCTCTTATTTGGTGACTCCACATAGATTTCTTTCATACATATACATATACATATACATATACATATATATTTAAGAAGCTTCTATTGTAACAAGTTTCCATATGACCACTCAAATGGCCCTTAGTTGTAGCTGTCCCTCCCTGTATTCCATATTCTCTCCCTTATGCCCTCTTCTATCCCTTTCTTCATTTAGTCCTCCCTATCCAATCCCATGCCCTTTCCATCCATTACTATATATTCTATTTCCTGTTCTTTGGGAGATCCTTCCCTTATGCTATAGCTAACCTCTTTGTATACCAAGTAGGCATTTTGAATACTTAAAGGCCAGCATCTACATATAAGAGAATATACCATATGGGTCTGGGTTTACTTACTCAGGACGATTGCTTTTTTTATTAGATCCATCTGTTTACGTGTGAGTTTCATGGTTGTTTTTCTTAACAGAGGAGTAATATTACATTATATAAATATTTCACATTTTCATTATCCGTTCATCTATTGATGGGCATCTAGGCTGCTTCCAACTTCTGGCTATCACGATAGCCTTCAATGAGGAGCAGCCGTGGACATGGGAGGGAGCAAGTGTCCCTCAGCCTTGGTGTTTCATCTTTTGACTACTCTCTGTACCCATTTTTTTATAATTTACTTAATTTTATGTTCATTGGTATAAGGATGTCAGATCCCCTGGAACTGTAATTAACAGTAGTAACTACCATGTGGGTGCTGAGAATTGAACCTGGGTCCTCTGGAAAGACAGCCAGTGCTCTTAACCACTGAGCAATCTCTCCAGTCCCTCCACCCTTTTTAAATTTTTTTTTGTTTTTTAATATGTTATTTGTTGGTTGGCTGGTTGGTTTTTTGAGACAGGGTTTCTCTGTGTAGCCTTGGCTGTCCTGGAACTCACTCAGTTGACCAGGCTGGCCTCAAACTCAGAGATCCACCTGCCTCTGCCTCCTGAGTGCTGAGATTAAAGGCATTAGCTACCAAAGCTGGCTTCTGTACCCCATTTTTTACTTGGTTAATTTCTTCATGTCTAGTTTTTTATATATTTATTTTTATTTTAGATAGTATCCGTCTATTGGATGTGTAATTGGTAAGGATCACTTCCCTTTCTGTGACCTGCCACTGTTTACAAATGCTCTGTTCTTTGCCATGCAGAAGCTTTGGTTCCATGAGGTCCCAATTTGTTGACTGTTAGGTCTTAGTGTCTGTGCTGTTGAAGTCACCCACTATCACTGTACCAGGTTCAATATGTGATTTTGGCTGTAGTCTTATTTCTTTTATAAACTTGGGTGTCCTTATCTTTGCTACATGAATATCTAGATTTCCAATATTCTCTTGGTGGATTTTTTTTTCTTTGATGAGTGTGTAGTATCCTTTTCTCTCTATTCTGATTATTTTGGGTTTGAAGTCTGTTTTGTCAGGTAATAAACTGACTATACCAGTTTGCTTCTTGGATTCATTTGCTTGGGATGTCTTTATGCATCCTTTTACCCTGAGGTGGTATCTGTCCTTGATGGTAAGGTGTGCTTCTTGGATGTGGCAGAAAGATGGATCCTGTTTTCTAAACCCAGTCTGTTAGCCTGTGTCTTTTTGTTGGGAAATTGAGACCATTAATGTTGAGATGTCAGTGAGTAGCGTTTATTGATTTCCGTTATTTTGTTGTGGTGACGTGAGTTTTTCCTCCTCTTTTGATTTGCTGGACTGCAGTTACTTATTCTCTGTGTTTTCTTGAGTGTGAATAACCTCTTTAAACTGAACTTTCCTTCCTGCACCTTCTATTCCCATTGTTTCTAGATTTGGTCTTTTCATAGTGTTCCAGATTTCCTGGAGGTTTTGTACCTGGATTTTTATTTTTATTTTTATTATTGTTATTATTATTATTATTATTATTATTATTATTATTATTATTAATTTAAGATTTTCTTTGGCTGAGGTATCTGTTCTTCCTATCCTGTCCTTAAACCCCGACATGCTCCACTATGTTCATAGCAGCCTTATTTATAATAGCCAGAAGCTGGAAAGAACCCAGATGCCCTTCATCAGAGGAATGGATACAGAAAATGTGGTACATCTACACAATGGAATATTACTCTGCTATCAAAAACAATAACTTCATGAAATTCATAGGCAAATGGATGGAAATAGAAAATATCACCCAACACAGAAAAACACACATGGTATGCACTCATTGATAAGTGGCTATTAGCCCAAATGCTTGAATTACCCTAGATGCCTAGAACACATGAAACTCAAGACGGATGATCAAAATGCGGATGCTTCACTCCTTCTTTAAAAGGGGAACAAGAATACCCTTGGGAGGGAATAGGGAGGCAAAGTTTAGAACAGAGACTGAAGGAACGCCCATTCAGAGCCCGCCCCACATGTGGCCCATACATATACAGCCACCAAAACTAGATAAGATGGATGAAGCAAAGAAGTGCAGGCAGACAGAAACCGGATGTAGATCTCTCCTGAGAGACACAGCCAGAATATGGCAAATACAGAGGCGAATGCCAGCAGCAAACCACTGAACTAAGAATGGGACCCCCATTGAAGGAATCAGAGAAGGGACTGAAAGAGCTTGAAGGGGCTTGAGACCCCATATGAACAACAATGCCAACCAACCAGAGCTTCCAGGGACTAAGCCACTACCTAAAGACTATACATGGACTGACCCCGGGCTCCAACCTCATAGGTAGCAATGAATATCCTAGTAAGAGCACCAGTGGAAGGGGAAGCCCTTGGTCCTGCCAAGACTGAACCCCCAGTTGGGGGGGAGGGCGGTAATGGGGGGAGGATGGGGAGGGGAACACCCATAGAGAAGGGGAGGGGGAGGGGTTAGGGGGTTGTTGGCCTGGAAACCAGGAAAGGGAATAACATTTGAAATATAAATAAGAAATTCCCAATTTAATAAAGATAAAAAGAAAAAAGAAAAACCCAAGAGTCTTTTTCTTCCATGTCTTGTACTCTGTTGATGAGGCTTTTTGTTTGACTTCCTAAATCTTTTATTTCCAGTTTTATCTGAGTTTGAGGGGTTTGTTGTTTGTTTGTTTGTTGTTTTTAGCAAGTCTGTGTCTTTGTTAAATTCTACTTTTATGTCATGAATTTTTTCATTAAATCATTTCACTGTGTTTTTCACAGACTTCATTTAGGGATCTGTTCATATCCTCTTTAAGGTCCCTTGAACATATAATAGCTATTTTGAAGTCCTTGTCTTGTGCTTCAACTATATTACTTTTCTTATGACCTACTGTCACAACATTACTAGGTTCTGGTGGAAGCCTATTGCCTTGGTTGTTACTGTGTTTTTGTGCTGGTGTCTAGGCATCTGGAGTTGGGATGATTGTGATACTAGGTGTTAGTATCTGGTCTTACCTTTGTAGGGTGAGTTATCCTAGTTTTCTGTTGGCCTCCTCATCTTAAGTTGTGTTGCTGTGGGTTGACTGATAGGGGGTGTTTCTGTAGGTCACTGGGTAGCAGAGAGTAATAGGGGTGGGTTAGGAGAAAAGGTTACAAGTGACGTCAGGAAAACCTTAAGGGAAACCTGTTCATACTTAGAATTGGGGGCCACGGGGAGTTGGCGATGTGGTAAAAAGAGGGGATCACACAAGTATGTTGCAGGGAGATAAAGAACTATCTGGGAAGAGAGAGATGAAAAGGCTATGAGGCTCCCAGGGTCTGAATGTAGAGTTTGAGTCTCCAGTGAATGCAGGTGGGGGAACCCAGGGTCTGAACCTGGAGCTGCAGTGTCCATGAGGGCAGCTGAGGTGGAATGAGGTGCGTCTGTGAGCAGGTTGTTACTGGCTGAGGGTTAGAATGGAGGGATGGTATGGACGGCAGGAAGGATAGTGTGATTCACCTATGTGAGTTCCAGTTGGTGTGGCCACTGAGATCCAGGCTAGAAAGTGTATCTAGGGGGGCTGAAGGAAAAAAATGGGTATAGGCTAGGAGGATGGGGTCTGAGACAGTCTCCGGGGAGGAAGAAAGCTGGGTCCTCTCCAGGGTTTGCTGGAGTCCCCAGGATTGGAGGTGAGGTGGAAAGACGGGTCTCTGCAAGCAGTCTACTGGGAGTGAGACTGGAGAAACTGTAATGGAGGAAAGGGTGAAAATTGCCTACCTGAATCCCAGCCGGGTGTGGCCGCCGGGCTCCCAGGTAGAGAGTGTTGCTAGCTATAATAGGTAGCTGACACCAAGGGACAGGGTGAGGGAGGAAAGCCGAGTCCACAGCAGGGTCAACGGAGTCCAGGAACTACAGTGGGAGGGAGGTCAAGCTCTCCAGGCCATCTCCAGGCTATAGGTCTGGGGATGAGACTAGAAAACTTGTAATGTCAGACAGAAAGGAGAGTGAAACGTACCCTTCTGATTCCCGGTGTCTCATGCTTGTTCTTATAACCAATGGGATACAGTGTATCCCATCCTGTCCCAAAGGCTTCAGGCTTACACGTTCACCTGTAACTAATGACCATCTCTTACAGCATTTGTATTTTACCCATGTTCAAATTAACAATATTCACATGAATTGAATGTAACATATCATGAAATCATGTAAACTTAATAAAAATTCCGTAAAACAAATGAACCTCATTTATAGCTAGTATTCTGGCAAGAAGTATCTTAATTTCTTGCTTGCGAGATTGGTACTTTAAAAAGCTCATAAATCATAGATAAAAGAGGTACCAGAGGTGAGGAATGAGTTTTAATTTTGTGCATTTATATGAGAGTAAAAAAATGGAGAATAAAAGTTTCTGAATATTAAGTGGATGTTTTTACAGTGCTAGAGTCTAGAATGTTCTCAAAACATTCTACACAAAATCACCTGGGCTGTGAAGGCTTAGGCCTCTTACCGGAGAAACTACTGAAGACAGTTGCCTGTTCTAGTACAATTGGCTGATGATTAATTTAGCTCCTCCATAAAATGCAAGTTTAGAGGGCAGAGAACTCAGCGGGTCCCGGTCTCTCATCCCGGGTAATCCTAACAGTGTCCTGCTCTTGTCCTAGCCCACGCTCGCCTGATGTTCCGCAGTACCGTGACTCTGGAAGATGCTATCACAGTGGTGTCCGTGATGGAATCCTCAATGCAGGTGAGGATGCTGTGTTCGCCCTAGTTACAAGCCCGTTTTAAAACGACGCTTCGTCAACATACTGAGAGTTGGGAAAGTGATCAAATTAGCTTCCTGGGAAGACTCAAAAGCAGTTGTTTGAAAGAAGAGCTGTTGGGGACAGAGACCTTTACTCTGCCACTGCTGTTGCCTGTAAACTGGGAGGAAGTGGATCTCAATATTCCTTTCTCAGCAAGCCTAAGGGAGTTCATGCCCTCAGGAGTGACCGGTGGCTTCCTGGCACAGTGGTCACCCACTGCCCTGTAGGGGAAGGGAGGGCTGTAGAAATGTGGAAGGGCTCTGTGATGGTGACCCGGGATGAGAGCTGGGACAGCCTGTGGTCTTGCTCTTGTGCAAATCGACCTGTGACTGTCCCTGGTGTTTCCTTGCCCTCAGGGAGGCGCACTGCTAGGCGGTGTGAACGCTCTTCACACGTCCTTTCCTGAAAGCCCACGGGCACAGTACCGGAGGCAGTGTGAGCTAATTCTGGAAAAGCTGGAACTCCAGAGCCTCTTGCAGGAAGAACTTAGAAGACTCGAAAGGTAAGGAGGAGGGAGGCACATGGAGGAAGACAGAGCACGAAGTTAGAAGGAAGCTGCCAGGCATCCTGTCATCCACTGACATACATCACTGAGACAGACCCTGAGAGGACTCTGCTTGGCATCTCTCCACTCCGTCGATGGGCAGTGGAGCGGGGCTGGCTCTACTCACCAGGGTCAGGCCACACTGAACTGGCACTGTGAGAAATGAGTCACCCTCTCCTTTGGCTCCGTCTCCGTATGGCTAGATGTAGGTGATCCTTTCACATTTCAGACTCTCGGGGAGAGTCTGCTCAGGCTACCACAATTGATAAGTGCTGGGTTCAGGAAAAGAGGAACACAAGACAGATTTAGTCATCTCACAGTAAACAGTGGCTCTCGTAGACTGAATGGAATGGGGAGAAGTATATGCATGACTGTCCAAAGAGCAAACCTGAATTCTGCCTTAGTCTTTCCTGGTCTTATGTTTTATCATGGGACTGTGTTAGTGTTCATCCTCAAAGCACCGTAACCAAGGGCCTCACATTAAGGGTGAATTACCTTCAAGATCCAGCTGAACGCCAATCTCATTGAGTCATAAGAACCCACCTAGTTTATATGGTTTTGCACTTTAGGAAAGAGTTCCCTAATAGATCTCATGGTAAAACCACTCGTATTTTCCCCATACTTCCTTCCAGAAAATACTTTGCTGGTAACACCTCGAATCAGAGAGCAGAGCCAGCACTCGGTTCCAGGGTACAGCTGCAGAGATTTGTCTAAGAATTTCACTCCTGAGCAAGAACTGATTAAAGAACAGGATCAAACCAGTCTGCTCCTGAACTTCCTCAGCTGAGGCATGCCCACCTAGCTCTAAGCAGTGTGAGCGTCCGACGTTTATCGGATACTGAAGTGTCTGCTTCATGCCAGGGATTTGAAAAGCCACTTGCTTTTCTGTGTGGTTGCAACCCAATTTAGAGACGAGGAACATGAGCTTATTACTCTGCTGATATTTCTAAACCTGTGGTGATACATTTAGAGTCTACTCTTATAACTTGTAATTAATTTTATGAATGCAATAGACATTCTTTGTGCATTTTGAAAACTAGAAGTAATGAATTAATAAGAAAACAAAAATAAAATATAATCTTCCTTCCCAGTGCTATATATTAACTTCTTAATATAGTTAAATTTATATGTTTAATTCTTTTTTCTGTTGCTGCACATGAATTTTAGAATAATTCCCTCACCTGCTTTTGTGCAATTTCCTTTCCAATTTAGCACATGGAAGCAGGGCCATATTTCTCACTACATTGGGCCTACACATCTAAGTTAAAGACCTTCTGAAGGACCTCCTTTAGGAACTATAGTTCCAGTGAGAATGTGGTCCTTGTGGTACGTGCTGAGCTTTTCCTACGCCCAGTACTGAGAGCAGGTTTCAGGAGTCGGCCCTTCATTCACAGCTGGTAAGCAGATGCCAATTCTGCACCTGAGGAGCTCCTCAGAGACTCTGAGGAAACAGGATGGGGCTTTGCAAGAACAGTGCCCAGAAGGTCTGCTGTGGTGATGACGGTGGACAGGCACTGGCAGCAGCAGTGTCAGGCAGCATAGACTCTCCACTCCTATGGAAAGTTGCGTGCACACTAAAGTTCAGTGGCTGCTTTGGTAAAACTGTAGAATCCTTTCACTCTAATTCTGACCTACAAACCACCGAGTGAGCCCTCCAAGCAGTCACTAGGAGCCATCTGTGCAGGCTGTCACATATGTCCTGTATTTGAGCATGGCACAGGAAAGGTTATGGGTGAGCATTTTACACTGATCTTCAAAAGTCAAGTGAACTGAGTGGCTGAAGATGTAGACCTTCTGGTTCATTTTCTTTGTTTCACTGCAGTTTCAGGTTGAAAAAAGAGGCACACCAAGCACTAAGTTCAAAGTAACCTTGTGTTTCAGAAGACCGCTCTTCTGTTTACCTGAAACTGTGTTTTCTTTGGCCTTCTCGGCAGTGTCTTACAGACTGAAGAAGAGAAAGGCTGGCGTAGACTTCCTTCCTCTCAGTGTTCTCTTTCTCCCTCTGCCCAGGTTACAGAATGAGAGTGACCAGTGCCAGGCACATTCACCAGAGGTGGAGGCGGCTCCAGGCTCCTGCAGAAATGATCCAAGGGACAGACCAGGCCTCAGGACGTCAACACAGCAGGAACAGAGCTGTAGCTGGAGTCCCCCAGAGAGCTCTGGTGGAGACTCCCCGACTGGTCCAGGGCTTAGTAGACCAACAAGTTGTAACCACAAGGCCGAGAACGGAGGTGGCAGAGGTGACTGTTTAGCCTGGGCCGACCCCACGGCAAGTCCTGAGATTGCACAGGAAAGCACTATTGTGTCTCCCAGTCCGAAACGACGGAGGAAAGGAGGATTTGAAAATCTCTAACAATAGAGCTCAGGGCAAGGGGAAGCATGGGCTCCAGAAAAGAAGCAAATTATTAAAAGCTGGGCGTCTTCCATCATCAGGAGCCACAGACGCTCCCTTACGGTCTCACGGTTCTGAGAGTACGAGGGCAAGGCAGGCAGCAGTTGTCTCTGAAGCAGGACGGGATGATGACCGAGAGTCTGGACTGACTCATGGGCCCCGCAGACTCCCCAAGCTGCTGAAGGAGGGGTCCCAGAGTGTGTGCACAACCAGAGTGCGATCACTGCCACCCACGGTCCCCTTTCCCCTGTCCATCTCTCCACCTGGGCCAGAAAAGAAAGCAGGAACACCAAAAAGAAAGAGACAGAAATCTGCGCAGGTGGAGGCATCTGGACCTGAAGGTACTGAGACTGTGAGTGCTCCAGTAGTGAAGCTGGCCAAATTCACGTTTAAACAGAAGAGCAAACTGACCCACTCCCCTGAAGGCCAAGGCCCCATGCCTCCCAGTGCTAGTCAAATAGCAGCCGACAGTTCTAATATTCCCCAACAGAGAACAAGAGGAGAAGCAGCTGTGCCTGTGGCAGGGCCAGGACAGTCGACATCCACCTCAGGAGACAGATGCTCTGACCAGCTGCAGGGACAGACAAAGGAGCTCTCAAGGCAGCCACCAGAGAGCCATCGACCGCGAGAGGAGAAGGAGCAGGGCCCCGAAAGAAGGGTTATTCAGTCTGAACTGGAGCTTGGGAGCCAGGCTGGGCATTCACATCCAGCTTGTGAGAAAGACCGAAAGGAAGGGGCTTCCTGCAGTAAGAAAAGCAAGGTTCACGCTGGCACGATGGCCAGACTGGCGAACTTCTCCTTCACTTCCCCACCAGAATCCAAGTCAGAATCCCTCCCTCCTGAAAGGAAGCAGAGCAGGGACAGGAGCCACAGCCCTCCTGCCACCACGGCTCCGGTGCTTGGCCAGCAAAGGCGGTCTTTCCAGCTGCAGCAGCCCCCTGAGAGAGTGAATCTTTCCACCCTCTCCCTCTTCACTCTGTCAGAACTGGATGACGAGGCGTTAGATTTTGACTGGGATGAAGAGATGAGGAAAAAGCCATGATTATGAAAAGCTTTCTGGTCAGAATTGCCTCCTCCAGCCCAACCAAGCTCCTTCAAAGAATACAAGTGGTTACAGGTGTGCACATGGTGTGTACTATGTGGCCGTGCAGAAACCCAGCTCCCTTGTCAGGTGTATCGTCATGACTTAAAATGCCAAATAATTAATTGTGGTCATGTGATATCAGCACCTGGGATGAATGAGTTAATGCTTCACTTCACAAAAGATGGCTTGGCGTCCAGGGCATGAACCGCTTTGCACCTGGGTTTTGTTTTCGTGTTTTGGTTGATTGGTTGATCAGTTAGTTGGTTCATTTTTGTTGTATTTGTTTTTGTTTTGGGTTGGGTTTGGTTTTTACTAGAGGAGTTCTCGTCTGAGTTTCCAGACCAAATGGCAGGGTTGTGGCACTCGCAGATCTAACAAGGCAGCCGAGTGCTTTCTGTCTTGCTTTGCTGAAATCTTGTGGTTTTCTCATACCCCTTGTTAATTCTCACGCGTCAGGTTGAAGGGGACTAGTGGTTTTCTGTCTTCGAGATGCATGCTTTCACCGCACGGCGTCCCCTTGAGCCAGCACGGCCTTTCTTTGATTCCTTTTTCCTCTTGGAGCCGACCTTCAATACAAATCATGTGGTTAGCAGAGAAGTGAGGGCCAGAAGGCCGGCAGTAGCCCTGTCACATTCACAATGGCATCAGTATGCACGTGCGATCCCTGATAGGTTCTCCTCTATTTGTCTTGTTATAAAACCAAGAAAATTTGGGTTGGGTATGGTTCAGAATAGAATGTATATGTAGCATGTATGAAGCCCCTGGGTTAAATCCTGTACACTGCAAATACTAAATACATAAGCAAAAGTAAAATAAAACCAAAGAAGTTTTCATGTCTGGTGAGAATAGGCGACTAAACTCTGTTTTTCTGCGTGCCTCTAAAATCCTGTCATTTGGATTCCAGCAGGGGGTAGGAGGGTAGAGTTCTGTCCTTCCAGACGTACTTCAGAGTATGCATTTGTAATAGTAACTGATCGTTTTATTGACCAGAGGACTTTGGGACATGAAAAGTACTCAAGAAATATATGTGCTTAGTTAATGTTTACTTTGTGAAATATATCCAGGGGGAAAACTCCACAAAAGTTTATAAAACTCAATTTTCTGGAGCATTTAAAAATGAATTCCCAAATTGACGGCTTTCTGAACCACTCTAAACTGTTAGAACGTAGTTACCACTCGGTACTTTTCATACCTACTCAAAAAACGTTAACACTGTAGTTACTTAATGTATTTCTGCAATTGCTTAAGACCTTTCAGCATAGAATGATCCTGAAAACATTCCTGATGTCCTAGCGTTATTTCTTTCCAGGGTTACAGTAGACTCCCTAGAATTAAGATGGAAAAGAGTTGTTTTCCTTACCCCTTGGGGAGTAAGTGTGCACGAGTGCCCTTGAATACGGTCACCATTCTTGAGCACGTGCAGGCAGAGGCTGCTGCCTGTGTCCAGCTTAGATTGTTCGACATTATTTCTTCAGGCTCGGTCTCTCCCTGAACCCAAAGCCTGTCTTTTCAGCTGCTGACTCTCCTGAGAGCTTCCTGGACCTACCTGTCCCCCTGCACCCCTTCACCCCCCAAGGCTGGCATTACAGACATCCACCTTGCTCAGCTTTTATACGGGTGCTGGGATACACACTCCAGTCCTTATGCGTGCACAGTGTGCATTTGGCCCACTGTGTCATTTCTCCAGCCCCATATAAGTGTGCACACCATGCTCTGCTCTTTTGGGGAGGAGAGACACATTAAGACAGGATCTCATTGTTTAGTCCTGGCGGACCTGGAACTCACTGACATGACCATCTCGCTTTATGTCCTGGTTAGGGTCACTATTTCTATGATGAAGCACCATGATCAAAAGCAAGTTGGGGAAGAAAAGGCTTTGTTCGACTTATACTTCTGCATCACAGTCTCTCACAAACAAGCACAGCAGCCTAGACCTCTGGAAGAGATTCTGGCCAGCCTCCTACATCCCCATCTCCTTGTAGGCCTAAGGTCCTAGATACCGTCAATGTCCAACTCTGTTACACAGGGACCGTTGGAGACCACAGACTTCTGAATGCACCTGAAGCATCTTTGCTGTTTGTAAGCTGCCCGATGACAGCAGGCCAGTTGCAAACACACAAGCCGTGCATAGACAGCGTTGATGTACAGAGAAGGCCACGGAATGTAGAGGGAATTGGCTACTGTGCTGCTGGCTTCCCGGCTCCGTTCACTCGTGTATGTGTTGATCTTCGTAGCTGTCAGAAACACGTAGGTGAGAGCCAAATGGGTGGGAATGCAAGGAGGCTGTTAAAATATATTTTACAGTTTTCCAGGATTTGTTTTTCTTTTTAAACTAACGGTACAGTTGCCAACAAAGTAGGGACTAGATCCACTTTGAAGAGATAAAAATGCACACATAAATTTAATCCTTTGATAAAGACGTAGTAGTCCATAATAATTTTAAACTGAAATTACAAAGTTGGTTCCTAATGTTATGTTTTATCATTGTCAGAAATTACTTTTTTAATTATTTATTTTATGTACACCATTGCTGTCTTCAGACACACCAGAAGAGGGCATCGGATTCCATTACAGATGGTTGGGAGTCACCATGTGGTTGCTGGGAATTGAACTCAGGACCTCTGGAAGAGCAGCCAGTGCTCTTAACCACTGAGCCATCTCTCCAGCCCCAGAAATTATTTTTTAAGGTGGGGAATCTAGCCACGTATTGTGGCCATGTCCCTGTAATCCTAGCATTCAGGAGATGGAGGCAGGAGAATGGCAAGCTTTAGGCCAGCCTAAGATATAGAATGAATTGAAAGAACCCTGGGCTATGAACAGACATCTGCCTCAAACAAACAAACAAAAACCACATGAAATGCTCAAGCTTGAAAATAGCTGAGGAACCTTGTGGCAATCTTGGAATTTTGGTTTCTTTAAAAAACACAGAAATAATATAAAGAATATGTTTTGTTTCAATCCCAGGCGTAAGGATATGACGTTGCTTTCACGCTCCGAAGCAGCGGACTGTAGCTGTCTTGTGCTCCAGCAGAGGTCAGATGAGCTCGTGCGCCAGTCTAAATTCTGGGAAATTTCAAGAGTATAAATGCTAGGGACCCGGGAGGACAGCTCGGAGGTGGTTGGTCATTTAGGGCAGTTGGTAGAGGTTTGTTAGTCATGTTCAGTGAAAACACAAAAGGAAAGAAATTAGGTTCAGGAGTTTTCCTAATTCCTCTCTCCCCTCTATTTGTCTTTCTCTCTTCTCTAACATAAAGCGGTAAAGCCAGGGGAGGATAAAGGGTAGGAAAAAGAAGAACCCACAAAGTAGCAAAGACCAGCTGCAGGACCTGACATATCGGGGACATGCTTCACCACCTTCAAAGGAGCTCTGTAAATAGGGTGTGACACAGCAGGCCCTTGGAGAGGCCACTGCCTCTTGGACAGCAGCATCCGTGAGTAGAGCACTGTCTGACAGACGGCCCAGCACCTTCTACCCCAACATCATTACTTCTTTAGGAAGGCCACAGGAGCCATAAACTTGCATTCGTTGCAGTGCAAAAGGACTCCAAAAGGATCATTTACTGACAAAACAAAACGGAAACTTTGAGCCATGATTAAATTCAAGTGAAATGTTTCTAGCTCTATATTAAATGCCAATTTTCCCAAGTGACTTCCTATATCTGTACTGGTTCCAATACTGCCAATGCATACGTTTTCAAGGCATATGTATTACATGACTTCATTTTGCCTTCACAATAACAAGGACTTCTCATATTTCAGATAACATCCTATTTTATAAATGAGAAAAATGCTCCAATATTTAAGTGAGTTTTTGTTTTGTTTTTACAAAATAAGCATACTTTATTTGCATCAGGATTAAATTCTGTAACATCCAATTTCTGACTCCTTCCTGGGCTCACTTCTGAATTCTTCATTAAAAATAATGGCTGTAGATGAACAGTGAAAACTATCTGTTGGTAGTTTACTCTATGCTAATTATTTTTAGCATTTTGAAAGTGTTAACTCATGCAATGATTTTGACAGCATGTAACTTAGCATCTCTTCACTTCAGGGACTTTTAATGATCGCCTATCTTCAGACTCTTCTTTCCTGGTCCATTCTCTTGGTACTTGTATCTCGGGGTTCTCAGGACCATCCATCTTGTACCCCGTGGTCCCTATTTGGGCATCTCTTACCCGCCTTGTCATCAGCATCTCTTTGAGTGTCAAAGGGAAATTGCAGCCTCAGCATATTTCACATTCTGAATTACAGGATTAACTGTTTCCCTGAACTTAATCCTTTTCTACACTTAGCTACCTCAGAAAATTATAGGGAGACAGCATCTTTCCAGTTGTTTACACCCAAGTCTTCAGTGATCCTTGAAATTTTACTTCCTTTTGCACCTCACTTCCAGTCTATTAGCAAAGCCTATGGACTGTCTAGTTGGTATTCATCCAGAATCTGAGCACGTCCTACCTTTGCAGTTAGCATGCCAGTCTAAGCCACTATTGACTCTGGCCTTGCTGCCCCCTTCAAGCTGTTGTCACAACAAAGGGCCAAATAACCCCAGCCCCAGGTGAAGTCAGATCTTGTTACTTCTTACCTCTGCCCTTACCAGCTCACCTGATGCTCATTAAAAGACAAAGTTTTCATAACAATGATCTCTAAGGTACGCATCTCTAAGGAGTTGACCTTGCGTACCGTATCTCCTTTCTGGTCTCTTCATGTCTGAATCTAGTCCAGCCACTGAACCTTTTATTTGCTCTTCTATCCATGTGTCCCCATCCCCTGCCTTTTCCCTGTATCACCAGGGAATCATCCATCGAGACTCACTCTACACATGCACACACACACACACACACACACACACACACACACACACGTGCGCACGCACTACAAAAAATAAAACACCAAAACTCTCCCAGTGAAGCCTACACTAACCCATTTAAAATTATAAAATATACCTCGACTTACCCAGTTTTCCAATCCAGTGCATTTTCAAGATCACCTACCATACTATAAATTACTGACTTCTTTTATTTCCTGTGCCAACAGTTCAGGGAGAGGAAAGTCTAAAGCAGACTGTAGAGGACCAATGGCTCTCCTAGATCAAGTGCTGTGGTAGAGCTTAGCCTCCTAGCAAATCCGACAATCTGTCTCCCATGGGCACTGAACTACAGTGTGGGGCAGGATCTACGCAGGTCTTGTAGGATGCACTAATAAAGCTGACAGTGATAATGCATGCCTTTAATACCAGCAATCCCCGGAGGCATAGGCAGGCAAATCTGAGTTCAAGGCCATTCTGGTCTATAGTAAGTTCCAGGATGGCCAGAGCTATGCAAAGAAACCCTTTCTCAAAAACAACAACTGATGGAAATTTGACAGGGACTACTCTTTGCTTCCTTTAGTTCTGTAAGCACGGAAGTAACTTCTGTCATTTACTTCAAGATGTTGTGATTGACAGCTGTGCCTCAGAGGTGTCTTGGAGCAGCTTGAGGATCGTTCTCTCCTATAACCTTGCCTACAGATAAAGGAAGTATCTCGTGTAGCTGTTCCACCATCTTCCAAGTACAGTCCGTTTTAGATGTGTGCGTGAGTGTGTGTGTGTGTGTGTGTGTGTGTGTGTGTGTGAGTCTGTGTGTGTGTGTGTGTGTGTGTGTGTGTGTGTGTGTGTGTGTGTGTGTGTAATCATGACCTCCAGCCCATGGTCAGGTAGGCCTATACCACCAGGATTCTAATTGTTACCTGACTTACACACCTTCCCTCTGCCTGAGGACCATGATTTGTGACAAACTAGGTTTCATTGTCTATGCAGACCTTTTAGCCAACAGTTCTTAAAGCATTGTTCTAATTCAATGGTCCACATGAGCTGAGTGGTCTGATTCAGAGGTCTCAACCCCCTTGGGTGTTGAACACCCCCTTTAAAGGGGTTGCATATCAGATACCCCACATATCACATATTTATATTATGATTCATAACTAACAATTACAGTTATGAAGTAGCAACAAAAATAATTTTTATGGCTGGGGGCCACCACATGTATTAAAGGGTTGTAGCATTAGAGAGCTTACATCAATTCCTTTCCAGGGTGTTATTGCTTGCGTCTGAACCCAGGCGCCCCATGAGCCCATGTGTTGAATACTTTTGCCCCAGCCAGTGGCATTATTTTGGGAGGCTATAGAACCTTTAAGAGGTGGAGCCTAGTTGGTGGTAGTTGATCGCTGGGGAGCTAGCCTTTGAAAGCCATATTTATTCCTGTAGCACATTCTTTTTGTCCTGGTCCCCATGATGAGAACCTTTACCAGGCTCCTGCCACTGAACTGAGCTCCATTATGAATTTCCTCAATGACTGAGGAAAACCCTCTGAAGCCATGAACTGGAATAGATCTTTGATCAAAAATGTGGCCTCTGTCGAGCATTTTGTCACAGCAACACAAAAGCACCTGACAGTTACCCAAGTGGGAAAGTTACCCTTGGGGAAGGACTGTGATAGCTGCTAGGGTGTTGAAGAGTCACTGTTAAAGTGACTCAGGCCTTTGTCTTGAACCTAAGTGTTTGGTTTTGGACCCCAGGACAGAGGGCTGAGGTGTATATTTTACATATCAATGCAGGCCAAGCCTCCAGGTTCTCAAAGCATTCCTCAGTCCCTACCTACTACACCCTGCCCCAAATCTGGAACTTTCAGCCTCTCTCTCTCTCTCTCTCTCTCTCTCTCTCTCTCTCTCTCTCTCTCTCTCTCTCTCTCTCTCTCTCTCCTTCTCTGTGTGTGAGCCCTTTCTCTCCTCCCTCCCTCCCTCCCTCTCCTCCCTCCCTCTCTCCTCTGTGTGTGAGCCCTTTCTCCTTCTCTTCCCTCCTCCCCCCTCTCTCCCCATGACAACTTCCCTGGCCTCAATCCTCGGGATCAGTGAACCCACCTGAGTGTGGCTTCCCAACAGACCTGCCTCTAATGTAACACTGGGTCAGGTCCAGGAGCTAAGCACAGAATTGTGACTTTACTGGGCCAGTTTCTCTGAGCCTCCTCACAGTCCTTTCTTTAGTGACGTCGATCACAGTCACCTGAAGCCTTGTTTAAATCCCTACTCCCAAATTTTCTATTTAAGTCTGAGCAGGACTCTTTAGAATCGGCTGGTCTTCCTCATGGTCTCCCAGGTGACACTGGGGCTGCTGGTGGAGAGTCACTGGTATAGACTGAGCAATATATACAGCCTGCCACTCTAGTCATTTCCGTGGTTCTCAGAGTCAGTTTCAAGGCCAAGCTGCTCTCACTTGACTGCTTGGTGACTCTCGTTTTGCACTTGACACCCTGACACCTGATTATTCTAGGATCTCACGCTCCACTTCGGTTAGGGATTGGCTGTCAGCTCAACCCAAAGGAAGGTGCTCAACCCTGGGCTGGGGCTCTGCAGCTGAGGCCCCAAGTGGTGGGGAGCTCGGCTGTGTGCTCTTAGGTGCTTACCCTGGCGGCTGCAGAAAACAGGTGCATCCATCGGAGTGCAAGCGAGGCAGCGGTTTCCACACCCGCCATTCATCTGCCACCATGTGTCTGGGGCGAAGACACAAGGTTCAAGATATCAAAATTGAGTGATCAGGATAAACATTTGTAAAACTCAAAGTATTGTTAAATGGCGAGCAGAATATCAAATTTTTAAATAACAATACTTATTTCTCCTTTGCCACCAGCTCAAATACAGCTTGACACTCACTGACGTTTGAACTTGTGAGGATGTCTGCTTTTCTCACAGATGTACCCCATGAGGTAGAAGACTGTCGCCCATAATATGTATTCAACAAATATTTATTGGATGAAATATTTAAGGCCTTTGAAAGAGTTATTACCATTTTCAGCACTTGTCATTTTCCTTGTCTCTTTCCTGACTGCTTCTATAGTGTTTACCATATGTGACAGGCTGTCTCCATAGGACAGGAAAACTAGAGGAAACAGCAGGTGATGAACAAAACACCTGATCAAACAGGGCGCAATGCATTATATGGGGTAAATCTGAGGTGTGCATATGAGCCCTTTTTTTTTTTTTTTGGATATTTTTAAATTTACATTTCAAATGTTATTCCCTTTCCTGGTTTCCCATCCATAAGCCTCCCATCCCATCTCCCCATCCCCCTTCTTCTGTGAGGGTGTTCTCCTCCTGAACCACCCACCCCACCTCCCTGCCCTGACATTCCCCTATACTGGGGGTGGGGGGGCGTCCAGCCTTGGCAGGACTAAGGGCTTCTCCTCCCATTGGTGCCCAACAAGGCCATCCTCTGCTACATATGCAGCTGGAGCCATGGGTCAGTCCATGTGCACTCTTTGGATGGTGGTTCAGTCCCTGGGAGCTCTGGTTGGTTGGTATTGTTGTTCTTACGGGACTGCAAGCCCCTTCAGCTCCTTCAGTCCTTTCTCTAACTCCTCCAATGGGGACCCCGATCTCAGTCCAATCGTTGGCTGTGAGCATTCGCCTCTGTATTTGTCATGCTCTGGCAGAGCCTCTCAGAAGACAGCTACATCAGACTCCGGCCAGCATGAACTTCTTAGCATCAGCAATATTGTCGAGGTTTGGTGGCTGTACATATGTGGGTGGATCCCCAGGTGTGGCAGGCTCTGGATAGCCATTCCTTCAGTCTCTGCTCCAAACTTTGTCCTCCTATGAATATTTTCGTTCCCCATTTTAAGAAGGACTGAAGCATCTATACTTTGGTCGTCCTTCTTGATTTTTTTTTTATCACCAGACCTTGCCTTAACACAGATGTCAGCTTCCAGAAATGTCCGCTCATTCTTAAAAAAAAAAAAAGAAGAGCCTAAACGGGAAACATTGGTATGGAGCGGAAGTGAAAGTGAGTACTCAGCTCTGGGCCTGGGGGCTGGAGGGTTGGGGGTAAGGGTGATCTTTGGGGGGTCTGAGAGGGTGAAGAGAACGCCTCCTGGGCTGGACTACAGTCATTCGGCCTGCGATCCAGGTTGAGGCATTGGCCAGGACTGCCAGCTCTGCCCCATAAGCTCCTTCCTGTATTCATAGGCATTTATAACCAACCCTTTTAAGCCAATGAAGAGAAGCTAGGATTCAGAGAAGACCCAGAGAATCTTAGGTTTTCTGTAGTCATCATCCACTACAGAAAAATGAGACTGTGTCCCACCAAGGCACAGAAGTATCAGGTCATCCATGCCTTTTAAAAACAAAGGAAAATCCTGCCTAGCAAGACCTGAGAAATTTACAGAGCAGCTACTGTGGGTTTGAGGTCCGCCCCACCGCTAGGGCGCTAGGGATGGGCTCTGGAGAGGTGAGACAGGGAGCTTGGCTGTGCTTCTCCCACCGTTTGCATGCTGGGCTTTAGGGGAGCACTGAGCACCCCCCAGAGGGTGGGTGGGGAAACACAGTTTAAAATGTGGGAAGCAGAAGCTGGTACTCCCCGACTCTCTGGCGTCTGTCGCCGCTAGAAAACCACACGGAGAAATTGGGAATGGGTACATGGGTACTGGAGTCTCAGACCTGCTCTACCTTACCACGTTTTTGACATGCCTTTGTCACACAGCTCCTTTTATAAAGGAGAGGCGTCATGGGACGGACTGTCTCCAGTGTTATTTGTAGTGAACTGGGTCTGGTTATTAGACCCTCTCTAAGGCAAGGGCAGTACATGAAATTGGGATTCAGAGAGTCTTATTCTGTGACATCTGTAGTGGTCGAGGGCCCTAGAGCGCAGATCTCATAGAATGAATAAGTATATGCTCGAAGAATTTAATCAGCTGACTTTGAAATAGTAATAGCTGGGTCCCACACGACCCAGAGAACACCAGCAGCTGGGGTCCTCAGTCGTTGGAGTAATGCCACCGTGACTGTTCTCTAACCACGGAGAGGCTGAGCACCCAGGCCGAGCCGCTGGCTGCCTCAGCTGTCCAAATCTGGTACTGAAAACCTGGGGGAGGGAGGGGGGCTGCTCCGGAGTGCTGCTCGTCCATAGTCAATAATGGAAAGTTGGAACCATGGTCAGGAATCAGCCAAGGAATCAGCCGCAGTGGGAAAAATGAACTCAGCGGCAAAAGAGAAAGCCAAGCATCCAAACGGTGAGAAACCTTCCTCTTGCTGCGCCCAGAAGTGTCTGCTCGCATGTGGGGCAGTTTATCCCACATCGATTAAGGCAATTAAAATATATATATATTACACAAAATTAAGCCAGAAAGGTATCACGAGGTGACCACGAACCCCAAGAGGATGACAATGTTTCAAGGTCACAGACCAGCATATGGATCGTGTTGGAGCTATAATTAAGATTCCAAAGTCAAGGTCCCAGTGTAAATGTAAAGTTCACTAATACACCTTCCCAAGAAATAACTCTTGGAGCATGATCGAATGGCCAAAGCCATGAGGATTATTAACCCCTCTCGTGTTCAGTCACCATTCACTTTCAGGAAAAAGAGTACGGGGTAGCAGCCTCCTGGTGACCAGGGTAGGTGCCAGGTTGAGGGTGTTTCTCTTGCCGGTTGCTGCAGACCTTGACAGCTATTCACACAGTCCAAAGCAGAGAAGTAATTTTTTGCCTAGATTTGGGCCCCACATCTAAGAAACAGTGCAGCAAGACTACAGAGCCACTCTAGCTGGTACAGCCTTCAAACACACCTGAGTTTCTTCATAAGACAAACGTTTCCCTAGCATTTCAGAGCTCGACTTTGGGCCACTGTCCTGAAAGGTATCTTGTTTCCTGTCCTTGCCTGCTTTAAACACTGCCTATCCACCACTAGGGGGCATGATGTCCCCAGTAGAGGGACCTGGCGATTGTAAACTGGAAGGGGAAAATTCCTGGCATTCAGTTCTCATCCCGGAACATATTTCTTCCAAAAGCAGCCTCATCCTGATGCCTGCAGGAGAGGTGTGTCAATTTGTGTCGTATGATGAATCTGGGAAAATTGCTTCACCTGGAGGTTTGGTGGTGGTGGTGGCAGGGAGCCTAGCCCAGCAGGGATGGCTGCAGCAGAGTTCTAAATTCCCGGAGCCTATGCAATGTCAGACCCGTTCTGTAGACCCAACATTCAATAATGTGACTCTTCAGGAGGTGATGGGCAGGAAGTCACACTCCACAGTCACCAGTTTCTCAGAGAGATTCTGTCCATCCATAGTGAACACAAAACAAGGCAAAGCCCAGAATCTCAATAAGCAATGTACACTTCAGTACCCAGATGGATCAGAGCGTGGGTGGGACTGGCCAGAAAATGGAGCCGTTGCCCTCTAGCTCTGTGACTGCCTGAACTTGAGCTTCTGAACCACAAAAACCACACGGACTGTGGACTACACACTGTGTCCTAGGCAGTGGGGAAATAGCGTGTCTCTGACTGCTGAACATTATATTCTAGTAAAGATGCTATACACTTGGGACAGATATGAGCCTCCTGCGTAGTATAGGACATTGGGTTCTTTTCAACTATATTTACCACCTTAAAACTGAAGCACTCAAGAGCCAGTTTAAGATCACCTTTTGGAGGGTTGGGGATTTAGCTCAGTGGTAGAGCGCTTGCCTAGCAAGCGCAAGGCCCTGGGTTCGGTCCCCAGCTCCGAAAAAAAGGAAAAAAAATCACCTTTTGGTTTATCTGATCCTGACTTAACTTTGGTACCTGGTATCTGTCTAGAAAATTGTCCATTTCCTCCAGATTTTCCAGTTTTGTTGAGTACATTCTTTTGTAGTAGGATCTGATGATTTTTTTTTTAAATTTACTCAGATTCTGTAGTTATGTCTCCCATTCCATTTCTGGTTTTGTTAATTTGGATACACTCTCTGGGCCCTCTGCTTAGTCTGACTAAGGGTTTGTCTATCTTGTTGCTTTTTCTCAAAGAACTATCTCCTGGTTTTGTTGATTCTTTGTATAGTTCTTTTTGTTTCTACTTGGTTGATTTCAGCCCTGAGTTTGATTATTTCCTGCTGTTCAATCTATTCCTCTTGGGTGTATTTGCTTCTTTCTGTTCTAGAGCTTTTAGGTGTGCCATCAAGCTGCTGATATATGCTCTCTCCCATTTCTTTTTGGAGGCACTCAGAGCTATGAGTTTCCCTCTTAGCACTGCTTTCATTGTGTCCCATAAGTTTGGGTATGTTGATTTTGATTAAATTCTAAGAAGTCTTTAATTTCTTAATTTCTTCCTTGACCAGGATATCATTGAGTAGAGCATTGTTCAGCTTCCATGTGTATGTGGGCTTTCTGTTGTTATTGAAGACAAGCATTAGTCCATGATGATCTGATAGGACGAATGGGATCATTTCAATCTTCTTGTATTTGTTGAGATCTGTTTTGTGACCAATTATATGGTCAGTTTTTCAGACGGTACCATGAGGTCCTAAGAAGAAGGTATATTCTTTTGTTTTAGGATGGAATGTTCTATAAATATCTGTTAAATCCATTTGATTCCTAACTTCTGTTAGTTTCTCTGTGTCTCTGTTTAGTTTCTGTTTCCACGATCTGTCCATTGGTGAGAGTGGGGTGTTGAAGTCTCCCACTGTTATGGTGTGATGTGCAATGTGTGCTTTGAGGTTTAGTGAGGTTGCTTTTATGAATGTACGTGCCCTTGCATTTGTAGCATAGATGTTCAGGATTGAGTGTTCATCTTGGTGGATTGAATGGTTTGGTGGCTGTATGTATATGGGCTGGATCCCCAGGTGGGGCAGGCTCTGAATGGCCATTCCTTCAGTCTCTGTTCCAAACTTTGTCTCCATATCTCCTCCTATGCATATTTTTGTTCCCCCTTCTAAGAAGCATCTACATTTTAGCTGTCCTTCTTCTTGAGGTCCATGTGGTCTGTGGGTTGTATCTTGGGTTATCCGAGCTTTTGGGCTAATATCCACTTATCAGTGAGTGCATACCATGTGTGTTTTTGTGATTGTGTTACCTCACTCAGGATGATATTTTCTAGTTCCATCCATTTACCTATGAATTTCATGAAATCATTGCTTTTAATAGCTGAGTAGTAATCCATTGTGTAATTTGTACCACATTTTGTGTATCCACTCCTCTGTTGAAGGGCATCTGGGTTCTTTCCAGCTTCTGGCTATTATAAATAAGACTGCTATGAACATAGTGGAGCATGTGTCCTTGTTATATGTTGGAACAACTTTTAGGTATATGCCCAGGAGTGATATAACTGGGTCCTCAGGTAGTACTGTGCCGAATTTTCTGAGGAACCTCCAGACTGATTTCCAGAGGGGTTGTACCAGATCCCAATCCCACCAGCAAAACCCTGAGGTTTTGAGCTTAGCCATTCTCACTGGTGTGAGGTGGAATCTCAGGGTTGTTTTGATTTGCATTTCCCTGATGAATAAGGATGTTGAACATTTCTTTAGGTACTTTTGGGCCATTCGATAATCCTCAGCTGAGAATTCTTTGTTTAACTCTGAACCCCATTTTTTAATAGGGTGATTTGGCTCTCTGGAGTCTAACTTCTTGAGTTCTTTGTATATTTTGGATATTAGCCCTCTCTCAGATGTAGGATTGGTAAAGATCTTTTTCCAATCTGTTGGTTGCCGTTTTGTCCTAATTACAGTATCCTTTGCCTTACAAAAGCTTTGCAGTTTTATGAAATCCCATTTGTCGGTTCTTGATCTTAGAGCATAAGCCATTGGTGTTTTGTTCAGGATATTTTCCCCAGTGCTCATGTGTTCAAGACTCTTCCCCACTTTTTCTTCTATTAGTTTGAGTGTTTCTGGTTTGATGTGGGGGTCCTTGATCCACTTCGACTTAAGCTTTGTGCATGATGATAAGAATGGATCGATTTGCCTTCTCCTACATGCTGACCTCCAGTTGAACCAGCACCATTTGTTGAAAATGCTATCTTTTTTCCACTGGATGGTTTTAGCTCCTTTGTGGAATATCAAGTGACCATAGGTGTGTGGGTCCATTTCTGGGTCTTCAATTCTATTCCACTGATCTACCTGTCTGTCTCTGTACCAATACCATACTGTCTTTATCACTATTGCTTTCTAATACTGCTTGAGGTCAGGGATGGTAATTCCTGTGGCATGATGTCACGGGTGAGGCAGGTACAAGATAGAAGGAGGCCTGTCATTGGATGGGAAGGAAGGACAGATGGGAGAAAAGTTTGAAGGAAGAGGAGGAGACTGGAATGGAAAGGAGGAAGAGAGAGGAAGGACAGGGAGAGAAGCCGTGGCAGGACAATATGGCAGGTGACGTTAAGATTCTGCTCTACGTATTTACAGGTTGTTATTAATGTTCTTAAGGGATGGATGGTACTGGACTTTGTGTGTTTAGGTGGGCAAACATCTTATCAATTGGATCTAAGATTATTGTGTTGTGTGTTCTTTTATGTGAGGGTTTGAGTGTAGGAAAGTGTGTGACTGTTGGAGATACTGGGCCACCACAGAATTGGATGAGAGGTTTTGCTGCCTGAGATTAAGGTTATATAGCAGATATCTTGGGGCACTGAGGTGCCGGACCTAGTGGGGGATAAAAGAGTTTTATTTTTTATTTTTTTTACAGCAACAGATTCCCCCAGAAGTTCTTTTATTGTTGTGAATAGTTTTCACTATGCTGGGTTTTTGGTTATTCCAAATGAATTTGCAAATTGCTCTTTCTAACTCTATGAAGAATTGATGGGGATTGCATTAAATGTGTAGATTGATTTTGCCAAGATGGCCAATTTTACAATATTAATTCTGCCAATCCATGAGCATGGGAGATCTTTTCATCTTCTGAGATCTTCAATTTCTTTCTTTAGAGACTTGAAGTTCTTGTCATACAGATCTTTCACTTGCTTGGTTAGAGTCATACCGAGGTATTTTATATTATTTGTGACTGTTGTGATGGGTGTCATTTCTCTAATTTCTTTCTTAGCCTGTTTATTCTTTGAGTAGAGGAAGGCTACTGATTTGTTTGAGTTAATTTTATATCAAGTTATTTTACTGAAGTTGTTTATCAAGCTTACTAGTTCTCTGCTGGAACTTTTGCGGTCACCTAAGTATACTATCATACCATCTGCAAATAGTGATATTTTGACCTCTTCCTTTCCAATCTGTATCACCTTGACCTCCTTTTCTTGTCTGATTGTTCTGGCTAGGACTTCAAGTACTATATAGAATAGGTAGGGAGAGAGTGGGTATCCTTGTCTAGTCCCTGATTTTAGTGGGGTTGCTTCAAGTTTCTCTCCATTTAGTTTGATATTGGCTCCTGGTTTGCTGTATATGGCTTTTACTATGTTTAGATGTGGGCCTTGAATTCCTGATCTTTTCAAGAGTTTTATCATGAAGAGTTGTTGGATTTTGTCAAATGCTTTTTCCACATCTAATGAAATGATTATGTGGTTATTATCCTTGAGTTTGTTTATATAGTGGATTACATTGATGAATTTCCATATATTGAACCATCCCTGCATCCCTGAGATGAAGCCTACTTGATCATAACGGATGATCATTTTGATGTGTTCTTGGATTCGGTTTGTGAGAATTTTATTGATTATTTGTGTGTTGATACTCATAAGGAAAATGGGTCTGAAGTTCTCTTTCTTTGTTGGGTCTTTGTGTGGTTTAGGTTTAAGTGTGATTGTGGCTTCATAGAAGGAGTTGGGTAGTGTTCCTTCTGTTTCTATTCTGTGGAATAGTTTGGAGAGTATCGCTATTACGTCTTCTATGAAAGTCTGATAGAATTCTGCACTAAACCCATCTGGTCCTAGGCTTTTTTTGATTGGGAGACTTTTAATAACTGCGTCTATTTTTTAGGAGTTATGTGACTGTTTAGCTGTTTATCTGATCTTGATTTAATATACATACAGTCACCAAAGCCAAACAATATTGCTGATGCCAAAAAGTGCATGCTGACAGGAGCCTGGTATAGCTGTCTCCTGAGAGGCTCAGCCAGAGCCTGAGAAATACAGAGGTGAATGCTAGCAGCAAACCAGTGAACTGAGAATGGGGTCCCCAATGGAGGAGTTAGAGAAAGAACTGAAGGAGCTGAAGGGGTTTGCAACCCCATAAGAACAGCAATCCTAACCAACCAGAGCTCCCAGTGACTAAACCACCATCCAAAGAGTACACATGAACAGCCCCATGACTCCAGCTGCATATGGAGCAGAGGATGGCCCTATTGGGCACCGATGGGAGGAGAAGCCCTTGGTCCTGCCAAAGCTCAACCTCCCAGTGTAGGGGAATATCTGGGCAAGGAGGTGGGAAGGGGGTAAGTGGATGGGTGGGAAAACACCCTCATAGAAGAAGGGGGAGAGGAGATGGGATAGGGAGCTTATGGATGGGAAACTGGGAAAGAGGATAACATTTGAAATGTAAATTTAAAAAATCCAATTTTTTTTTAAAAAGATAGCTTTTTGGAAAGTTGGTTTTGGAAGCCCAAGGGAAATTCATTCGTACTTTACTTATTCTTCGTGATTTGAGGTTTTCCTAGTGTTTTGTAGTTTTGAGGATTGAACCTAGGGCCTTTTGCATACTAGGCAAGTACTCCACCACTGAGCGGACATCCTCACTCTTCCCGTTTTTTTTTTCTTTTTTCTTTTCTTTTTTTTTTCAGAGCTGGGGACCGAACCCAGGACCTTGCACTTGCTAAGCAAGCGCTCTACCACTGAGCTAAATCCCCAACCTGCACTCTTCTGTTTTTAATCTGTCTTCTGTGCTATTGGGCCTGGTAGACGCAACAGAACTACAATGACTTTCCTAAGGGCCATGATCTCTGCTAGTACCATGGTTTGAAGAATTTGTCCAGTCTCCCTGACCAAATTGCAAAGATTATATCCTCACTAAGTGAAGAACCATATGACCTCACTTAGGCTCTTCAAGGCTTAGCCAATCAGAGGCACACACAGTTGTCTGACTAATCCACAGAGGATGGGCAATCTACCCAGTGGGAACATTATGAAAGAGAACAGACCTCCCACTTTGTCGGAAACAGTGCCTATGGGGCAAACAGTGACCTGCTGAATTTGGTGCCCCCTTGTACTTTCTGTTTACCCCACTGATTTGGTGAGCTTGCCTATTACGTTCAGCAAGATTATTTTGTATTATATCCACAAGGATGTGCTTTGTTCCTTGTAGCTATAAAACTCTAATATAGAGTGAAAAACGATTAAGCTGTTGCCCACATCCAGCACCCAAATGGAAGATAAAAGTGGGCTAGTCTCAGGGCATCGATTGTGTTGGCGTCTTCTGTACTGGACAGATTCAGCAGTTAACAAGCAGTGTGACTGGGTATAAGAAACTTGCTCTTCTCGAAGGATGAATACCTCAATAAATAATGACTTGTTTTCGTAAAATAACATTAGATTTTGTGATGGCTAGCTTTATGTCAACTTGCCACAAGCTAGCATCATCAGGAGAGAGCCCGAATTGAGAACATGCTTTTAGAAGACTAGGCTCTAACCAAGCCTGTAGAGTATGTCCTTAATTCGTGATTAAGAGGTGGCGGGCTCACCTCTAGTGAGTGGCACCAACCTCGTCTGGTAGTCCTGGGCTGAGTAGACCACGAGGATCAAGCCAGTAAACAGCATTCCCATGTAGGCTTAGACCTTTTAAAACCTACTTTTAATAAGGATTCACAAGTGCATTGACCTCCCTTCTAGCCTACCATTCAAAGGTAATGGAGAAGAGATAGTAAATAGTACAAGGGGATGCGGACCTGTTTAGAAGCAGTTCTTTTAGGCAATTCCAATCTCCGTTTGTCAGGACACCAACAGTTCAGTTCAGTAGTGTCAGGATAGCAAACAGGAGTTAGCAGTGGTAGCATGAGCCAGCAGAGCTGGCCAGGCCTCTGCTGAATTGGCACAAGTCAGCGGGAGTGACCAGGATCATCTGGGACACCAGGAGTTCTCTGCTGTGTCTTGATCAGCAAAAACTCACAAGATCAACGAAGCATTGCAAAGCTAGCTATGCAAGCATACCAGCACTGTCTGTTGAGTCCTGTGTATACTCTCTCCAAACATCGTGGGTCCAGGTCTTGCAGTTTCAAGAGAAAAGAATCACCAGGGGGTATAATGGAGTTAAGTTCAGTGATCAAGGAGATAAAAAGTTCAAAAATAAACACGTAAATAAATAAAAGCTTAATGCTAAATAAAATAAAGGGAGTGGTGACCTTAGGGAAAAACCCCACCTAGCTAAGCTTCCAACTTTTGGAAAGGAATTAAAGAAATGCGTTAAGTAGGAAAGAAAACCATGGAAAAACAAAAAGTTGATTGATCCAAATGTAATTGAAGGAGAAGTTCAAGTCCTAGCCCCATCAAGCAGCAGACCTTGGCAGCTCTGGCCCTGTTGTTCTGGTTTAAGAGTCAAAGACAGAAAAATAAAAGGCTGTGGAATCTCCCTCTGGGGCTAAGGAAAGGTGAGGCCAAGCCTGTGCCGAGGGCAAGAATGTTTCTGCTTGGAGGCCCAGAGAGGCCATTATGGGAAACTGTGAAAGTGAAGCCTGTATTGTATTGGAGAACCTAAAATGTCACAGAGTTGCGACATACCTGCCAAGAGGTACAGGTACCTGCTACAGGGTGTAGAACCAGCCCCAAAGAGAAAAGTGTGGCCGTCAACAGAACAGAAATGGATTGGAGATCTGAGGGGTCTTCACTGTAAGCAATTAAATGCTTTCTTACAAAACTTTGCTTGGTTACAGCGTCTCTTCCCAGCAATACAACAGTGACCAGGACAGACTGAGGCGGGGGCAGGAAGAGGTGCCCAGCCCCACCTGAGTGTGGTGGGAGTGCTGTGTAGTCTGCCCTTGTTGCTATTACAAAATACTTCAGAGCGTGTAATTTCTCACATTTCTCACAGGTCTGCTGCTAGAAAGGCCAAGATCAAGGCACTAGCAAATTTGTCTTGTGGTAGAAGATGTCTATTTCTAAGGTTACATCATCTTCTTATGACTTCACACGGCAGAGGAGCAGCTGAGACTGGCCTGGAAGCATTCTGAGAACTCTCTTATACAACAACCATTTATCCCACTCACAAGATCAGAGCCCTCAAGCATAATCACTTCCCCTAAAGCCCTAAATTTTGTTACCGCCACACTGAAGATTAAGCTTCCATGTGAATTTTAGCAGGATATGTACTGCAAATTTTAGCAGTGTATTAAAGAGGAGAACAATGATATTTGAGCCAAATCTTAAATGTAAACTAAGTCAATGGCAGAGACCTTGAGAAAAGAGAAAGCATTTTGTATGTCAAAAGTCACAAGATAGATTCACTGTGGTATATGATTAAGCAGCTTGCTGTTGCTAGAGCCTCTGTGTTCCCAGTGAAGAATGACAGTCCTGACAGGGCAGACATAAAATGAAGAGGATGCAGTTAGGGAAGGAATAGACGTAACACTTTATACAACTTACATGAAGCAGTAGGATCTGGAATATCTGCTGAAGAGAGTGGGGGGTAATGTGGACTAGGGATAAGGAGAATGGTTAGGTAGAACAGATGGCCCAGGAGAATTAGGCATATTGTATTTTTCATTGCTGTGACAGAAAAGCCAAGAGAAACAATTTAATGGATGGAAAGTGTACTCTGACTCATGGTTTAAGGGATACAGTCCTTTATGGCAGGGAAAGTATAGTGGCTGGGACTGTCTTGGTCCATGGCACCGGAAGCTTACAGTATGGCTTCTTCATGAATCTACAATCAAGAAATCAGAGGGCTTGACCTGGAACTATAGAACGGGGCTATAAATCCAACAATGGTCACTACCCCAATGGCCTATTCCTAGAAGGTTCCACAAATGTTCCAAACACTACCACAAGATGGGAACTGTTAGGCACATGACCCTGTGGAGGACACTGAGCATTTTACAACACCTAGAGACCATGGCTGCCCAGTGGAGCTACTCACACGACTAGCACATTTTCTCCAGAACACATGTGTACTAGTGTATAGTAAAGAAGGACACTGGCCTCGGATGAAGGTTTGCTTGTATGTATGAAGTACCTGCATTTGGAAGCATGATTGTTCAGACAGAATTAGACCCACAGTCAAAAGCTGTCTTTGGTTCAAACGGGGGAGAAAATATTAGGATCGGATATAAATGTGGCAAGATACAGGCTGAACTAGAATCTGCCACATGCGAATCACAAGCCGCTCTGTGCCCCAAAGCAAAAGTCCTTTTAATTTCTGAGAATAAAAGAAACTTGTGAATTACAGAAAGTTAAGAAATCGTCATTTCGGCTCACCTCACTGTGAGTGCTGAAATGTTTTCCCCGTTTTTGTAATACATTGTCAGATCTTCTTCCAGAAGGACAAGTTGAATTTATTCATTTTAAAAGGAAAGCATGACATCACAGCCAACGTGGAGAGTTTTCTGTGTGAGAAGTCGTAGCTTCTCCTGTGCCAGGAGTTATTATGAACCACTCACATACAGGAGAACTTGAAGTCAATATGGACAGCCAGTGTTAAAGCTGAGGTCCAGATCCTTCAGATGTGAGGTCCTGACTAAGAATTCTGCTGGCTCCTTGGAAACCACCCTTCCTATCTCCTAAATTCATGTGTTGCAGTCATTATTCTCCACATTTCCAAAGCTTTTCCAAAGCCTTGGAGAGAGAGCCTTTGAAAATGAACGAGGCCATTGTGGAAGGGCATGCTCTATCTAGTAAGACCAGTGTCCACTTACAAAGAGATTTGAATGCTGGTGTGTCCAACAAGAAGACCCCACACGACAATACCACAAAATGGCAGTCATTTGTGGGTCAAAGAATTAGAACTCCTTCACTCAAGGAATCAACCCCGCTGACATGTTGACTTGCTGACATCAAACTTCCAGCCCAGCCCTTTGAGAAAAAGAATTTCTGGCCTCTATGCTTCCACCTCAGATACTTTGTCCCAACAGCCCTAGGAAACTAATATGGGCTTTCAGTTGAAAGAGAACAAGGGGAAGAGGGAAATCAGGGTGGGTGTGGTGACATCACTATTGTTCGTGAAGTCTGTTCATTTTAAAATTGTAAAAATTCATGAAAATACATCAGTGCATTAGATACATAAAGTTTAATTAGTCCGTGTTTTACAACAAATCGTTGTAATCCATTTCTGTAACGGGAGTAATAGCAGAAAATATCTCCATGTGTACTGAGGTGGGACCTGTAAAACTTCCATAGGAAAGGGCAGCTTCATTAAAACCACAATGTGCTTGCTAATAGCTGCTTCCTCTCTGGTGAGCCCAGCAGGAGTGGCCATAGCAGCAGGGAACGTGGATGCATTAATGGGCAGGTGGAGGGAGTTGCGCTTATCCACTGTGTTTCCTTGGATGGCAACAGCACATTCATTAATAATGAATCCTGCCTTCCCTCGTGTTTTCTGAGTTTCCCAATACTACAATTATTGGTTTGAAACAGGAGACTTCCAGTAACCACGGGCAATTAAGAGATTCTTAGAAAGTGTGATACTGCATTCTAGGGGAATTAATTTCTGGCATATATTTCCTAAGGAAATTCATAGTTAGAACTGGCATGCAGGTGGCCTGGTGTTGGCACGGAAGGTTTCTTCAGGCTGAGGAGTCTAGAAGTTAGATGAGCCTAAGGCCCTAGGAATATTTTGACTATTGAAGACAAGAAGTAAACTCAGAATAACCCAGCCACGGGTCTGAACAGCATTTGCAGTCTTTGTAGATTTGAGGGAAGTTCATAACCTTGGCCAACTAACAAATCTTTTCAGCTCTATTCTACGCTTTAAGAGCCACGTGTGTGGTGAGGAAAAGATCTTAGTTGGCACAGTGATTGTGTTGGAAACACAATCACCAAGGTCGACATTAAAGAAAAGAATGGGTGAGCCAAGTGTGGCGGGACATGCGTTTATTCTGTGTGGAACTGAGATGTGTACACAGGTGGATTTCTGGAACTTACTGCCAAGAAGCCTAGCATACTTGGCAAGTTCCAGCCTAGTGTACACACGTACACACACACACACACACACACACACACACACACACACACACACAGAGAGAGAGAGAGAATGAGAGAGAGAGAGAGAGAAAGAATGAGAGAGAATGAGAGAGAGAGAGAGTTTCATTTTGACTGGTTACTATCTCATTTCTCTTTAGGCCAGGAACCAGCTGTTCCACAGGGTACTTCTTCCCACACCAGAAGGGGATGGAGTTCTGTTTTTGCTGATATGTAACGTAGGCATAATAGATGTCCTTAGAAAAACCCATCTCAGTCTGGGTGGGGGCTACCCATATGAAAAGGCTACTTCATTCAGCTTTGGGGTAGACGGTGAAGTTCATAACTCGTAGAGACAACATACAGTGGTTGGCACTCAATCCAACCTTGAATCAATGACTGACAAAGTTGGGGGCTGGGTGGGAAAAAGCCAAAGCCCAGGGTTAGGAAATTTAAAGAAAGTGTAGGTCTCTGGTGCCTGGGGCTCTCCGCGGCAAGCTCTTGCCTGGCTTGGAGCTCAGGTTCAGGCGAGGTGGAGAGAACTTGGGCAGGGAGGGGGGACAGCTTTCGCCACCCCCAGGTGCAGGTCCTTCTTTCCGCCGCTGCCGCTTGGATTGCCCGGGGTTGGGCTGAGCCTGCAGAGACTGACTAGCTGACGGGTGGAGGGAGCTTCTGGCAGCGATGATTTTGGAACAGCAGATCTCTTCTCCAAGCCGCAGTGTTACAACTCTTCCGACAGAAACTCTCTGACGATGGAATAGTTCCTGCGCACCTTTAATTTTGAACACGACTCTTAAATACAGTTTTTTCGATTGGTCAGTGTCTAACAGCGGGTACTTCCTATTGGTTTGGCCTGAGAGCTTGGGAAAACCTCATCTACATATTCAGGGGCGTGGTCCTGTTTCTTTGACTGATCTGTCTTGAGCCAACCACGTCCTCACCTGTGGAGGAGGAGTTTGGGGCATTGCTCTATGTGACTGGTCTATATCAAACCTCTCTACAAGGGTTTGTGGGGAGCTGCAGCTAGTGAGGCCCCGATCTAGGAGTCTGGGAATGAGCCTGCTGTCCCTTTTAGGGTCTCCCGGGGATTCGACCTGTCTCAACCAGGAATCAGGGTGCCTTTCACTGCCCCACCAGAAAACATTTTTTCATTTTATAAGTGTTTTGACTGCGTGTGTGTCTGCGTATCACTTGTGTGCCTGACGCCTAAAGATTCCAGGAGAAAGTGTCAAGTCCCCCGAAACTTAAGTTGAAGACAGTTGCGAGCCGCCATGTGCTGGGAACGGAACCCAGGTCCTCTGGGAAAGCAGCCAGAGCTCTTAACTGATGAACTATCTTTAAAATGATGCACAGGGAACGAAGATGAAAGATATGCTCAGGTGCAGAGGCAGATGGGCAGAGAGAACCTACATTAGAAAGAAATGCCCAGAGACAGAGGGTGTCACACCCTCAATTCATGATATCTTGTACTCCATGTTTAGGTCTGAGGATACCGCAGCCTTAGTACCATGCTGTCTGTCAAAAGCAAAACAAAACCCACTAAATCACCTCAGCTGGCAAATAAGTTTCATCCACAAACCACCGGGGCACATGAACCGTGTGTTTTCGGATAGGGAGGGAATGTACTGCCCAGTCAGTAAAGCCACGCTGCATCTTCTGAAAGACAGGCAGTGGAGACACTCTCCATGACCGTGGATCACACCAGTCACAGCATGGCAGAGAGGCGAGCAGTGACTGGGTCCAACAGTAATTCATGCCCCCGCTGTCTTAAAAACTCCCTTAGGGCTTTAGGCAAGACCACCATTTTTCTACAATCATTGCAACTCTTTAGGGCACGCCTGGGAGGCAGGGCCATGACCTAACTGGAAAGGGACAGTTGAAGAAGAATGAATAGATAGTAAAGGAAGATCTTCAGACTTCCTGCCACTCACCGGTTTTTCTTTGTTAGCTGCAGAGACTCGGATCCACAGTTTAAATGAATATTAAGAACTCTGGCGCACTTTGCAGTGTGCTTATTCTCAGCATTACCCTAAAGGCCGCAAGCAATGAACTAACAGTTGGCTTAGAGGGTATTGAAATTTTTTTTTGTCTCTGCTGAGAAAAATACAGAATTATTTCATGTAACCATGAAGGTGAATCGG
The DNA here is from genome assembly GCF_011064425.1 of Rattus rattus. NCBI lineage: Eukaryota > Metazoa > Chordata > Mammalia > Rodentia > Muridae > Rattus > Rattus rattus. The sequence goes on along the minus strand of NC_046171.1, from coordinate 30,492,213 downwards.
TAAACACAGTCTTGTTTTTCAAATCTTCCATGCTCCAAGGCCTTCCCAGCTGAGGAGCCTGGTGACCTGTGGGACCGGGGAGGAGCTTGGAAACGGGAAACTTAGTTGTTCACTTAAGGCCAGCGAGCTTCACAGGCTGCAAGGGTAGCAGCAACCTCCACACAAGTGAACTGGGAGGAGTTAGGATTTTCAACTTTCATTCGACTTTTCCTCAAAGCCTTTTTTTTTTTCCTCTCAGGATTCACCGAGTGTTTTCTTCTAGACGGTTACAGTACAAGACCTTGAGGCTTCATTTCCTGGAACCACAGTCTGGATGACAGCCAACTTAAATGCGCCCCCGTGGCGAGGGCTTGGAGATGTGAGCTCCAAACTCAGGTTTCCGGTGGACGAATATTCAACCCACAGACTGGAAGCTGAGGTCACAGATTACTTAATTATCATTTCTACCAATGTCAGGTCACTTTCTGCTCCCTGTCAAAATTATCTTACATCATGCATAACGAATGGCTCTCATCCCATTTCCTCTCTCAGACAGACTTCTAATCAGTTATGAAAAACTGCTCTTAATGTGTCTGCATTTAGATGTTGCTAGCAAGGAAACTGCTGAGCGTGGCTGTGTAGTCGCCGTCAAGGGGTCAATAGAGAAGCAGCTCCGGGGACCAGAGTCCGGAGTCATTAATTGGGAAGAGAAAGCCTAGCAAACATGATACTCGCTTCCGGGAGTTTGTGACCAGCCTGGGAGTAGAACGTTACCTCATTGAGAAATTCCTTAATATGAAGGAAATAAATCAACAGCGTTGTTCCTTTCCGGCTTACCTGTGGGTTTTGAAGATGGGTTTGGAAACGGAATTCCTTGGGAGGCTAGGGTGAGCAGAAGGGAACCTGAGATTCATCCGTCTCAGTCTTCTGCGTATCAGCAGGGTGGGTCAAAGGTTTCCATTCCAGAAAGAGATGGCCCCTGTACGATCTCACCTTCGATCTTGTCAGCCCTGGGAGGTGAGCTAACCGCTAGAGGTTTCTGCTCCTCCGGAACCCCCATTCCTAGAAAAGAAGAATTGCCCTCTGTACTGCACCTGGGGTCTGGCGGCTGAGCTGGGGAGAGAACAGACAATGGGGTCCTCTGTGCAGAACGAGAGAGGAAAGCACTGACATTCAAATCACCACGTCTCGGATCTGCTGTGGCCTGGGGGTGGCCCTGTGCTCACTCGAGATTTTCACTAATAAAAAGGCTACAGGATATCTACTCGAATTGGAAAGTGAATTCTAGCTTCTTTTCTCATCCTTAGAAGGCAGTTCATGTATTTGTGTGCCTGTCCGTGTGTGTGTGTGTGTGTGTGTGTGTGTGTGTGTGTGTGTGTGTGTGTGTGTGTGTGTGTGTGTGTGTGTGTGTGTGTGTGTGTGTGTGTGTGTGCCATTTCAGATTTTTTGCGAAGGTTGAGAGATACATAATTAGTTGCAGGCCTCCCTCTCTCTGTTCCATGGAGAGAACCATATACTAGGCTAATTATTCTAAATCCCCTTTCTCCTTCCATTGAACAGATGCACTTACTGTGGTTAGATATTTTACTCAAAGTTCTTGGTGCAGGGTTTCACACAGGATTTACTGAATGAATGATTGGGTTTGTGGCCCTTTAACCTCTGGAACTTGGCTAATAAATACAAACACAGACACCTCACTTAATAAACACTTCTTAAATCTCTATTTGCAAAGCAGGACTCTTCCATTGCACGCATTTCTTTCACACCCGGTCTAGCAAGGATCTTAATTGTCAGCAGGTAGGACCTGCCGCCTATGGCCCTAAGGCTGAGTTAGACAAATGTCTCTGCCCCACACTCACAACAGTTGGTTTCCTAAACAGCTGTGAAGAGCTGCTTTTTTTTAAAAAAAAAATAACTAAAGCAAATTTATGTTTGCCAAATTACAAGAACGGAGTACACATCTGTAACTCAATAGTCTTGTTGGTAATCAACTCGATGTCCTAAACATTCGCAACTCGATAAACTGGCTGTAGGTTTCTAGGTCATTTAAATAAATAAATGATGCTCCCGAAAGCTGAGAAGTAGCCCTGAGCTATGTCTGCAGCCTGTGCATCAAGAGACTGGAGCCTAACTACATGGCTTAGTCTGTCAGTCTGTCAGTCACCTGAAGACACACTCAAAAAGTCCGGGCTGACCACAAGCACCACAGCTCGTGTGTGGCCAGCCCTGTGGTTTGCTCTCCGTTTGATGAGTCCGTATGGGTCTCAGGCCAGCTTCATTTGGCTAGAGATTCTCTTTTTTTTTCTTTTTCTTCTAAAAAAGAAAAAAAGAATTAATTTTTTTCTTATTATATAACAAGGCAGAGTGCAGCCCTTAATCCCAGCAGAAATAGGTGGATCACTGTGAGTTCAAGGCCATTCTTGTCTACATGGAAAGTTCCAGGCCACCTAGATTACAGAGTAAGACCATGTCTCAAGTACTACTACCACCACCACCAGTAATAATAATAATAATAATAATAATAATAATGTTATATTTATATAACATTGTAATTATAATTATTGTTGTTGTTGTTTTACATATGCATGTTTGAGAAAATACTAGAAAAAGAAGGCTCTGAACGCGGACGCCATTTCTCTGAACCATTTCTACCAACCAGCAGTCTTCAGAGCATATTTTTTCAGACCGAACCAAATGCAAGGGCTACTCTCATACCGTGCTCAAGTTAGCGGTAGCTTTTATACTTTCCAAAGGTTGTTTTAAAAAATGAAAGGAAGCCATAACCATTCTGTGTGACAGTTTGCCGAGACATTGACCGTGTGGTACTATAGAGCCTGAAACGGTCACTCTCTGCCCTTCTGAATAAAAAGTGTGCCACCTTCCTGCAACAAACTCCTGTTTGGGTTCTGTGGAGAAAGGAGACAGAGAAGGTCAGTGCTAACCTAGGGCGGGTGGAGAGGTAAAGCAGCTGAGAACAGCAAGCACTCAGCTCTCCTGGCTTCTCTCTGTGGACAAGACAAGAGCAGCTGCCTGCTGCCCGAGCCCCAGAACACTCCCTGCCACAGTGCACGGTGACATTTATAAGTGTAAGGACCATAGGCCCTTCCCTCCTTCAATCGTTTTTTGTTGAGAGAACAAGTTGTTTACTGGCAGCCATGAGATTGGTGTCTAACACAAGTTACACCTGAGGGTCAGGAGAAGCTGCGTCTTAGAAACATCCTGAAACATCCTAGAAGTGACTCAAAACTAATTTGTGAGTTGGGAAGAGTCGAATTCCTTCACAAAGAAGTAGGCCGCATGCCAATGGAAAATTCCAGGCTTTCCTGTGGGGTCACTTTCAGAGAGGACGGACCAGAATTCAGAAGCAAATCAGTCCTAGTATTCTTTTGTGTCTCTTAGGTGACACTCAAAGACGATATGACATATGGTGTGTAATCTTCAGCCCTGTCTTGTCGGATTCCCTCACTTACTCACATTCTTCCTCAGGCTCCCCTCTGCCTCCCTCTCTAAGTCCTCCACACCATCCTACATGTGCGCCTCACACTGAGTAAGTAGCCTGAGGACAGACAGCAGTGAGCTCTGGTCAGGAGAGCGAGGCAGTCAGAGGAAAGCAGGTGACCACAGTGTATCAATAACTGGTCATGCTTTGGTATGAAGTCAAGTCTGGCTTTCTATATGGGAATCTGAACATAGTTCTCAGGGCTGCGTAGCAAACGCTCTGTTACCACTGGGCCATCCCCCTAGCTCTACACAGATATTTAAGACTACTCAGTGGAATGCCTCCTATGTGCTGACCGTTCAGAAAGAACAGGGGAGGGTTAATTACATAAGCAGAATAAACAAAACACAGAATAATAAGTTGTAGTGGCTTGAATAAGAACAACCATCGCAGGCTCCTATGGTTTAATGTTTGGTTCCCAAAGATTGGCTCTTTAAAAAGGATTTGAGGCAGGAGAATGTGGTCTTGCTGGAGCGAGTGTGTCACTGCAGGTGAGCTTTGAGATTGCAAAAGCCACCTTCAGGCCCAGCCTAGCTCTCTTTCTGCTTCCCATCTGTGGATCAGGGTGTAGGCTCTCAGCCGTTGCTCCAGCACCATGTCTGTCGCCATGCTCCTGCACCATGCTGGCCATGGACTAGCCCCACGGAACTGTAAGCAGGCCCCTGATTAAATGCTTTCTTTCATAAGCCGCCTTGGTCATGGTGTCTCTTCCCAGAAAGAGAAGCAGCTAAGACTGTGACGTGAAAGTGATCTTTCTCTTTGCATTGTCCCCATTCCAAAAGTCAGTGATTTGAATAAGGAAGAGGTTGTGTCTCCCATATATAACCCATCAGGTGCAAGCCGCCAAGTCAGGGACGAGGGTGACTCATGCAAGAGGTGGGCGTCCAAGCTTCCTCAGTCTGGTTGCCCCTCTTGACCGTTGTACTGGCAATGCGTACTTCAGATCTTGGGGGTCACGTTTCAGGCTGTGGGAAAGAGGAGACATTTATTCACCAGTGGGATAACCTGAAACTTTATTGTTTCCAACCCCCCTGAAATGACTCATTTTTTCACTTCTATGGGCAAGGCATTGTGGGAGTACAATCTTGTTCTGTACAGCCATGTGCCAACAAGAGCCGACTTGTGTGTTTACTAATGAAGAGGGAAGGATAGATTTCAGAACATACTTTTTCGTATTCTTTACAATCTACAACTAATTCACTGTGTGCCAAGAGCACATCGGAAAAAAAAAATCCAAACTCTGTTCTCAGTCACAATGGCTTTTTAGCCCCACAGTTTCCTTATACCTCCAGAATGTCACCATAACATGCAGTCCACGGAAAACCAGAAACCATCTTCATCAATAGCTCAAGGCTGAGGTAAAGAGCCTGAGGACGCCACCTGGCTGTAAGACAGCTTGTAAGGATTGTCCAACAAGAAAAGAGGGAAGAAAACAGAATGGGGCAGAGACGGAAAACGGGCTGTCAGAAGTGGGGAACAGCCTTGGCTGTCTCCGTGGGAAGTCTGTAATGGAAGGAACCTGTCGGCCCAGCTCCATGCTCGGCTGAATTCACAGGTGTCTCTCTCAGCTTCTGAGAGGAGAGACACACAGCCATGCCCTGCTTTTATCTGGAGATCAGAGTCAGGCCCTCAAGCTTGTATACCAAGCTCTTTACCAACCAAGTCATCTCCAAAGCCCCACCACCACCCCGACACCACACCATTTTTACATCCCACCCGATTCTCAAATCCCACTGACTTCCTTGTTACAGGGGATAATGATGATGAAAATGTGGCTTTACAAGCTTGCTCGAAGGGAAAACTTAATGTGAAGAAGTGTTTTCCTGAAGCAGACACAGACCTGAAAGGCTAAGGCAGACCCGTGAAGGAACTTTTCAATGAAGCAGATATAGGAGAAAGGTTGTTCTGTTACAGATTCCTCCCTAACACTGCATAGCTGAGCTCCATTTGTCGGGACTTCATAGAGGGAAAGGCACCAAAAGACCTCCGGTGGCATGCTGGAGTTTCTTGCCGATGGGCAGAGTGATGTCAGCTGAGACAGATGCACGTGCTAAGGCAAGACACGTGCTGAGGTAAGACCTGTGGAGGACACGTGATGTTTGGAAGGAGTATAAGCAGAACTCAAGGGACAGTGATGGAGGCCGAGCTAGGCTTGCTTATAAAGCTAGCAGTGCAACACCTCCACCTTGCTGAGAGAGGCATAGCCAAGAACTGGTGTTCCTGCTGGTCCCTCCTGCTGACTTGTACCCAGGCTGAGGCCTGGCTGTCTCTGCTAGGCAGTGCCTCCAGTGTGGATTTGTGTTTGCCAACCGACTTTACTGAATTGGACCACTGATGTATCCATGCAGTGCTCACCAGTGGGTCAAGCTGCCGCTGCTAACCTAGGAACCGAACTACCAGTTTCCACACACACATGGAAGTTGCTCCAAGGAACCGTTTCTAAACAGGTCCACTTCCCCCATATCCTTTCTTTCCGATACCTCTGGTCGGTGATGAGCTAGAAGGAAGGTTAAAGCTTTAAGGAGTTAGCATTAAAAAGAAGGTTTGAAAGCATTAAAGTTACACTTGTTCCATCAGAAAAGACCCCCAGGTCCACAGCACTTCTTATGGGAAAGAATAAGGGAGTTAAGTATCATGGTGAGGTGGGTTCTGCTGTTTTTCCAGCCTTGGATATGCCTAAGGAACCACCAGGGCAATGTAAAGTAACAGAGTCGAGCTCTGAACAACACCAGTTACAACATTCCTTTCTGCTCAACCCGTGCTCTAAGCCACAGTCCCTTCCCCTCCTACCCACAAGGCCCAGGCTCCCTGGCTATGGACCTACATAGATCTCTGGGGTTTAGTTCTTTGTGGTCCTGTGTGTGTGTGTGTGTGTGTGTGTGTGTTTGTGTGTTTGTTGTGTGTGTGTGTGTATGTGTGTGTGTGTGTGTGTGTGTGTGTGTGTGTGTGTGTGTGTGTGTGTGTGTGTGTGTGTGTATTTGTGTGTGTGTGTGTGTGTGTATGTGTGTGTCTGTGTGTGTGTCTGTGTGTGTATGTATTTGTGTGTTTGTGTGTGTATGTGTGTGTGTATTTGTGTGTTTGTGTGTGTATGTGTGTGTGTGTGTGTGTGTGTGTGTGTGTGTGTGTGTGTGTGTGTGTGTGTGTGTATGTGTCTGTGTGTGTATGTGTGTGTTTGTGTGTGTGTTGTGTGTGTGTTTGTGTATGCGTATGTGTGTATGTGTATGTGAGTGTGTGTGTATATGTGTGTGTATGTGTGTGTATGTGTCTGTGTGTGTATATGCATGTGTGTGTATGTGTGTGTGTATTTGTGTGTTTATGTGTGTGCACACATGCATGTGTGTGTATGGTGTGTGTGTATTTGTATGTATGTGCATGTGTGTGTGTATGAGGGTCAGAGGACAACTGTGTGGAGTCAGTTCTCTCCTTCCACTTTTATGTGGGCTCTGGGGATCCAACCTAAGTTGCTAGGCTCACATGGCCGGTGCTTTTGCCACTGAGCCGTCCCACCGGCCCCTGGTGACATTTTTTAAATGACTTCATTGACGTTGAATTAATGTGCCACAGAATTCACCCATTTCAATGTCCAATGTGATAATTTTTAGAAAATCTGGTTTGGGAACTGCACTTCCTCTCCATTCCCTGCCCGATCCCAGGCACCGACCGATGTACGTGCTGTGTCTGCAGGGTTGTCTTTTCTGGACATAGCACTTAGACGGCCCACAATTTTCATAGCCCTCCTTATCCCCAGGGAGTGAATCCCCCACCCAGCTTCCACAGCTCACTGAAAACTGACGCACCAGACAAGCCCAGAAGCTGGCAAAGGGCTGAGCTCCAACTCAGGTCCAAGTGTCATGCTTCTAAGTTCCTCTCACGCCTCCCACTTTCCTGGCACGGGCACATCTTCAATGCTGCATGAAAATTTTAGCGACGGCCATTTAGAAGAAAGTCACAAAGATCATTTCTAGTGACATCAGATTTCCAGGGTTTTTGTTTTGCTTTCACCATCCACCAGAGGGCGCTGCCACAGTCAGTCGCTGAATCACTGTTCCTTTTAACTGCACCCTGGGAGTTTCCACAGTGCTTTCCCTCTTGGACAATAGCAAAAGGCGATGGACACTTCGAGTCTATCTCAGGCTTCTCGGGCAGAGCATTCTCCTTCCTTCCTTTCCTCCCTCACTCCCTCTCTCCTCCCTCTCTTTCTTCCTTCTTCTCTTTTCTTTTCTTTTCTTTTCTTAATATAGTAAAAGGAGAACTTATTTAAGAAGTCGGAGTTCTTCAGTTATAACAACTTGATATAACAGAAAGTAACCAAAATATTAAGTTGATTTGGAAAATTTGTACATTTTAACATAGGAAAGTGGAAATAGAAACATGCTTCCCATACCTGTGCTCACTGTGTGTTTGTGTATGTATGTATGCATGTGTGTGCATGTCTGTATGTATATGTATATTATGTATGTATGTGTATATATGTCTGTGTGTGTGTGTGTTTGTGTGTTCATGTGTGAGGTAGACACATGCACGTGCCACAGAACCAATACAGAGGTCAGAGGACAACCTCATTGTGTGTCTTTGCCTTCCACTTTGTTCAAGACACGGTTTTTTTCATTCACTTCTGGGAATGCTTCTGTCTCTCATCTTGCACTATAACTCCTGGATTACAGACTCCTGTACCAGGTCTGGGGTTTTATGCAGATTCTGAGACTCCAAACTCGGGTTCTCAAGCTTGCACAGCAAGCACTTCATGTCCTCAGCCCTTGTTTTCAAGTTCTTAACCAAATTCAGTATTTGCTTAGCTGTGGTCACCCACAATTCAGTGTGCAAGTCTGGATCTGGGATGCTCTCAAAGGTTCATGTGTCAAAGGCCTGGCCCCTATCCTGGCACCACTGAGAGGTGGTGGAAACTGGCAGTGCTAGTCCCTTCCTCTCTCTTTTATTTCCTAGTGAAATAGGGCCCCGGACCTTAGCACAGTTGACTCCATGATGGATGTACCTACCATTCAGGCTGTAAAACTCAGCTCGTAGACAGTGTCATCTGCCAAAACTAAAACAAAGGCCTAATCAATCAATATCCATAGCTCCAAAAAGTTTGTAATTGTACTGATGTTGCTCTTTGGCCTATGTAGTTCTGTTTCTGGTTCACAGTTCTTGTAACTGAATTATGTCAACCCAGAACACGGTTTTTGTGCTTAAAACCTTACCCTGAGGAAGGCCAGTTTAGTTACCGGCTGGCTAATAAAGGCTTTCTATTGGTTTAAGCCTATACGTGAGCTGTCTTCTCTGGTGAACACCCCGTAACACTACTTTCCATGAATCAAACAGCTTTTAGCCTCACTTTCCACTTGTCACAGGTTCCTAAATAGTAGGACCAATCAAATACCCAAAGCCCCTAAGCTGTGAGGCAGACCAACCTGTCCTCCTTTTCACTTGATTAATCTTGGATTCTCGTTACAGTTACAGGAAACCGAGTAATACATGCGGTACCAACAACTGAGAGTATCTTTTAAGAAATAATTTCGGGCTTAGGGGTTAAAAGCACTGACTGCTCTTCCAGAGGTCCTGAGGTCAAACCCCAGCAACCACATGGTGGCTCACAACCATCTGTAATGGGATCTGATGCCCTCTTCTGGTGTGTCTGAAGACAGCTATAGAGTGGCACTTCACTATAAATAAATAAATAAATCTTAGAGAAAGAAAGGAAGGAAGGAAGGAAGGAAGGAAGGAAGGAAGGAAGGAAGGAAGGAAGAATTTCATTGTGATATACTTCCAGTGACCCAGATTAAACATGACTAGTTCAGTTGTCACTTTTGACTCTAAGAGGGGTTTACCTTCATGGTCTCCTGGGTCTGGCGGGCAGACATATTGCTTGGTTTCTTCCAACTGAATGCCTCCCTCACCAACCTCCATTCAGGATGTATCGGATAAAAGGATGGCTAGGTAGATACATGGGCTTGCTTAACAACCAGGATAGCAGCTCATGGGAGAGATTTAGGGGAATTTAATGATAAATTGTATAGGCAATGCACCCTGGGACCATATATACGTCTGGGGGTGCTGTATCTAGTCATGAGCTACATGGTTCCCAGAATGCTGGCTGTTGCATTAGAACCAACACTTACTTAGCCTGAGTCACAAGAGGAGCTTCTGGATGCTCTCTCTGCACCTGCTAGGTGTTATGGAGCATGCAGCTTCCTGTTTCTTTTAATCCAGACAGTGGTACCTGTTAGCTTTCTAAGCTCCACCCCACAGTTACCTGGCAACAGCCAGGTATGCCTGACACTATAAAAGGGGGTTGCTGGCCCCCTCCTCGCTCTCTTGCTCCCTCGCTCTTGTTCTTGCCTTCCCTTCCCTCTCTCCCCATTCCCTTCCCCCTTCTCTCTCCACAGCCTCTATTTCTCTACTTCGCATTGAAGCACTGAAAGATAAAGGGGGAAAGAGGCAAAGACCCAAGACAGGGCAATGGAGCGGAGGAAGCGAACCAGAGGAGGGACAGGAGAGTCTCTGTTGCACTGGTGTAGCCTTGGGGTCTTCCCTGCCTGTGTTCAAAGATGTGCAAGGCAGGTTCACCCATGACTAGTCTAGCCACCTCCAGGTTTCTTTTCCCGAAACAGTGACTTCCTGGGTTGTCTGGCAATTTGGAATGGCTGCTGAAGGGCAGGGACAAGGGCAGGACCATGCTACCAACCATATTCTTCATGATAATCAAAATCTAAATTATAAACATTAGAACCGTAATGACCATCGCTAGTGGTCTGACTGGATTCTCCCCCACACAACCATCAGAGAATCTTTATATTGGGACCTTAACTCCTCAGTGTGGCAGCGTTGGATGTAGGGGCACAGTGAGGTGTTTGGGTCATAAATGGGCCAGAGCCCTCCTGGATGAGATGATTAAGGTCTTGGATACTGTGCTATGGCCGCTGGGAATGAACAGCAAGAATAGTTGAAACTCCATAGCTCGTTGGCTCTTTGTAGGAATAAGTCTGTAGCCTGATGATGGAGGAAGTGTGATTACACAGGGAGCTTGCGAGACATAAACTAGACTTTATGGGCCTGGAGTTCTCTGGTTTCAATAGCCTCTGGCAAGAGGCTTATTGCCTGGGACAATGAACAAGGACCTATGATCTTATGTAAATCCATGTAAATATCGGGCACGTCTGACAGGACTTGATAATGCTGCATTTGCATAAACAGCGGGTGTGAGACCCTCCCTAGGAAGTTCGCTCCTCTCTTTGATCTTTCCATTTAATTTTTTAATACAATGAAGAAACTCCATTTTCTTTTTAAACAAAGCCTCTCCTTTTCTTTTGAACTCCTTTTAAGCGAACTTTTGTTGCTGAAACAAGAAATAGGCCAATACACTGCCACGAAAGGGACATTATTCCACAACTGGAAACATCTGAACAATTTCCCTTTGGATAAAATTTAGTCTTTGACAAGATCGTAATTGGCTGCATCTATGGGCAAACACTCTAATGAAGGTGCTAATGGTCAGTAATGGCCTGGCTTTCATCTGGACTCACAGAATGGATTTGCAGTCCTAGGCGCTTCTTCTAACTGGCCTTTTCCAGGATCTGGGGTTTTTCCCCTGAAAGCAGATGTTTGGGTTGCGAAGGAAATAGCACACTTAAAGGCTTTCTGCCCCACCCCCCATGCGGTTTAAAAATGTCCACCAGAAAAAACCTAGGAGGACAAAAAAAAAAAAAAAAAAAAGACAGAGAAAGAAAAAGGTTTTGTAAAGGGAAGAATTTGCCTCTGGTCATGTCCAGCATGAGTGTCCCATATTATTCTGCAATGTGACTAAGAGGACAGGAAATACTGCGTGGCGTGTTTTCAGTCGTAGTATCAAGCTACTACCTCACTTCAGCCAAGTGCTATGTCAAATTCTTTCTATGAATAAAGGCATTTGTTCACCAGGACTACCCAGTAAAAGAAGAATCACACTTACTACTTACAGGAAGGATCTGAGGCTTATAAGCATCAGGCAGCTTGCCAGATGATCCAGCAAGTAAGGGTGTGAGGCAGAATTTGAGTCCAGGTCAGTATGACAGGATGGGAGTCTTTCTAGCTTAGACTATTCTTATTTAATTCGTGTAAAACTTCAATGTGCTTCATATGTTTTGCAGATAAGAAAGCTGGTTCCGACTAGTTAATTGACCCAATGTCGCAGCTGTGACTTAATGCAGTTGAGAATCAGACCTGGTGTTGTTGGGCCCTCAAGCCTTGTTCTTCCCATTAAACAGGTGATGTATTAGTTTACCCCCTCCCGAGGCCACTTTCACAACAGAAGGGGCATGGCATCCACGCTCAGCAGGAGCAGTTTAATGGCGGTCGACCGCCCCTGCCAACCTTTCATTCTTGGAAGGCTCTGGGGTCTGGGTTCTCTGCCCCTCCCCCGCAAGCCTCTGGGACGGTACTGGACACAAACGACGCAATCAAGATTTATTTCCTGAGAAGGATAAAAATATGCAACGTACACACCGTGAGGTTTTGGGGATAGCCAGTCAACATCAGCGCAGGGTCGGGGTAGAAGAATAAGGATGGTGAGATCCTAAATTTGCAAATGTTTTCTGGGCTGCTTGAGAGCAGTAATCCTAAGAGGTTGTTTTTTTCTCTCATCCTATCATCTTGGATGGGCACAAATTCTTGCAAGGACAGAGTTACAGGTTATAACCGATCATGTGTGTGTGTGAGTGTGTGTGTATGTGTGTGTCCAAGTATGTATGTATGTATGTATGTATGTATGTATGTATGTATGTATGTATAGTATGGTTACAGTGGGCTAAGGAACTAACACGTTCAGGCCTAGGGGCCATGGAGCTCCTGCCAAGGGAGTCCCGAGGATGGCGTGACCTGCTAAAGTAAGAAGAAGGTCGTGTAAAGCCAGCACACCAGCCTCCGTTGGAAATCACAGCCCAGAGCCTACAGGAGAACAATACAGCCTACGTTCTCTTTTCTGCTCTATAAACTCCCCCCACCCGAACGTGCACAGACTCCGCTCCCCAGGAGAGGGTGATGTCCCTCATTGTTCTGATTAAAGGACAATCTGTTTCTGTTCAGGTCAATTTATCCCTTCTTTTATTTCCAATCTCTTCTCTCCACACTAACAGTATATATTGAACGTCCGCTTAGGATGAGTAGCCGTGTGACTATTAGAAGAAAACACTGGTGATAATTCTCTCAAAACTGACATTCTCAGTCAAGGAGTCGGTCAACTAAGAAAAACCTGTGTTCTGCATTTAAGATATTGTATAATAGAGACTTTGTTCGTTTGTTATTTATTTATCTATTTTTCAAATTTATTTAGACGATCTCCTGCCTCAGCCTCCTTAGTACTGGGATTAACGGTATGCACCACTATGCCTGGCACTGATATTATACGAGTCGGTACTTGGTCAATATGAACAGTTCGTGCTAATTTATTTGTAGTTTGGGGAACCTTCCTAAATGAAGGCTAAGATTAAGATACTTTAGATGCAGATAAAAAATTTTCAAAACATATTTAGGGCAGAAAAAAAAAACCCTAGCAGTCAGTGTTTATTTCAAACAGATTTAAATTAGGCCAAGAAGAGGAAGAGCGCAAGCTCAGTCCAGCCTGGGAAAAACGCCTAGGATCTGGGCCCCTGAGCCGGATAGAGAGGCTCTGCTTCCTTCTCCCTTTTTCTGTTTTACAAGGGAAATAAAAGACAGATGCCAAGCTTCCAGCCCAGGAGGGCTGCGGGAGCTTTGAAAGCATGTTATCAGGAGCTGTTGTGAGGAAATACCTTCTCTATCTCTTGTCACCTATGCTGGCCGCCCGCTGGTTCCGCTTGCCTTCTGAAAACAGTCAGCGCTGTTGTTCAGGGAGCAGGTCCTGGTGAGGTAAAAGGGGACAGCTGGATTTGGGTCAGAACACCGAGGCTGCCCTCAAACTGGCTGTTGTGGCAAGGCTTAGGTTCCCTACTTTGTTTTGTGTTCCTGTTCAGGCTCTGAAGTCTGGACCCAGGAAACCGCTCCACAAACATGTCTCCTGACAGTCTGTTTCTTGTCCTCGGAGATCCTTTTGCCCCGTGTGATCGCACTGCCCACTGTCCAGTTCCACAGTGCTGGGAGGACTCCAAGCTTCTGCCCAGAAACTCTCCCCAATGGGCTGAGAGTGTAACAATGGGGCCTAAAAAGGCTCGCTTCTGGAATTGAGACGCTGGGAAGACCGAATCAAAAGTTGGCAGCAGGGGAGAAGCAGGCCCACTAGGGACCACACTGAGCTGCCTGCCTCAGTTCCCTCAGCAAAGGGCGCACAGCAGCTATGCCCTGAAGCGGGGCTGAACAGAGGTGCATGGAGCCCCTCAACCGCAGCTCATAAGGCCAAGGGCTTTGAAGTGAGAGGTCAGTGTTCCGGATGTAGCCTCACTTTAAGGGTTACTGGGGCCCTGCCGAGCAGGATACATCTGCCCGTTATGACTCCCCGGAATGAGCATTTTGCAGCTCTTTTTACGTGGTGGTGCAATAATTACCATCTCGTCCCACCTTTTAACCGCTGTTCTTATCCTCCATGACTACTCCTCCCCATCCTAACTTTCTCTAACCTTTCTGTTCTTGGAGAGTTTCTGTTTTTCTTACTCAGTATGTCCCAAGGCCGCTGGAAGAGTCAGCACCCACCCTGTCAGGTGGCTGCGTTCTAATTCTCGGATTTGAACAGGCTCAGAACCACTGTCACTCTCTACCAGGCCTGCCATGGACAGTCACTCTCACAGCAGACAGAGCTTGTAACTACTGTGGCAGCCCAGGAAGCCTTCAGGGTGACGTTCTTAATTAATTATGTGCTGTTGACGTGGGCCCAGCTGTACCTAGGACCTTAGCTCCAGACCCAGAGGACATCTCAAAGCCTTCCTCCTGTTCTGAGTGTGGAGTTAACACCGTGTGCAGATAATGCTCACCATAACATTCTGCCCTGAACAGACAGAGAATTACCCTCTGAAGACTACTCCCCTACAGAGAGCGATCCTACTGAGATTAACTAACTCCGGCTCCTTAATCCAGCTGTGTACCGTAGACCCTGTATCCTTGTTTATCTGGATGTAACGGCCACACCCTCTTAGTGGACTGTATGTAATAAGCCCCCTCCTCTGTGCATTTCTGTATAGCAAGCAGACTGGTGCTTTGGGGAGGAGGCTGTGCTTTCTCCAGTTAGGGATCAGTTCACCCAAACACGGCTTCCTGTCAGGTTCATCATTGAACTGTGCTGGACCTGGCACTGAAGTACCAAAAGCCAGCTGATGTGAGTTTCCCCCATGCTCTTGCCATTGTCCTGATTCAAGGGAAGGAGTTTTTTGGCTCAAACTCTGAAAGTCTGTGACTGTTTAAACTCAGAACACTGGAGTCAGCACTTCTCAAAAGGATACCTGCCAAGGAGTCACGGGACACTCGGGATGAGGATCACTTGTCCTGAGGAAGGGAGAGGAAAGACACTAAGTTATGAACTGTGGGCATTCCTGGTCTGGGCCGCGTACCTCACAGCTCCTACCCTCTCCTTTGGAAGGAGAACTTAACTGCTTTATCTCTCTTTCTTAACCTCATAGTTAAGGGCATTTAAAGATTGACCAGGTCCTTTAACCACAGACACTCTTCTTGTTTGCCTAGCCCAGGACACTGGCTTTCTTCGTCTAGTCCCTGTCTGTATTCATCTTATCTAATGTGAGATCACAGAAGAGTTCCATCTATTTTGCCCCAAATCTCTGCTTTAAAGCATGGTAGACTTCATTTTCCAGTATTTTGCCAGCAAGGCACACACATGCTGGACATTGGGGCAGTAGATGCTTTCTAGAGAATTTTTAAAAATCCAATTAACAGCGCACCTGCCTTAAGGTGTTTCTAGTCATTTAGGAGGAACACAGACCCATTTGAGTCCGCCTTGTATCACTCTCTGAGCAAGCGCGATGTCCTATGGTCAGTTCCATCAAATGCCACAAACCTTCCCTTTAGTTTCCAATCCCACCCGTGTTGTTACTCCACTAGCTCTTTGGTTGGGTCCAATAGCAACCATTGTGCATGGTAGATGTGATTCTAAACACTGAGGCCATGCAGAGAGGGAGTAGAATAGGACATTTCTACTTACTTCCAAGCATACATATAAGTTATATAGGCAGAGTTTTAGCTCCCTACAGACACCTATATTCTGACTTCTGGAAACGAAGACTATGCTGCTTTGCACAGCAAAAGAGACATGGTGAATTCGTTAGGGAGTTTCAGGTTGTGGGATTATCCTGTACACCCTGGGTGGGATCAATTTAATTTATAAGAAGTCCTTACAAGGGTCTGAGTCAGAGGATAGCGATCCCAGAATCATGTGAGGCTGATCAGGATATACACCTAGGAGCACAGACAGCTTCTGCAAAAGATGCAGAAATGGCTTGTCTTGAAGTGTCTAGAAGGAACCAAACTGCTGCCCCATTTTGGACTTCTGGCCTCCAGGACTGTAAGAATAAACTTCTATTATAAGTTACCGAGTACGTGGCAATTGGTTACAGTGATGACGGGGAGCAAATAGTGCAGACAAAGCTGGGAAAGGAAAATCCGATACAACAGAGGCCAATCGGAGCTCTCGGGATTACAAAACAAACACAACTACAGGAACACAAACAAGTGCGATCCCTTATGCCTGGGATACTGGGAACTTCTGAATGTAAATGAAGTTCCAGATTTCTCTCTGTGTGTTCCAGCCTGGTCATCTGTTAGCCTGCAGGAGGCTGTAAGGATATCTCAGATTCTTCAGCCATTTTCAGAACCTGGGACGATTGTTGTTGTTGATGTTGTTGTTGTTGATGTTGTTGTTGTTGTTGATGTTGTTGTTGTTGTTGCTGTTACATCCCAATCCGCTCTTTCTTCTGTCTTCCCACAGGAAGTGACATCACCACGAATCCTCTACAGGAGCTGGAAGCTGTAATCTTCCACGCACAGGCTGCCAGAGTTGTCCACACCGGTGGATGTGTGATGATCAGAACAGATTTATTATCGCTGTGATTTCTTTCAACTTAGTGTTCCCATTTACTTTCAACTAAAATCTTTAACAGAAACGCCTCAGACGGTTTTCAGAAGTCTTTCCAGGTCTAGGTTTTTTTTGGAATTGCAGAATCAAAGTGTCTAAGGAAAGGAGTTTACACATTATGCCCTAAAACAAAGGGGGAGAGGGGTGCTGACAGATGTAAAGTTCACTCCAAGGCACGATTGAGACCCTTAGTGTTGGGGTTTAAATCTCGGCTCGTGTCCAGACAGAACACAGCAAGCCGACATGGTTCCATATGGAGAGGTTTAAGGAGAGAAGAAGAGTAGAAGAGGGGAGAAGTAAAGGCCGGCCGTGAGCACGTGGAGGGAAGAGGGGAGGAGGGATGGGGAGAGAAGGGACAAAGAGGAAGAGGGCAAGAGCAAGGGAACAAGGAACGAGAGAAAGTGGAGGAGAGAGGAGAGAGAGGGAGGGAGAGAGAGAGAGAGAGAGAGACAGAGACAGAGACAGAGACAGAGACAGAGAGAGAGAAGCAGCCCCTTATATAGTGTCAGGCACAGCTGGCTGTTGCTAGGTAACTGTGGGGCGGAGCATACCCGGCTGTTGCCAGGTAGCTGTGGGGGTGGAGCTTAGACAGAATGCCAGCACTTAGTTTTCGCTATCCAGAAGAAAAGGTCCAATAAGGGAGTACAAATCTATCCTTTATCAAGAAGACATTATATTATATTTTTACTCCCGATTCCTGCTCTGGAATACGCAAAACTATCTTTTATAATACTATTTCACTTTGATTCGATTTCATAAGGCCGATCACGAATTAAATCCACCCTTCAGAGATTCAAAGAAGGCAGGCAGAAAAGGAGGACGTGGGATGAGGCCTCACATAGCCCATGCTGCCTCAAACTTCCTCTGTATCACAGGCAAGCCTTAAAGCCCTATCTTCCTCTCTCTCTCTCTCTCTCTCTCTCTCTCTCTCTCTCTCTCTCTCTCTCTCTCTCTCTCTCTCTCAGGAGATAGGATTTCAGGCACACCATGCGTACTGGTTAGTTTTGTGTGTCAACTTGATACAGCTGGAGTTATCGTAGAAGAAGGAGCCTTGGATGAGAAAAGGCCTCCATGAGATCCGACTGTAGGGCATTTTCTCAATTAGTGATCAAGGTGGGAGGGCCCAGTGCATTGTGGGTGGTGCCATCCCTGGGCTGGTGGTCCTGGGTTCTACAAAAAAACAAGCCTAGCAAGCCAGGGGACGTAATCCTGTAAGCAGCACGCTCCATGGCCTTTGTATCAGCCCCTGCCTTCAGGTTCCTGCCCTGTGTGACTTCCACTCCTGACTTCCTTTGCTGATGAACAGCAATGTGGAAGTGTAAGCTGAATAAACCCTTTCCTCCACAACTCGCTTCTTGGACATGATGTTTTGTGCAGGAATAGAAACCCTGACTAAGACACCATGGCTGGCTGTATTGTTTGGAAATGTCTTTATTGCAGTTTAATGTGGCCTGAATGTAGCTCCTTGTAAGAGTGTTCCCACAAATAGTGTCCCGTTGGCAGAGGCCTGGGCTTGTCACTTGTCTTACATTGCTTCTTTTCTTTTTATTTGCCACAAGTCATTTCTGTTGGTATTCCGTCTAAGCTGCACCACCACAGTTACCTGGCAACATCCAGGTATGCCTGACTATAAAAGGGGCTACTTGCTCCCTCTTCTCTCTCTTCTCTGCTCTCTTGCCCTCTTCCCCTTTGTCCCTTCTCTCCCCATTCCCCTCCCTTTTCTCTCCACGAGCTCATAGCTGGCCTTTACTCCTCTCCTCTTCTTCTCTCATTAAACCTTTCCACATGGAACCATCGTGGCTTGGTATGGTCTGTCTGAACACGAGCCAAGATTTAAACCCCAACAATTTCCCTGAGGAAAAATCATGAACCGTGTTAACTAAGACTCAAATGAGACCCTCTTGTAAAAAACAAACAAAAGAAAAGAAAACAACAACAAAACCAATTCTTTTCAATATATATTTTTAGTGTGGAGACCCAAGGGAATTTCCAGTTTTCACTATGAAGTCTGGATCAGACTTTCACAGAAAAAGTGGAATATTACGTCTATTTCTATGGCCTACAATGCAGAGGAGAGGCAGCCATGGCTACTCAAATCAGGCAGCCCCTACCACCACTTTCGTCCCCTCAACAAGCTTGAATTCCCTTGGAGCTTCATTTTGGTCTTGATTTCTGAACTGGGGGCAGTTTGTCGTTTTGAAATAAGGTCCTTTCTGATATTAAAGCTCTACAAAGTGTCTTTGAAAATAGTGGGAAATGAGAGGAAACGAATTGCCAGGAGACATGGTCCTGGGAGCCTTGAACCCCAGATTGGATGGATTAGTGAGAGCTAAGGTGATAACCATTGCTGAACAGAGGCTAGGCTCCTCACTGTACTGTGATGCCTTAAGGAATTTCCTTTGGCGTCTCAAATGCCTTGGGCCTGCTCTATTATTTTTCACTACATACAGGCATCAGAAGTTTGTAGTTCAAATGCTCTGTCTCCATGCAGGATGACTGGACCAAGTCAAGGAGGTCTTGGTACTTTCAAATAGGGCCATACCATAGCACCTGTGCCCTCGGGGAGGTCTCAACGTTCCCAGCCTGAGCAAGGATACCGTTTTGCTTTATAAGTGACAGACAACATTTCTTTTTCATGTTTTTGAATTTCATATAAATGTAAGTCCTTCTTCAACTCCCATAGTTTTAGCCCAGATTCTTTTAGGGATTTTATTTTATTTATTTATTTATTTATTTATTTATTTATTTGGTCTACTGGTTCTTATAGCTCATTCATTTATCTAAATTTCTTTGTAGTATTTTTTAGTACACAATAGCAAATTACTCATCTTTCTTTCTTTTTTTTTTAAAGATTTATTCATTTATTATATATAAGTACACTGTAGCTGTCTTCAGACACACCGGAAGAGGGCATCGGATCTCTTTACAGATGGTTGTGAGCCACATGTGGTCGCTGGGAATTGAACTCAGGACCTCTGGAAGAGCAGTCAGTGCTCTGAACCGCTGAGCCATCTCTCCATCTCTTTACTCACCTTTCTAATTGACTGTGTTGGTACTTCCACCATTACAGTGTGGTGATGGACACGGCTGAGGATGCTTTCCCGTACGTATTTGTGATATTTGTTTAGATGCTGGAGTTTTCCTTTACATTTACAGATAATTCTATTAGGAAAGCTATGGCTTACACATTAGCCAACCAGCAGTTACTTAAGCAATAGAACTTAGTCACCTCACACGGCCAACGCAGCCTTAGGACATCATCCTTCCACTCTGCGACTTCACATGTAGGTTTTGTCACCTCAAGATCACAAGATGGATTCCACAGCCCCAGCAATCAGACTCATTCAGTGTCCTGAACGAGAGAAAGGGGTGTGAAGGAAGGTATTCCTTTTGATTTTTATTATTCTGAGAGGGAACAATCTGTTTCTATAGACAGAATTAGTAGGAAGACACTAGGAAGACCACAGTCGTGAACCAGATGTGAGTCCTATGCTGAGCATAAGTACACTGTTATTCTAACCCTGGGGGGGTGTAAACAAGGGAGAATGTCTAACTATTGGGCAGCCGTGCCCCAGACCCCCTTTCCTAAAGATATTGTTCCAACTTAACACTCCTAAGCAGGACATAGACATACCTGTCATCCTGTCAAGCCTTGGTATATGAGGCCTGGTTTGTTTGGGATGAAATGATAGGTCTCTAATAACTGTTTTCTGGTAACTTGGAATTGAGAGATTCTGTCCTTTGGGCCCTTAATTAACTTGGAGTTTATTTCTGTCTGTAGCATTCAGAGGAGATTCAACTGACCCCTCCTCTTTCTCTCACACAGTAACCAGTTGTCCCAGCACCATTTATTGATTAAACTTTTCTTCACTATCATGATGTAGGTAGGGAATGGGAGAGGGGGCAGTGGGGGCCACACGTGTATATGAAGACGCCACAGTAAGACCCAGTACTTTGTATGCTTTGTGATGCCGTCCCTGTCTCTAGTCACATGTCAAGTTTTGATAGGAAGGAAGGAAGAGGAGGGGAGGGGAGAGAAGGGGAAGGAAGAGTGGAGAAGGGGAAGGAAAGGGAAGGGTTTGAGGGTTTAGCTCAGTGGTAGAGCGCTGCTCAGCAAGTGCAAGGCCCTGGGTTCGGGTCCCCAGCTCTGAAAAAAAAAAAAAAAAAAAAAAAAAAAAAAAAAAGGGAAGGGCAGGGGGGGGCGGGGCGGGGGGGGGGGGGGCGCACTGTTTTTGGATACTTCCTGTTGTTTATTTGTATGTGTGGTCACACAGCTGGGTGTGAATTTACAGTGACTTTTTTTTATGGTTCCACATGGAAGAGATTTATTGAGGACTATGGAGACAAGAGGGAGTAAGAGAGAGAGAAGAGAGAAAAAAGAGGAAGGGGGCAGAAAGAGTCTGCTTTTTATTTAAACTGTGACGTAACTGCTCTCAGGTGAAGGTGGGACCCGAACCAAATATATGTGCAGGTCCCTGTTGCTTGCAGGTGACCAGGTGACATCACTGCTGGAGGAGAAAGTGGTTCCTGATACCAACATACCTCCCTTTTTCTTATCATAAAGCAAAGAAGAAAGGGGGAGGGGGAAACTGACGGTGAAAGGGGAATAGGGGTGCCGCGTCTCTTAGGGCTGCTTCCTGCTGTCTTGGAGCATTGTCAATTTCAGGGTACAGCTGACTTTCATCACCGGGGTCCACTTGGTGAACATTTGCATCAGGTTCCTGCAGTGGGTTACAGCTGTGGACAGCAGCTGAAACAGGACAGTTCCTATAACAGGAACTGGTTAATAGTTTAGTTAGAAATTTTTTGTGTCTGTCACTGAAGGAATGTAGAAACAAGATTAACGAGTCAGGGAGCGAATAGTAACGTCAGAAAGATGACTAGGAAAAGTGTTATGAAAGGGAGTGTCCTGCTCTCTGCTCCTCCCTCCTCCAGAGACAGCCACATCTTCTCATGCAGTACCAGCCTCATCTCGTAGACAAGATGGTGACAGTTGGTATGAATGGATTTGGCCGTATTGGGTGCCTGGTTACCAGAGCTTCCTTCTGCTCTGCATCTGGCAAAGTGGAGGTTGTTGCCATCAACGACCCCTTCATTGACCTCAACTACATGGTCTACATGTTCCAGTATGACTCTACCCATGGCAAATTCAATGGCACAGTCAAGGCTGAGAATAGGAAGCTTGTCATCAACGGGAAATCCATCACCATCTTCCAGGAGTGAGATCCCCCTAACATCAAGTGGGGTGATGCTGGTGCTGAGTATGTCATGGAGTCTACTGGCGTCTTCACCACCATGGAGAAGGCTGGGGCTCACTTGAAGGGTGGGGCCAAAAGGGTCATCATCTCTGCCCCTTCAACTGATGACCCCATGTTTGTGATGGGTGTGAACCACGAGAAATATGACAACTCCCTCAAGATTGTCAGCAATGCATCCTGCACCACCAACTTCTTAGCTGCCCTGACCAAGGTCATCTGTGACAACTTTGGCATCGTGAAAGGGCTCATGACCACAGTTCATGTCATCACTGCCACTCAGAAGACTGTGGCTGGCCCCTCTGGAAAGCTGTGGCGTGATGGCTGTGGGTAGCCCAGAACATCATCCCTGCATTCACTGGTGCTGCCAAGGCTGTGGGCAAGATCATCTCAGAGCTGAATGGGAAGCTCATTGGCATGGCCTTCGTGTTCCTATCCACAATGTATCCATTGTGGATCTGACATGCCGCCTGGAGAAACCTGCCAAGTCTGATGACATCAAGAAGGTGGTGAAGCAGGCATCTGAGGGCCCACTAAAGGGCATCCTGGGCTACACTGAGGACCAGGTTGTCTCCTGCGACTTCAACAGTAACTGCCACTCCTCTACCTTTGATGCTGGGGCTGGCATTGCTCTCAATGACAACTTTGTAAAACTCATTTCCTGGTATGACAATGAATGAATTCCGTTTCCTGGAATGACAGCTAGAGCAACAGGGTTGTGGACCTCATGGCCTACATGGCCTCCAAGGAGTAAGAAACCCTAGACCACCCAGCCCAGCAAGGACACTGAGAGCAAGAGCGAGACCCTCAGTTGTTGAGGAGTCCCCATCCCAACTCAGCCCCCAACACTGAGCATCTCCCTCACAATCCATCCCAGACCCCATAATAACAGGAGGGGCCTAGGGAGCCCTCCCTACTCTCTTTTTAAAGTTCACTGCAAACCCCCTCCAGAAAGGGAAGGGAGTGTCCACTTCCATACAGGGGTTTGAAAATCCAGGAATTGGAGGCCTCGCATTCCTTAGAATTCTGTATGCTTGACTGTAGCTCCTGGATTTTATTTCTCACTATTCCGAATTGGTTGACATAGAAACAGCATTTTTCTTGGAGGAACAGGCAAAGACCACCTTCTTTAGCTGTCAGGATACCCAGCCCCCGTCAATTCTGAAGCACCACAGCTGCGGTTCTAAGAATTGATCTGTTTCTGGATGGTGAGCATGGTTTCAGACATACTTTGAAAACCATTGTTAATCTCGTAAGTGAACTTATTATGTTGGGTCATGGAAGTAGTCAGCCCTGCAATCCCAGTGCCAGTGCCTATGGCTATTCTCACAACAACCAAGAGTGGTATGACCTGAACTCTTAGGTTAGTAGCTATTACTAGGACTACCCCTCGTTCAGGGTAAAGGAATATCAATGTGCAAACTCCTTACCAGCTGGCAGGTAGGCGATGATATACCTGAGTGCCACAGAGGATTGATGTGTTTTGGATTGCAGGGCATTGTGGTAGAGATGAGGTATCAAGGGCTGTGGTTCTGCTGCAGTCTAGGGAGCCTAGCATACCTACAGAATGTGTCCCAGATGTCTTAAAACAGTTTGCCACATCAAAAAGAGGGATAGGGGTTGGGGATTTAGCCCAGTGGTAGAGCACTTGCCTAGGAAGCGCAAGGCCCTGGGTTCAGTCCCCAGCTCCGAAAAAAAAGAACCAAAAAAAAAAAAAAAAAAAGGGATAGACAAAAGGTATGGATTCATTGTGACATTAGAGTCAGGGCAGCTGACAAAAGGTAAAGTAAGGCTACTTGGCAGTATCACTGGACAGGCTGTAAGTGGCAGTGGTGAGCCAGTTCCATGGCATATGCATAGCCAGCAATCTTTAAAGTGACCAGGTCAAGTGACATTAAGGAGTTGGTACACTGAGGTCAAGGTCTGAAGCAAAAGATGAAATGACAAGTTAGTGCCATTCATGAGGGGGGATGTCAAAGAGGTAAGGATGTTGGAGGAGTGTTTGACCACTTCTCCTACTTTTCCGATATCTAGAGGTTGGGCAATTGAGACATATTTTCTCTGGAGGTGGATAGTGCTCACTGGGGACCTGGCTTGATTTTTATGGTAGAGCTCACCAACAACTTCTGTCTCCCACCTGGGATTCCACGGGCCTTGTATAAAGAAGAAAAGTGTATTTCATTGTTGATAGAAGAAGTGAATGGTCCTTGATCCTAGCATATGTATCTGACAAGACCAATATGGGTAGCCCCCACATTTGTCTGGCCAATTTTTCAATCATCTTTTGTCTGGGCAAAGAGAAAGGAAGTAAAGAGAACATAATGTTTAGATGGGATAACCGATACAGGGATAACAGCAATTTGGATCAGTTCCTGGCATCCGGCCACGGAGCAATTTCCTGACCCTATTTGGAAAGACTGTTTATTATCGGTGGGGGTTACAAGAGGGGCACAGAGAGGGGTTGGAGCAAAGATAGGTAAATGCTTGGACATAAAGGACCTCTTTCCATTAACCAGACCGCTGGCAGTATGTATGAAGATCCCATAAGGTTATCAGATCTAAAGTGTGCCATTTAGTGACCATTTGGAGCCATTGTCTAATGGGTACTGAATCCAGGCCTTATTACAGAAGTGTATTAGTTTTGATGCCCTCAAGTCAGACATTAACTTCAGAGATTTGAACATTTCCAGGAGGTATCCCATTGGGGAACCTGGAGGTATGTTCGAGACAATAACTCCCATGGGGAGAGGGTTATTGAATTATTTGTGCCAGGTTCCGAGAAAATTTCAGCAACAAAACTTCTGCCAGGCTTGATGTCACTTAGACTCTCTAGAGGCCATGTACGGTGAGTCCCAGACTTACCAGAGAGCATCTCTACCCAGGCCTGGAAGTTTCTAAATGGCTGCAAGAACCTGGAAAGGGGAGGGGACCGAGAGCTGCTTTCAAGGGAATATTCGCCAAGGGTCTTACCTTGTGTGTCAGCTAGAACACTGACCATAAGGACTGTGGCTATGAAGCGTCAACCTCTTACCCCATAAAGGCTGGCCAGGCCCTACTTGGGAAAACAGGGGTTCTCCTTCCCAACTGGAGGAAAAACCACCTACCAATCTGCCAGTGTTTATGTGAGGATTTTAGTGGTCTGGTAGCAGGAAATGTGAAACCATATGGTTGGTGTAGGCTTGGCAAGAACTAGCACCACGTGGTGGGCCATGTCGGGCAACAGTTCATGTAGTAGATGTCTGTATGTCCCGTGCGTGGGGTTGTAGCAGCAACTCACGTGGTGGAAGTCTGTGAGTCCCGCATCGACCAGCAGGTGGTTCTGTGGTTGAGCAACTGGTAGGAGTGACGGTGGGCTGGGCCTGTGGGGTCGGGAAGACACAGCATCGGCAGTGGCTGTGACAGGGCGGGTGAGGTGGTGGCAGAAGTGCAGTCGCTTGGGAAGACACGAAGGCCACACAGCCACAAGGAGACCCTGCGTTTCAGCAACGATGTTGTGATAGAATCTCGGCTCCAGTCTGGACAGACCACACCAGGCCAATACAGTCTCACAAGGAAGAAGTTTATTGAGGGCAGATAAGAGGGGGGAAGAGAGAAAGAAGAGAGGAAAACGAGTTACAGTGATGTCTGATATATGAGAGCATCAGACTCCTTATCCTTGTTTTCAGAACTCACTGCCTCTCTTGGTTTCCTATTTTCCTGTGGGGATTTCAATGAGTTCGTCAAAAGTTCTCTGGGGAATTTTACCAAAATTACCAAACATCTGGGTCACTTGGGAAGAATTTCCAGCTTTATAAGATAGGACCTTTCAGTCACTGAACATCATACATCCCCTGACACAGCTCTTCTCTAGGGTCTTAATTACAGCTTCAGATACTTTCCATCATGGTCTAGTCACTTTTTTAAATTTGTTGATGCTATAAATGGTGTTTTACAGTGTATTTTATGTGGCTGATAGTGGGTAAGGAATGCCATTGAGTTTCACAGGTTGTTTTGTGCTGGCTTTGTCAAACTCTTCAATCTGTCCTGTTAATTCATATGCCCTCCTCTCTACAGACAATAGAAACTTTCTTGTCCTTACCAACCCCTGAAGATGTTCCTATTGTTAAATGCTACGTGTGAACACAGTTAATTAAATACAAAAAAAACCCCTTACTTTCTTTGTTAACACTAGAACACGTGTTAAGTTCCCCTAGAAGTTCAGTAGAGATTGTTGGAGCCGTGGCTCAGCCTAGGAGAGAGACCCCTGGTGCTTTTTTCCTGTTAAGACATTTACACTGAGCCCTTACGTAGGACTTGTCTGCACTGAAGCTCTTTCCTATTCTTTTAAAATCTGGTTCTGTTGACTGTGTTCTCAGCTTTTTGCAAGATTTATCCCAAAATAACTTCAACCCAATAAATGTGGCAGTATATATTCTCAACTCTTCAGTTCAAATTCCCTTCTAAACGACTCTTAACAACAGTGTCATACCGCATAACTTCTCAGTTGTATCTGACACCAGGTCTTCAAAGAACTCCTCAGTCTAGAACAGCGGTTCTCAACTTTCTGAATGCTGTAACCCTTTAATACAGTTATTCAGGTTGTGGGGACTCCCTACCATAAAATCATTTTCATAATTGTAACTTTGCTACTGCTAGGAATCATAATGAAAATAGCTGTGCTTTCTGATAGTTCTCCTAGGTGATACTTGTGACCTGGTAGGTTAACTGCAATGGGGTCTTGACCCACAGGTTGAGAACCACTGATTAAAACCCAGGCTCCTGCTCTATATTATGTAGGAGACATGAGGACATAGTATAGTAAACAAGGCATTAGTGTGTGCCCATGTGTATCTTGTTTTGATGCTTTCTTATTCTTAGTGCCTCAGACTGTGACAGGGATTTAAAAAGGTGATGAAGGTTAACTGAGTCACTAAAGTGAACCTAATCCAATCTGACGAGTGTTCTCCAATGAAGATAATAGGACACAGAACACACAAAGAGAAAGCCATGCAAGACCATGGAGAAAAAGGTAACCAATTCCCAGCCAAAAAGGCAGGCAGTCAGGAGAAACCAACTTAGCAGGCCACAAGCTTGGATGGCCAGCTTCCAGAGCCATGCTCAGGTGACTTGGTGTGTGGCACTTGTTATAACAGCTCTAGCATACTCATGCAAGCAATAAGGGGCAAAGCCCACACAGAAATTCTTAAAATGCAGTGGTCAATGTGTCTAGCCATCACTTCAGATAGGGCACAGGAGGAGGAGTGTCTACAGATTGATAGTGAAGCAATATTCCCAATAAGTAGAACTTTTTGTTTTTTTAGAAGGAGGGGTGCACTAAAGAGAAACATGAAAAGCCCAGAAGAAACGTTTGTCTGCAGAAAACAATGTCATGTAAGGTATTCTGTCTGGCTTTAGTGACAGCCCCAGAAAGAATCAAAGGGCCGAACAAGTACTTATTTGTGCAATGAGAATTTCTAGCCCACTTTCATAGGACTTTCAAGGAAAATGGCAAAAACAAATTTTGTAATAGTTGGCACTCATACCCAATGGTAGGACACACACACACACACACACACACACACACACACACACACACACACACACACACCCAGTGGCTTACTCACTTGCTCACTCTGTCTCTGTGTGTGCACATATGTATATGTGCATGTATGTGCACATGCTGTGTGTGTGTCTGTTCACGTATTTTAAGGGCATCTTTCAGACATCTGTATTATGTGGGGACAAAAGGCAGCTACAGGAAGACTGGCCGGAATACCCAGAAGGCAAATGTATGAGTGGATAGTTACAGTGGGGATGGACTTGTTGGCACAGCACATTCTTGAGAACCTTTTCCAGGGCCAGATATAACCACAAAGAGTGAACTAGCCTTCCCAGGAGCTTTGCCAAGAGTGACTGGTACTTTACTCACAAAAATGAGCTGGGCTTTAAGACTTTTCTTGAGCAGAGGACTTTTGTTTTCCGTGCATGAGCAGACGTGTTTTGTGACTTGCCCAAATCTTCACTGAGGATAAGAAGGACTGAGAACAGGGTTGGAGGGTCTGTGAATGGGAAGAAAAATTCTTCCAACTGTGCCCCTGCGTTGTACCCACTTAGCGTGATTATAAAGTAGGCTAAATAGGAGGAGGGCGCTGAAAGCTATGTGGTAACTGGAAGTTAGCTGATACGACCCTACAGAACTGAACTTCGGGCTACCCCAAACAGGCTGACTAACCTATTCGACTTTTGAATGCACACTGCTCCATTATAATGACACATTGGCCTGGATTCCATCAATACCATCTCACAGCCAAGAACTCCATGTAAGGACAGGAATGGGGAGGGGACGATCCCGAGAGACGGCTCAGTGGGTAAAATGCTGACCATCTTGGCAGCCCGAAATTGATCGCCGGACCCGCATGGTGGGAGGAGAGAGCCAACATCTATCTGTTCTGCTGTCCTCTGACCTCCTGGCCAGCACCGTGGCTGCATGCCCCTCCCCAGCCACTGACTAAATAAATAAATAGAATCTCAGCTCATCATCAAAATAGTGATGGAAAAGAATCCCACCAGTTCCTCTCACACTTGACAAAGACTCAGCCCCGAGTCTACACTTACCGTAAACTCCTTCTCAATCCCTTTCTTTGTCCTGTTTTCTCATTCTTTCTTGGGTGGACATGAGAATGTGGAAACACTTGGGAGAGGTCTCAGTCTGCTCTCTCTCTCTTCAAAGCCTCCTCAGGCTTTGCCCGCCAGTGCAGTCGCAGTAGCTTACCTCGCTGCGGGACATAAGGGAACAGAAATCAGAGGTGAGTCACGCCTGTAACTACGTGCACGTTATTCGGAATTTGGGCTGAGGGCATGGGAAGAAGTAAAGATGGACAATGTGGTGAGATGCTCACGGCTTCTGCAGCCTTGGCGATGAGGCAAGGAAACTCGGCCAAGGAAGCGCACAGCAGCCCAGCAGCCCCCACCACTTTCCTGACCAAGGTTCCAACCTCAAGACTCCAGACCACATGCACAACATTCTGAGCTTATGTGCTGAGGCCGTCATCTAAGGATGTGCTTGGGTTGTGTTCTCCCAGTAATGACAATATTCTTTTCTCTCCACTTAGCTATGTTCAGGCTTTACTCAAAGCCCTAAGGCGAGACTTCGGTTCAGTCAAAAGGAAGTGCGACGTAACAAAATACTGCGTTGTTTGAAATACAGGTCTATTTATACTTTTGTAGATGGATAGGCCTTGAGGAAAACAAAAGCAAAAGAATGATTAGTTCAAACTCCATGCAGGTGCTACCTCTCGGCGGAGTTAGCACAGGTTTGGGGGTGTTTTTGCCGAGGGGAGGGGTATAGCTAAAGTTGGGGTGATCCTAAATGAGGTGGGTGGTATCTTAAGAGTTTCTATTCCTTCCGACAAAATGCCATGGCCAAAAAGCAGGTGAGGAGGAAAAAGCTTATTCAGCGTACGCGTTTACATTGCTGCTCATCACCAAAGGAAGTCAGGACAGGAACTCAACCAGGGCAGGATCTTGGAGGCAGGAGCTGAGGCAGAGGCTGTGAAGGGGTGCTGCTTCCTGCCTTGCTCCCCATGGCTTGCTCAGGCTGTTTTTTAATAGAACCCAGGACCACCTGCCCAGGGACGGCACCACCCACAGTGGGCTGGGCCTCTGCCCTGGATCACTGATTGAGAGATGGCCTTACAGCTGGGTCTCATGGAGGCATTGCCTCAGCTGAGGCTCCTCCCTCTGATGACCCTGGCTTGTGTCAAGTTGACACACAAAACCAGCCAGCACAGGTGGTTAGAAGTAAATTTAAATGGAGCAGGTCACGAATTAAGGTCCAAGTAGAAGTCACTTGGAGGTAAACCGACACAGATACTTTACCACACAGGAACAGCGACGGGATTATGTGTTTAAAGACTTCAAGGAAAAGGAAGAAAATAGAGGAACGGCATGAATCACTTCAGCGCTGAAGTTGCCCTGTTTGCTTGGAGTCCAAAATGTGGGGGATGGGGGGGCATTGTCTCAGGGTCTGGAATATGATTATTGTGCGATAAATTTGTGAAGGAATGGTGAATGGGGTGGGGGGGTTGGAATAAACACTCTTGGCCGTTTGCTGGAATGGCAACATGAAAGATTATCTGAATACATGGGGGTTCAGATGACCGCGTGAAAGCAACCGGCAGCCTACGTGTTCTAGCGGAGGGTGAAACTGGCGAACTTGGGAAAGAAGAAAGGACAAGTGGGAGTCATCCCAGGAGGTTAGTGAGAGAATAAGTGACAGCCTGGCTCAGGCTGGGCAGCTGGAAGCAAATAATGGCAGGAAGGGAAGGGATGACCCTGTGAGCAAACACGTGGACCAAGAGAACCTTGCTGCTGGTTGTCTTAGGCAAGAAAGCAACCCTCTACTCATACCTCAGTTCCAGCCACGGCCTCATTTCTCTGCTGACTTTTGCAGTGGAGGCCTTTAAGAGTTACCACTTAACACTGGCTCCTCCCACGTTCTCCCAAAGTGCCCACAGAGAGGCATCCCACTACAGCACCCCTGAAACTACTCTGATCCAGGATCCCAGTGGCTTTCAGATGGCCCCACACAACAGTCAGGTCCGTTCTCCTGCCAGCAGATCTGTCCTCAGACATAGTTAATGACTCCCTCATACAAAATAGAGGGGTCCCTTTGAATTCCAGGGCTCCCTAGCCTGTTTCCTCACCTTCATAGGCTGCCCATTCTCCCTCTCCCTCTTCCTTGGATCTGTTAACCCTAGTGTGTCCTAAGGCAGAGTCTGTGTTCACTTTCTGCACTATGTGACACATTTTGGTCCCATGCTATCTGTCGCTCATCAGAGATCTCTCTCGTGATTCGAACCGACAGATGGATGGCCTACTCGATCTGGTTGGCCTTTCCAAATGAACTCCGGGTCATCCACTTACTCTGCGTTTGCATCGGCCTCACCCCTGCCCTGTCTTCACCCCTGCACTGTTCCAGTTCTTGGTTGGTGGCAAATCTCAGCTTCTGTGTGTTCAAGCTAAGCACGTTAGTGAAGACCCTGACGGCCTTCACGGGTACTCCAAATTCGAATATCAGGTGCTACCTGAGGTTGGCTTCAAAAAAACGTATCGGAACCCAACCGATCCTCACTACATCTGCTGCCTTAATGCTGAGTCATCCTGTTCTATCAAGATGGAGCAGGACAGTCAGATTAGCTTTGGACCACCCCTTCTTGGTTTTGCCCTCTCACTTCCAGCAACATCCCCATCGACAACCCCACCCCCCACCCCCATGTATCTCAATAAAGTATTCAAGGTGATCCTTTCCAAGGAAATCACACCCTGACCTTGATGCTCATCTATACCTAAACATCTTAGGAAAGGCCGATGTTCCCTCATGTCCTGTGAGTTCTCATTCTGTCCCACGGAGCTTATCTCTATTGGTAACCCCGGCTTCTCCACTGTTCCCTGCACTTCTTTCTGTTCTGAGGGCACTCCAGGTTTGATGCTGATTCGGGGCCTCTACAATTGCTTTGTGGCTGCAAATCCTCTTTGCCTCAAAGGCTAAATATTCTGTCCCATCTTTGCTCAAAAGGCAAACGGTCAACCCTAAAGCACACTGATATTGTGCTGCTAAATGATTTTCAGCTGCATATCCAATGGCGGTGGGAAGAGGAGGGAGCCATGTTTTTTATATGCCAATTCCCATGATTTGAATATTCAGGAGGTTTGAAGCTACCAAGGACATGTACCGAACCAATGTTGTTGGACATGTGGTTGGGAAATGATGGCACCAAGAGCCCTCAGTAGCTGTTGCAAACCAGCTACCTCACAGTACCCAGCCCGGCGTCCACATCTTTCGTGACACACCCTATTTTTTCCAGAGCCTCTACCACACTCACGCACCAGGTGGTTTGTTGTTTCTTATGTTGCTTATCTACTTTCTTCCCCTACACTCTCCTAGGGACCTTTGTGTGGCTTGTTACATTCACCGATATGTTACGAAGACAATTCCTATCACAGAGCAGGCACTCCATAGGTAGACATTAAGTTAACCAATGGGTTTTCCGGTGAGACTGATACCATAGAGACATGGCACCAGTGAACAAGTGGGAGAATTAGCTGGGAGAGATCTGCAGTCAGGTTTGAGGGTCTTAGTGGGCAGGACAGGTGTGGACTGACTTAAGAAGGACCGGGCTGGAATGGAATTGGTTTTGAAAACACCTCAGCTGAGGAACTCTGAACAACTAACTATCAAGGAGCTTCAGAAGCATCATCTTCTTCTTCTTTTTCTTTTTTTTATTAACTTGAGTATTTCTTATTTACATTTCGATTGTTATTCCCTTTCCCCGTTTCCGGGCCAACATCCCCCTAACCTCCCTCCCCTTCTATGTGGGTGTTCCCCTCCCCATCCTCCCCCCATTACCACCCTCCCCCCAACAATCACGTTCACTGGGGGTTCAGTCTTGGCAGGACCAAGGGCTTCCCCTTCCACTGGTGCACTTACTAGGCTATTCATTGCTACCTATGAGGTTGGAGCCCAGGGTCAGTCCATGTATAGTCTTTGGGTAGTGGCTTAGTCCCTGGAAGCTCTGGTTGGTTGGCATTGTTGTTCATATGGGATCTTGAGCCCCTTCAAGCTCTTCCGGTCCTTTCTCTGATTCCTTCAACGGGGATCCCGTTCTCAGTTCAGTGGTTTGCTGCTGGTATTCGCCTATGTATTTGCTATATTCTGGCTGTGTCTCTCAGGAGAGATCTACATCCGGTTCCTGTTGGCCTGCACTTCATTCATCTTATCTAGTTTGGTGACTGTATATGTATGGGCAACATGTGGGGCAGGCTCTGAATGGGTGTTCCTTCTGCCTCTGTTCTAAACTTTGCCTCTCTATTCCCTCCCAAGGGTATTCTTGTCCCCCTTTTAAAGAAGGAGTGAAGCATTCACATTTTGATCATCGGTCTTGAGTTTCATGTGTTCTGTGCATCTAGGGCAATTCAAGCATTTGGGCTAATAGCCACTTATCAATGAGTGCATACTATGCGTGTTTTTCTGTGATTGGGTTACCTCACTTAGGATGATATTTTCCAGTTCCAACCATTTGCCTATGAATTTCATAGTCATTGTTTTTGATAGCTGAGTAATATTCCATTGTGTAGATGTACCACATTTTCTGTATCCATTCCTCTGTTGAAGGGCATCTGGGTTCTTTTCCAGCTTCTGGCTATTATAAATAAGGCTGCTATGAACATAGTGGAGCATATGTCTTTGTTATATATTGGGGCATCTTTTGGGTATATGCCCAAGAGAGGTATAGCTGGGTCCTCAGGTAGTTCAATGTCCAATTTTCTGAGGAACCTCCAGACCGATTTCCAGAATGGTTGTACCAGTCTGCAGTCCCAGCAACAATGGAGGAGTGTTCCTCTTTCTCCACATCCTCGCCAGCATTTGATCTTAGCCTGAGTTTTTGATCTTAGCCATTCTCACTGGTGTGAGGTGAAATCTCAGGGTTGTTTTGATTTGCATTTCCCTTATGACTAAAGATGTTGACATTTCTTTAGGTGTTTCTCAGCCATTCGGCATTCCTCAGCTGTGAATGCTTTGTTTAGCTCTAAACAATTTTTTTTTAATAGGGTTATTTGTCTCCCTGCGGTCTAACTTCTTGAGTACTTTGTATATTTTGGATATAAGCCCTCTATCTGTTATAGGATTGGTAAAGATCTTTTCCCAATCTGTTGGTTGCCGTTTTGTCCTAACCACAATGTCCTTTGCCTTACAGAAGCTTTGCAGTTTTATGAGATCCCATTTGTCGATTTTTTTTTTTTTTTTTTTTTTTTTTTTTTTTTTCAGAGCTGGGGACCGAACCCAGGGCCTTGCGCTTGCTAGGGCAAGCGCCTACCACTGAGCTAAATCCCCAACCCCCATTTGTCGATTCTTGATCTTAGAGCATAAGCCATTGCTGTTTTGTTCAGGAAATTTTCTCCAGTGCCCATGTGTTCGAGTTGCTTCTCCACTTTTTCTTCTATTAGTTTGAGTGTATCTGGTTTGATGTGGAGGTCCATGATCCACTTGGACTTAAGCTTTGTACAGGATGATAAGCATGGATCGATTTGCATTCTTCTACATGTTGACCTCCAGTTGAACCAGCACCATTTGGATCTTTTTTCCATTGGATGGTTTTGGCTCCTTTGTCAAAGATCAAGTGCCCATAGGTGTGTGGGTTCATTTCTGGGTCTTCAATTCTATTCCATTGGTCTATCTGTCTGTCTCTGTACCAATACCATGCAGTTTTTATCACTATTGCTCTGTAATACTGCTTGCGTTCATGGATAGTGATTCCTCCAGAAGTCCTTTTTATTGTTGAGGATAGTTTTAGCTATCCTGGGTTTTTTGTTATTCCAGATGAATTTGCAAATTGTTCTGTCTAACTCTTTGAAGAATTGGATTGGTATTTTGATGGGGATTGCATTGAATCTGTAGATTGCTTTTGGTAAAATGGCCATTTTTACTATATTAATCCTGCCAATCCATGAGCATGGGAGATCTTTCCATCTTCTGAGGTCTTCTTCAATTTCTTTCTTCAGTGTCTTGAAGTTCTTATTGTACAGATCTTTTACTTGCTTGTTTAAAGTCACACCGAGGTACTTTATATTATTTGGGTCTATTATGAAGGGTGTCGTTTCCCTAATTTCTTTCTCGGCTTGTTTCTTTTTTGTGTAGAGGAAGGCTACTGATTTATTTGAGTTAATTTTATACCCAGCCACTTTGCTGAAGTTGTTTATCAGCTTTAGTAGTTCTCTGGTGGAACTTTTGGGATCATTTAAATATACTATCATATCATCTGCAAATAGTAATATTTTTGACTTCTTCTTTTCCAATCTGTATCCCCTTGATCTCCTTTTGTTGTCTGATTGCTCTGGCTAGAACTTCAAGAACTATATTGAATAAGTAGGGGGAGAGTGGGCAGCCTTGTCTAGTCCCTGATTTTAGTGGGATTGCTTCAAGTTTCTCTCCATTTAGTTTAATGTTAGCGACTGATTTGCTGTATATGGCTTTTACTATGTTTAGGTGTGGGCCTTGAATTCCTATTCTTTCCAGGACTTTTATCATGAAGGGGTGTTGAATTTTATCAAATGCTTTCTCAGCATCTAATGAAATGATCATGTGGTTTTGTTCTTTCAGTTTGTTTATATAATGGATCACGTTGATGGTTTTCCATATATTAAACCATCCCTGCATGCCTGGGGTGAAGCCTACTTGATCATGGTGGATGATTGTTTTGATGTGCTCTTGGATTCGGTTTGCCAGAATTTTATTGAGTATTTTTGCGTCGATATTCATAAGGGAAATTGGTCTGAAGTTCTCTTTCTTTGTTGGGTCTTTCTATGGTTTAGGTATAAGAATAATTGTGGCTTCATAGAAGGAATTCGGTAGTGCTCCCTCTGTTTCAATTTTGTGGAATAGTTTGGATAATATTGGTATGAGGTCTTCTATGAAGGTCTGATAGAATTCTGCATTAAACCCATCTGGACCTGGGCTCTTTTTGATTGGAAGACCTTTAATGACTGCTTCTATTTCGTTAGGAGTTGTGGGGTTGTTTAAATGGTTTATCAGTTCCTGATTTAACTTCGGTACCTGGTATCTGTCTAGGAAATTCTCCATTTACTGCAGATTTTCAAGTTTTGTTGAGTATAGGCTTTTGTAGTAGGATCTGATGATTTTTTGAATTTTCTCTGATTCTGTAGTTATCTCTCCCTTTTCATTTCTGATTTTGTTAATTTGTACACTGTTGGTGATGCTTGTATCTACGGCTCCTTGTCTCTTCCTTTGGTTTTCTGTATCCAGGGTTGTTTCCCTGTGTTCTTTCTTCATTGCTTCTATTTCCATTTTTAATTCCTTCAACTGTTTGATTGTGTTTTCCTGGAATTCTTTCAGGGATTTTTGTGATTCCTCTCTATAGGCTTCTACTTGTTTATTTATGTTTTCCTGCATTTCTCTAAGGGAGTTCTTCATGTCTTTCTTGAAGTCCTCCAGCATCATGATCAAATGTGATTTTAAATCTAGATCTTGCTTTTCTTGTGTGTTTGGATATTCAGTGTTTGCTTTTGTGGGAGAATTGGGCTCCGATGATGCCAAGTAGTCTTGGTTTCTGTACCTTGGGTTCCTGCACTTGCCTCTCGCCATCAGATTATCTCTAGTGTTACTTTGTTCTGCTATTTCTGACAATGGCTAGACTGTCCTATAAGCCTGTGTGTCAGGAGTGCTGTTGACCTGTTTTCCTGTTTTCTTTCAGCCAGTTATGGGAACAGAGTGTTCTGCTTTCGGGTGTGTGGTCTTTCCTGTCTACTGGTCTTCAGCTGTTCCTGTGGGCCTGTGTCCTGAGTCCACCAGGCAGGTCGCTTGGAGCAGAAAAGTTGGTCTTACATGTGGTTCCGTGGCTCAAGTTTGCTCGTGGGGTGTTGCTTTTGAGCTCTCCGGGAGGGCGGCAACCAGGAGGGCCTGTGCCACCTTTTCCGGGAGCCCCCGTGCACCAGGGTTCCCAGTTGGCGTTTGGTGTTTTCCTCTGGAGTCAGAAATGTGGGCAGAGTGCAGTCTCTTCTGGCTTCCCAGGCGTGTCTGTGTCTCTGAAGGTTTAGCTCTCCCTCCCAGGGGATTTGGGTGCAGAGAACTGTTAATCCCATCCCTTCAGGTCATGGCAGTGTCTGGAGGGCAGGGGACCTGCAGCTCCAGTGCCCCTATCTTCCGGTTCCCAGAGGCTATATACGGTTTCCTCTTGGGCCAGGGATGTGGGCAGGGGTGGGCAGTATTGGTGGTCTCTTCTGCTCTGCAGTCTCAGGAGTGCCCACCTGTCCGGGTGGTGAGCTCTCTCTCCCCCAGAAGCATCTTCTATCTCAGCAGTAGGGTTGAGACTCTGGGTAAAGCCTCAGGGCTTTCTAAGACCTCATACTAGTCCCTTGTTTTGAAGCTCTACCTTTAATTTCAAGGACACCACCTTAGAATATATCGTAATTATGGGCTTAAAGGAAAAAATGAATGCTCATTTAAAGTGATCAGAGAAAACAAATAGGGGGACATTCAAAATAAGCAGAATGCTTAATTAAGGTTTTAGGGAATGTTTAGATACTCAGTTTTATTAAGTGAGTGTGTCAATCTGACTTTCTTCTCATCTTTACCTGGGGCCTTGAAGATTTGAATATTTCCTCTCTCAGGGAACACGAGGATGAGGGGTGGGTGTCCAGTTAGTTTCCCTGTGCTTAAGTACAACATATATTCTGCAGCAATTCCTAGTATGAGAAAAGCCTACTACATACATTTCAGGTTCTCTTTCACAGATACAGGGAAATGAAAAGAAGAATAATGTTGAGTGAAGTATGGTATATATTCAATTTACACCTACTTGAAAAAGGGAAAAATAAAGTTAGAAGAATCGGTTTCAGGTTAGGCATTCTGATGACATTGTCTCACCTTTGTTTTCTGTGGCCAAAGCCTATCAAAGTATAGCTGTACCACTTGCCTTTGTGGCAATAACGTGAGTGTGGCATCTTCCCTGCCTGGGTAGCTTGTTGGCTTATGACATCATGATTTCTATCTCATGGCTAATTTCCATGAAGGGATATGATCACACTTGACCCTAGGATGACCAGTCTAGAGGCTGGTTGGCAATCAGTGAGCTCACCCAAGGTCATAAGCCCTGACCAATGAGGATCAGGATGAGACAAGTTTATCAGCTGAATTCTCTCTTTTCTGAGATTAGAAACAGAAACCATAGAAGTGAGTCTGGAGAAGGAGGAGAAGCTAGAAAGTTGTCAAGATGATGCCTGATCCACACCGGTGACGCGCACTGGCAGACCAGCCACGTTTGGCTGCAAGAGGAAGGCAGCAGGTTCCACATCTGCATCTGCTTTGTGTTCACTGCCTGTCATTCCCCAAGCCTTTCAGTGATGGTGTCTGTTTCTGACCCCAGAGGCTTTATTTCCAGAACTCACAATAAGATGGAGACTCCGAGGTGTATTAATGTCTCCATTGAATGGCTTCCAAGCATCAAAACAAAATACCATCTCAGTGCCATTGCTCTTTTGAGGGCGGTCTGGGTTTTCTTTTTATACCACCACATTTCCCTATGAGATTAAGCTTTATTTATATATTGAGAGAGTGCCTCAATCACAAGGCCTTTATTAGTGGCCAACTGCTCTGTTCCTTCTCTGGCCCAGTTAAGGAAATTCCTGAGGTACAAGTAAACTACTTACTTGCATTGAAATTTTAATTTATTTTTATTTACATTCTTATTCTACAACCCAGGCTAGACTGACATGTGATAGCTTTGTCCTTGTACCTACTGAAAGCTGGATTACAGGTGCACAACATACCTAGCTTGAATTCTTATCTCCTGCTTCCTCCAAGAGACCAGATGGACTTGGGTCTTGAACATATTGTACCTGGGTAGGTATGGATATAGTCTTCCTTTTTATCCCCAATCTCAAGGCAGGAAGCAGGTGTTTGGAGAAGGAAGCAACTGGACGATTCTTAGAGATAGAACCAAATCCTCCTTTGGAAAGAGTTTTGGTAAACATGTGTTTCATGTTAGGACACTCTGTTAAAGCAAAGTCGTATTTCTAGTCAAAATATTTAAGACAAGCTTCAAGACTCCCTGTCTTGTAGTGTCCTGTGATTGACATCCACGGCAACATTGGCGGGCATTAAAAAGAAGAGCTGCAGTTTGAATCCTTTGTGGGAGTAGCACCTGG
Organism: Rattus rattus; assembly: GCF_011064425.1. Lineage (NCBI taxonomy): Eukaryota > Metazoa > Chordata > Mammalia > Rodentia > Muridae > Rattus > Rattus rattus. Next base: position 30,453,755 of record NC_046171.1, on the reverse strand, counting down.
TTGTAAAATTCTTTCCTCTGACACAAGCTTCTTAAAGAGAATGGGAGAACCAGGTGTTTACATTCCATTTTTCTAAAGGGAAAATGCTTCTCCATAACTTAAGTCTTTGCAACTCAAACCTCTACATGAGTATAGAGAGTGGTTATGATATATTCATAAAATAAAATGTATTTAGAATATCAATAAAAGACACAAAAGACTTTATACTAGGCAAAGCCACTCGTCTGGGTCATGGAAGCATGACCTTTCTGACAGTGTCTTTGACACTCTGAGTTGCAGAAAACAAAGAATAACACACAAGATTATTAGTAATGGAAATGCAAATTAGCCACATCCAGTCTAATGCAATTGTTCACTGCTCTCTTTTTTTTTTTTTTCGAGCTGGGGACCAACCAGGGTTTGAAGTAGGCAAGTTGTGAGTTAAATCCCCAACCCCTGTTCACTGCTCTTTTGTCCTCAACCTGTTTGAAGCAGTTGTGCAAACTAGCTGAGAGCCAGGTGGGCCAGAGAGTTACAGAAGAAGCAGTGGGCTTAGGTGGGGTTGGGTAAGAGTGGAAAAGAGAAGTTCCCAGTTAGTGGGTGAGCGTCTGGAAAGCTTAGGAGGAAGCAGGAAGTATCCTTCCACACACGGGAAGGGTGCTGGAGTTGCTAACAGAGACTGCACGGTCTTTAAGAGGCAGACGGAGACTAGCATGGATGAACCCTCCTGAAATCACAGTTGTCCCAGAGGCTGAAGCAGGGGGAGCCAAACTCAAAGTCCAGGCAGAGAAGCCACACAGAGTAGGAAACGGAATGAATTATGAGTTTTTGCACAAATCCTGAATGTTTTCTTAGGAGGCTAAGTGATGGTGGACTTGACAGCAGATCCTGCGTTAGTAAATGCAGAAGTGCATGGTATCTTGTCAGGAGACTTGTCCCTGCTCACCACTCGTGTGGTTGACCAAGGCCGAGTCTTCATCCATAAAGCATCAGTGTTGGAATATGATTCGCTACGGTCCCTCTGCTGAGAGACCACACACACACACACAGACACACACACACACACACACACACACACAGATACACATACACACACACGAAACAAACACACACATCTGCACACTCACGTACATACACAGATACAAACATGCACATCTGCACACACACAGATACAAACACACACGTGCACGCGCGTGCATGCACACACACACACACACACACACACCCCTCACACACACTCAGCCTCACCACATTTCAGCAAAGACAGCCAAGAAGCACATTCTATCTGCCAAGCATAGCAGCAGCTGGAGCAACAGCTGACCTCTGAAGCCGGAGCTGGACTTGTGGGGCTCGGTGTGTCATCCGCCTGGGTTATAAGGAAGTACATCTATGGGGCAGAGGAAAATCTGAACACACAGGCAGGGGACAGACTTCTGGGCAAAATGGCATAGTAGTCCCCAGGGCAGGACCATTATTTCCCTGCCAGGAATGTGTTGTTTGCTCGTTTCAATCAAATATCTACCAATCTGACTCCTTTTTCATTTTTTCCCTCTGATTTACCGTACAGTGAAAATCTAACATATGGCAATTCACAACCCCAACAGGCTGTCTGTCAGTCTACACACGCATGCGAATAGGCACACATACTTTTCCCACTAAGGCACATCTGTTTTCAAGTTCTTCTCTCTGTAGACGGATCAAGGCAGCAAACTCTAACTGGTCAGGTGGCAGTCTAACCTAGCTTCTCATGACTTAAGCTGCTCTAGTCCATACATGCACTACCTCTGCTAGACTTATTCCCCAGGCCAGCTCTTCCTCAGTCACGATGAGTAGGAATATGGCTGTAAAAGCCTCCGATCTACAGAGATATCCTGGGCTTTTCAGACTGCACAGATATTCTTCTTGTTTTGGGTCACATATTTGGCCACCACTGCAGTTAACCTTTCAGCTGCTGGCTGCATCCCTATGGGGCCAAGAGTGCCTGGATCCCAGCTCACCATAAGGAAGAGAGGGACAGAGAGCACAGATCAGACCATCTCAGCCTATGTGCCACCCTTGCTTGGGGTCATTTGTGTTTCTTCTCCTTCTAGAGTTTCAACTAGAAAGTTTGGCATGAACTCCTACCCCTCCAGCTTCCCTTCAGCTGCCCACATGGTTCTGTATGTTCATTCCTTTTTGTCCATTGTCTGTCTGGTCAGCCTTTCCTGCCTGCTTGGGCAACACTATGCTGCCCACTCCTTCCAATGTGCATGTGCTTGTGCACTCTTGTGCTCGTGTGCATGTGCGAGCGTCTTCTTATTCTTCATGCTAGAACTGCTCCTACTGGATTCAAATGAGTCTTTTCACATCTGCCTTCTTGACTGGGCTACAGAGTCCATGAGACCAGAACAAGATCCTTGTCTGATTTGTGTTCCCAATGTTAGCCATTTCCCAAGAAAAAAAGAAAACCCTTCTTTTTGTGTCATTTGTTCTGATGTGAAGTAAGGATATATTCACAGTTTACTGCCTTAACTTTCAACCTTTTTCTTCTTTCTTTGACTACATAGGTAGTGGCTGGAGCTTCTATTTCCATTAGTGTCTGGTTTCCATGTGTATCCTGTTCCTCTTATCTGGAACATCAAGTCCTGCCACCCTATCTTCTAACTTTGGAAGGAACTCCTCCCTTGCAGCGAGCCAGTCTTAACCGTTAACAGGACAGCCTGAGGCTGGAGCAGCTTTAGAACCAAAGCGCGGTCATTAAGAGCTCACGGGTGCATTTCCATGGTCATCCATTTAACCCATGGTCCCTGAAGGGGAGCACTGGGGTGACCATCTGAGACACAAGGACGAAGACTCAGTTCCTGCTCTCAGTGGGTGTCACAGCCTTGCTAAGGAGGCCACTCTAGAAAGGAATCATTGTAAGACAATGGCTGAGCTAGCCTGAAGGTTACAGAGGTGTTGTTCTCACACAGGATGGGGGAGAAAACTGCCAAGGGGGCAGAGAGTTAGCCCAGAAGAGCCAGAGGGAATGAAGCAGGCAGATAAAGCGCATTCCCATAGCTACAGTGAGCTGACCTGGGAAGGAAGTGGTATGCTTAAAGAACAGAGTCAAGGGATGGTGGGGTAGATGATACAGTAAGGGGATCTACAGTAGTTGATGAGTCAGACGCGCAAGGACTTGCGATCAATCACGTGGGTTGCAGGGACTGTATTGGGGTTACATGCTCACCCGTGCTCTGCGACCCAGATCTTCACCTCCCTGGGAAGGCTATTTGGAAAACACTTGATTCTGAGCCTGTCTAGGAGACAGCTGCTTCGCATGGCATTCACATTCCTCATAGGGCTGCCTGCTGCACTGCCATTTGTCACTGCCTAGCACTCCTGGACCACTGAGCTACTCAGCAGGACACTGGCATCTAAGCATCAAAACCAACGGAGCGGTGAGAGCGAGCCTACCCACATCTTATTGCTCTGGTACACTGCTACATAGGCCATAAGGACAAGTCCAGCTGTGGACGACTTGAGACGATGGAAAAGGCTCAGTCTATAGAGAGAGAGCTGTACCTAGATAAATAGGGGTTCAAATCCCCACGGCTACGGTTCTTTTGTTTTCTTTACCCTTCCTTTCTGGATTTTTGAGAAACTCTTATTCTCTATCCCTGTCTGGCTTGTTACTTAGCCTGCTGCCAGTGCTGGCCGAGAACTCATAGCAATCTTCCTACCTCATTCTCCCTCGGGAGTGCTGAATTTACAGGACCGTACCACATGCCTGGCTGATACTGGTTAAAAGATTTGCACCCTCCTACCCATGCAATGGTCTGATATGTCCCTGTGGCGTTTTGGGTTCTGTAACAGTCTCAAGCTTTAGGAGAACGTCAGAACCGAGGCTACTGCAGTCTGCAAACCCCGCCTTTGAACCACGAGTATGGGTGGAAGTAAACACAGCCTGGCTTGGCAACGAGACTGTGTATGAAGTCACTACTGTGGTAACCACAAAAACAGTTTTCTAGAAACAATGGACGCAGAGTGCTCCCTGCCAAGATAAGTTAAAGGGCAAATGTGTTTCCCAGCCCCCGCCCCGCTAGCCCCTGTCTGGCCTTTCGGCTCAGAACTTTCTCGGGACTCACTAGTTTCTCATGCTGCAGTACACGCCTGTTGCAAAAGCAATGGTTCTTCCTCTGTAGCAGCGCTTCACAGGGAAGGTCGAAGCCAAAAAATTAGTTTACGGCACAAAGGTGTGGGTCTTGAACGACAGATTCCCAAGTCTAAACTTTAATACATAGAATTAAAAGCTTTCATACAAAACCTGCAGATGTAGCTGAGTCTTGCCGTTTGCAGTAATGTTCTGTGAGATTCTGAATCAGCAAATACTGAGTCCTCTCTGTTGTGTGAGGCCGCTGTTTGCATCTGACCACAGTTTCCACCGAGCTTGGAGTGATGCATCACCCTGTGCTTCTGCTCAAAGATACCTTGTCTTGTGTACACTGTAGATTCATGAACATTGAATCCATTACTCACGTATTCTCACCATAAGGCACATCTCAGCCTTCCTGTATGGAAACACGGTGCTGGGTCAATCACAGTTTGTTCATTATGGCTCTGTGATTCTAATTCTGGGAATCCACACAAAGAAATTAACCTGTAATGTGGAAAAAGTATACCAATGGGCTTGCTTCAGCAGTGTTTATAGTAGAAGGATATTTGGAAATAGCGTATGTACTTAACAAAGGGTTATGGTTAAGGAAGTGATTTATTTGTTACATCCATGAATACACATATATCAGCAACTCATGGTACAGCCATTTAGCATGATTAATAAGAATTCTATACAGTTACATAAGAAATCCGTCAGACTCACAGAGTGGAAAAAGGAGAATAATAGTGTTAGTAGGAATCTATGCAAATGTAAAACTAATGTGAAAAAACCAAAATGCTCAATGAGATTGTGTATTATGTCAAGACAGTGGATATTCCCCAGTTTTAAACAAGGCTGTTAAAGTTGAATTTGATAACACAATTACGATTTAGTTAAAAGTGTTTATAAATCTGAGGTGGTAACTGGTAGCTAGCAGAAGGGAAAAAAAAGCAGAGTAACCTAGTACAGCCCTTCTCTTTGCTTTAAAAGCTTTTCCCCCAGTGTTGATGGTCCTCGTTCGCTAAGCACTCGCTCTTCATGGAGCTGTGATCCATTCTCTTACAGAACTCTGAATACCTAACTTCCGAGCGCCGTCTCTCTGTTCTCAGGTGGGCACATGGCTGTGTAGTTGACCACAGTTGGGGCTTAGACACAGCAGGAACACAGAGACTTTCTTTTTGTGTCCAGTGTCCGGATTTTCAAAGCATTTGACCAAATGTTGTTCAGCGTTTTTCCTATGGACCAGAGGTATACTTCTCTTTCATGGAAACTGATCACACAAACTGTGCCATGATTTCATTCCCACATACTCAGTACTCCCCCACACAATCAGTAAAAAGTGTCCTTCCACTTAAAACACACGCATTCCTATTTTTAAAAAGAGCACACATTCATGATAAATGTATTCCTAATCGTGCTAGCTCTGATCACTCAAAGGTCACTTGAAGTGAGCTCTATGGGTCTTTTTATTTGAAGAGAAGATGAAGGAAGGAAGGAAGGAAAGAAGGAAGCTTACCAATCTTGCTTTCTTCAAAAGGGAGACAAAGAGAAGAGAGAGAGAGAGAGAGAGAGAGAGAGAGAGAGAGAGAGAGAGAGAGAGAAGAAAGGAAGGAAGGAAACGGAGGAGGGAGGGAGGAGGAAGGAAGGAAGGAAGGAAGGAAGGAAGGAAAAGGAAAGAAAGAAAGAAAGGAAAACAACCCTACCTGTCAGGCAAGATGAGAGACTAGAGTTGGCACAGCTTAGCCACACTGGAAATACAAATACATATTTAAGGCTTGACCTGACGTTAGCCAGCCCTGCTTCCGTCTGCCTACAGCTGATGTTAGGTCAAGAGGCTGCCACATCCGGTTGCTGAAGGACAGTAATCCTGCTTCCTGAGCGGGACTCCATGTTGTGTTTGGGTTTTTGTTTTTTCCCCTAGCCTCTACATGTGCCTGTTCACTCCAGGGATGACACAGATTTGTTTCCAGATTGCTTTCCATCTGGTCGATGTATAATCATAAACAAGCTGCATTACAAGCATTTTTTTACAAAAAGGCATCAACTCTCGTTTTCTATTCTGTTTTCTGTAGGTGAGCCTTTGAATGAAGTTACTTCGAGACGATTTCTGAATGAGATTGCCATTGGTGTGGATTTCCTGTATCTATAGCTGTATCTTCACATCTGTGGATATGTCAGTACGTCATGGGTCTGCATGTATGTACCGTGCATGCATCTCTAGCTTTTCTCCTTGCTTGGCTCTTCTGAGACCTGTGGTTATCTCCATACTTCTTAGTTTTGTCGAGAGAGGGTTTCACTGCATCGCTCTGGCCATCCTGAATCTCTATGTCTAGACCAGGCTGGCCTTGAACTCAGAGGTCTGTCTGCTCCTGCTTCCTGAGTGCTGGGATTGCAGGCCTGTGCCATCATGTCCAGCCCAGACATTCTTTTATGTTATCTGGGTTTTAGAGCTTGGACCGTAACAATTGGAATGTGGAAAGAGGATGATGTCATAGGAAGCTGGGGTTTGTTTTGAGGACAATCAGGAAGGAAACAGTTGCGTAAATGTGTCCCGGAAAACCTGACGAGCACGTGTCATTGAACTTGTGTGGGTGAACGAACCAGGGTGTTGGTCTTACGGAAGCCGAGAAGGGAAGTTCGGAAGTTCCCTTCCCAATTTCTCTGCCCTCAAAGTGGTGAGCTGACAGGAGAAGGTGGGTGCAGAGACTTGGGAAATGAACCAGCCACCCAAAATGCCTCTTTTTTTGTGACTGGCCATTGGTCCCTAATCAATTCTTTAAGGCTAGTTCTGTCTTTATTAAAGTATTTGTGAAATAAACGAAGGGGAATGGGCAGAGAAGCTGGAGGGGAGCATCAGTCTACAGCCTTCTTTAGGTAGTTCTCATTGTTCTAGAGGCTAGGGACTCCTGTGCGTCAAAGTGAGGCAACGTACACAAACATGTCTGCCCATGTACTGATAGGATGCTGTCTGCTCTCCGAACCCCCAACTACTCATTAGGCGTCCCAGGACTAGCTGCTCCCAGAATCTCAGACATGTCTGCTGCCTGGGACCTTCAGCACACCAAGCCTCCTGTATATAGTCGAACCAGGGGGAAAGCTCTGTAAGCGGCCGTCTAAAGCTAGAGAGGCCATTGCGGGTGCTGCCTTAGTTACTAAGATACTATGGGGGGAGGAGCAGGTGGAAAGGACAAAGGAGTTGAAGGAGGAAGGAAAAAAAAAAAAAAAAAAAGACTTTTCCTATTCCCTTACAGAATACCCCGAGGGAATACATGACCACCCTCGGGCTTGTTTTGACCTCAGATGCTATTTTTGTAGTAACTATCATTAGAAAATACTTATTTTTAAAAGGTTGCTTCTGAATAGCAACAAGCTGTTCTTTCGGTTTTGGCCCCAAGACCCATGCTCCTTTTTCGTGCTTCAGAACCTGGCTCCACAGTATTCTAATGGTGAGCGTATTCGTACTCGCGAGAATGCTCGCGAGGCTCTGAGGCAGAGGGCAGCAAGCATGGACCTGAGTCTGGGCTTCGTCTCTTCACCGCACAAGAGCTCCTGTGATAGTTTGTGCCCACTCCACCTCCCTTACCTCACAGTGGCTCAGCTTTTCTGATCTCTCCCCCGAGCTTTTTGATGCTGGAATTGCTCCCCGGTTTCACCAAAGCTGTTTGCAGTCAGTGCCCCCTAATAGCGCTGCCTCTCTGGACCTCTTTGCCTGGTAGCCCCGGAAGATCAGTCATCTCATGGCAAGCACTGGTATTTCTTTTGTTCGTTGCTGTTTCCACAGCATCTGGATGAAAGCCTGGCATGGGACAGATACTCCGTAGGTCTGGAAGCTTCTTTCCAAGGCTCACTAACAGGTCCACTCCGGGACAGAGAGACTTGACTTTTGGGCTGCCTTATTGCATGGAAGGAGGTGCCTATGTTTTTTTGACTGGATCCTAACATCTTTCTCCCCACACAGTCAGCTTTGCAGCTCCCTATTGGGAACCAGAATTCCCCTGCATGTACTCTCTTAGCGTTGGTTCTGGCCTCATTGTCCAGCCTGCAATCTTGTCTCCTCCTCAAACTTAAGAACAGGCATCCAGGATCTGTGAGAATGCTCGGTGGGTAAGGGTACTTATCACTTGCCACCAGGCCTGGTGACCTGAGTTGGGTCCCTGGGAACTAGATAATAATTCAGTTATCCTCAGACCTCCCATCCTGTGGCATGCAGGTGCCACTCCCTCAAAGTAAATAATAAAACAATGTTTAAATATTAACGAAAAACTTGCCTTTTGAATACAAATCTCACCTTGCCACTACCCTTCCACAGTTCCCTGAAGAAGAAAAGGCACACCTCTCAGGGTAGCTCTTAGTTCTGTGATTTCTGAGGATTTGTGGTGAGCCAGTCACAACAAATGGTAAAATGCGCAGTGGGGTTTTGAACAGATCATATAATTCTTTTATATGCAAATTAGATATTGAAAGGGAAAGTATTTAGATTTCTGGTGTTTCATAAAACATCCTCAGAAAATTAATTTTCCTGGGTTTTTTTTTTTGCTGTTTTTTTTTGTTTGTTTGATTAGTTTAGTATTTTTCTTGCTTTCAAGAAACGTAGCTATTGCAAAATTTGAAATATGTACGTGGCTCACTGTCTCTCTGGGGCAGCTCTGATCTGCACTATTTTCACGGTATAGAGGAGTCGCACTGATGCAGTGGTTTTCAACCTGAGCCAGGACTCCCTTGTGGGTCACATATTAGGAATCCTGCATATCTGATATGTATACTAAGATTCATAACAGTAGCTAAATAATAGTTATGAAGTAACAATGAAATAATTTTATGTTAGGGGTTACAACAACATGAGGAACTATAAAAAAGAGTTGTAGAATTAGGAAGGTTGAGAAATCCTACTCTAACGCATTCCACGGTTATACCTACCAGACTCTGTGTTTTATTTTGGATGCTGTAAAGCAGCAAAGTCGTGTGCACACCCCCACACAGACAGACACACACACACACACACACACAGACACACACACAGACATACACACACAGACACACACACAGACACAGACACACACACAGACACACACACAGACACACAGACACACAGACACACACACACACACACACACAGACACACACACAGACACACAAACAGACACACAGACACAGACACACACACACAGACACACACACACAGACACACACACACACACACAGAGACACACACACACACACACACACATACAGACACACATCCCCCCACACACACACACACACACACACACAACACACACACACACACACACACACACACACACACACACACACAGGGACACACACACACACAGACACATACACACACAGACACACAGACACACACAGACACACACACACACACACACACAGACACACACACACACACAGACACACACAGACACACAGACACACACACAAACACACACACACAGACATACATACACACAGACACAGACATACACACACACAGACACACACACAGACACACACACACACACACACAGAGACACACACACACAGACACAGACACACACACACACAAACACACACAGAAAGACACACACACAGCCACACCCAGACAGACATAGAAAGACACGAACACACCAAGACACACCCACACACACACAGAGACACACACAGACACACACAGACATAGACACACACAGACACACACAGATACACACACACACACACACAGACACACATGGTTGCTAGCTATATTAGGGTAATCAGACACACACACAGACACACACAGACACACACAGACACACACACACAGAGACACATACACAGACACACACAGACACACACACAGAGTGGTTCTGTTCCCTGAGCTAATTCCAAAGGTCTGTAAATACCAAACCCCAACCACTAGGAGTCAGGCTTTTCCCCAACAGGAAGTAGAAAGGAATACAGAGAAAAGTCCAGGACATCCCCAAGCCCTCCCAGGTGCAGGGTTAGAGGGTAAACACATCGGACCTCAGTATAACACTTGCTTCCCAACTAAGGGATTTTTCTGAGTATTCCCTTTGATCGTTCTTGGAGGTTGTCAGTCCTGTTGAATGGGCCCTTCTCCTTAAGGAGGACATAGAAACCAGACATCTGCTTCCTTTCTTTCCTAATAAAGGGGCTTCAGGGTCAAGTGCCTGGTCTACTCAGCCTACGTCACTGCAGTGGCCTCTGCTGCTGGTCCAACAGCCTTGCCAACCTCTGCCGTCACAGCAGTGCTCACTTGAGTGTTCGTAGTGGATGGTGTGAAGATGACAGATGTGGTTTCAGGTCTGTCTCTCTCTTGGTTCTGCTGACGGAGGGCACGAGTGATGCTTGCCTTTGAATTTTGGCTCTGTCTTTCTTTTTCTTTCTTCTTATAAAGCGAGCCCTCCACTCTGCTCTCCTATCTCCCCATCCCCTAACCTCATTGACTTTTAAAAGTTGCCTTTCAGGGGCTCTTCTCAGAGTTTGTTCCTGAAACTAGGACTGCTTTGCACAGAGCACCAATGTTAAAGTTGTCTTTACTAATGTGTGTCTGTGTTCCTGTCCCTCACGGGCTTACGAGCAACTTCCTAGCAGCAACCCATGTTTGCAACACCCATGACTTTAAAGCCTGGATATATGAGTGGGTCGGTGGGTAGTAAATGCCTTTCTAGGATTCCCTATAGTCCTAATACGATACCTTAAACTATTTTAGGATCAATTATATTGTTTGATTGACCGAAAGTTCGGATTCCAAGCTATGCTCATTAGACCAAGCTGCAGACCCAAAATAAGAACCAGATTGTTGAACTTGCTGCCAGTATTTTTATGTTACCAATACCCCCATATTTGAATTAAATCTGGGTCCAGCTTAGAGGTAGACCCAGACAAACAAGCCAGATTGGGAACATGGTCAACTGCCAGAGCTCCAGCAGGGCAAACAACCTATCAGCCAAGAGTCTCCTCCTCACAGATGACAATTAAACATTTATTCATTAAAACTAAATCCATTATTAGTAGCTTGCATTTACTATTGGTATACCAATAAAACATAATGCATTGAGACCTAGGGATTCCTTATCACTGTAAATCTGGTGGGATTTTTTTTGGGGGGGGAGGGGCTGGTTTGTTTTCACTGAGTGATAAAGTTCCCTGAAAGCATTTATTCATTTGAAAACGAACCCCCTGCTACTCTGCTGGGCAATGCTAAGAACCAGATGAAGTATGTCCTGAGTTTGTAAACCAGAAATCATCGTAAAATTGCAGGTTCTATAATTATAATTCACACTGCTTCTTAGTGCCTCCTGTGATCTAGAAGGAATCTGTGGAACAGATTATATAACTGGACGGAAACATTGGCAAATTCAATTAGGTTTTATCTTCCTTGGTATTTGTTCACGTAATTGTTAGCCTGTATCCACCTCAGAAAACGATCTTTACCCAGGGAACCTTCAGAACACGTGAGTAGGAAACAACCTCTCCCTCCATGCAAGTTCAAATATTTCTTTTGTTATTTTGCTGGTCTTGACCTGGTCCCTTGAATAAGCCTGGGATTTTTGTGGTTAATTTTTTTCCTTCGGACAGGATCTCACTACGTAGCCAGTCAAACTAACCTCAAACCTGTCCTTCCTGGGAGCCTCCCCTTCGCCTTCTGGAGTGTTGAGATTCTAGGCACGATACTATGCCTAGTTTCTTTATGAATAGAATATTGACCTGCAGAGAAGTTGAACCTATATATGCCTACATATGTGTGTATGCATATGGGAGGTAGAGATTGACGTTCAGGATCTTCCTTAATTAATACCCCCCACCTCTATTTTTTTGAGAAGGCTCTCTCTCATTGAATCTGAAGTTTGTCAGCTAGACTGAATGGCCAGTGAGCTCCAAGCATCCTCTTCCCCCTCGCATCCCCTCAGTGCCAGAGTTATAATAGTGCACTGCTGAGCCTGGCATTTTACATGGGTGTTGGAGATCCAAACTCAGGTCCTCATGCTTGCATAGTGGTACTTTGCTCAGTAAACCCTCTCCCCAGGCCTGTGATAGGAAATCCTTCTCCTGTTACCATCTAGTGTGTACTTGGGCATAGACCTATCCGTGCGTGTATATGTGTTGGGCTGATCACCACGTCACTGGGAGCTGCGCTTCTGCATTTCCAAGTCAACACTATCTCCTCTCATGCCTGTTGTATTTATTTCTAGAGTATACCTTGAAGTAGTGTCTTAGTGTTGTGGTAGTTATTAAATAAAGGTTTCTTTTAACCTGAGCTAGTGCCGACACCGTTGGGCCACATGGCATCTGCAGGCTATTTTTATCTTAGTGGCAGCGGGTTCTAGTGTGGTATTATGCCACATTACCTCTAGCTATCCTCTAGCCGGGACAGTCTCTCTGCCTCCATTGCTAGCCGCCCTCTCCTGCTAGCCAGGAACTCTGGTCCCAGTGACCTGGTAAAATCAGGACTCTACAAGTCCCAACAGTGGCTAATCCCCCACAGCCCTGTGACCCTGTGACCCAGCGGTGGCTGACTGTCTTGCAGCTCTCTGTGTTTACATCCCCAGCATCTGCCCCTAATGCTTAGCTATAAACTCTCAGCAAGGAGTCTTATAAATCAAGACTCAATAAGCTGTAATTTAGCAATCAGATTTATATGTTAAATTCTCAATCCACAATGTGTCCACACATACACAACCAATTGGGAAAGATATAAACCGCCCACCTAGACAAGATAAATTGACCTATAGAAATCCATCCCTTAAGAAATATTCACAACTACTTATGGCCATTTAAGACCACATGGATCTGGGTCGTCCTTCTTTGCCTCCATCTCAGTTCTTCTCCTTTTTTTTTTTCCCTCTTTTTCCCACCTTACGAAAACTTGTCCCTGCCTTACTTTTACTGTCCAATCATGGGCCTTGACCTAACTTGGGTCAGCCTTCACCTGCATATAGACATCAACCTACATCTTAGTTAGGGTTTTATTGCTGTGAAGAGACACTGTGACCAAAGCAACTCTTATAAAGGAAACATTTAATTGGGGTTAGCTTACAGTTTCAGAGGTTTAGTTCACTATCACCATGGCAGGAAGCATGGCAGCATCCAGGCACTCATGGTGCTGGGCTGAGAGTTCTACATCTTGATCCACGAGCAGCAAAAGACAACTGAATACCCCACTGGGCACAGCTTGAGCATAGAAGTCCTTAAAACCCTCTCCCCGCAAGAGATACACTTTCTTTAACAAGGCCACACTCACTCCATCAAAGCCATACTTTCTAGTAATGTCACTACCTATGGGCCAAGCATTCAACATATGAGTCCATGGGGGCCATTCCTATTCAAACCATCACAAGTAGAATGAATAATGGCCCCAAAGGATACAAATATCTACTTTTTAGACTTTATTGTCTTACATAGAAAAGACTCTTTGCAGATGTGATTGAAGATTTGTGTATAGCATATGAGTATGTGTGCACATGTGTGTATACATGGTGTGTGTGTACATCTGGAGGCCAGAGGTCAACGTTTGGGTGTCCTCCTCTATTTCTTTCCACCTTAATTTGTGAGACAAGAGTTGCTACTTGAATTTGGAACTAGATTGATTAGCTGATCAGCAAACTCCCAGTTCTAGGGTAATAGATTTGAACAAATATGCATGACTGTTTACATAGGTGCTGGGATCTAAACCCACATCCTCATGCTTTCCAGGTACACTGGCTGGTTTTGTGTGTCAACTCGAGAGAGGAAGGAGCCTCAGTTGAGAAAGGTACCTCCATGTGCAAGGCATTTTCTCTATCAGTAACCAATGGGGGAGGACGCAGCCCATTGTGGGTGGGGCCATCCCCAGACTGGGTTCTGTAAGAAAGCAGGCTGAGCAAGCCATGAGAAGCAATCCAATAAGCAGCACCTTCCGTGGCTTCTGCTTCAGCTCCTGCCTGCAGATTCTAGCCCTGCTTGAGTAGTGTCCTGACTTCCTCCAAGGATGAACTATAACCTGGGAGTGTAAGCCACTGAATTAGCCCTTTCCTCCCCAACTTGCTTTTTGGTCATGGTGTTTCGTTGCAGCAGTAGAAGAAACCCTGACTAAGACGCCAGATGTAGTTGGAATTCTAGAAGAATTATTGTATCTAGGGTAAACATTAGAAGGAAATAATTGTTTTCATTACACCAGAATGAACAGTTTTCTGGAAGTACTCTGATCGTGAAGAAATAATTATAGAAAGCATTGGTTGTTTTCTGTTATCCTAAGAGTTGTTTGTCTGAAGGGGCTTTACAGATTTTGCCTGACTTAGGTCTCAGCACTGTCCTGGCACACCTGGAACGTCTTGCATTTCTTGGGTACTGCAAACAGTGCACACTAAGGACTAAATTGTAGGAATTTAGTCATGAAGTTCAGTTCATCCAGGCTGGACTTTCCTTTTGCCATAGAGCCTGATTACGTTCTGGAGTGACCCTCTTTCTTTGATAGTCCCATGTTATTCAGAATACATGCACTAGTTAGGCATGTTATTGACCAAGTCTTCTTCCAGCCTGTGGTTATGAATTTTGAGATGGGGAACTCTGTTGTGGCAATTATTATTCTGGGTGATGTTGTTACACCCCCTTGTTATTAGGGGTTTCTACCCCACTTTACATCATTTAGTTCCCCAATAAAAGACACAGAAACCTTTAGATTTATAATAAGCTTAAAAGTACTAGAGTTGGGCCAATATCAACCCTCTCTGCTATTTTGTCTACTTCCCTTTGGTAATTCCTGAGACATCACTCAGGGACATAATGTTTTACCTGGGCCGATCCTACTCCATCAGGCCAGCCCGCATAGCCACATACTCACGATCCATGATATCCCATGAAGACTTCTTCCTTCTTTTCCTCCTCTCTCCTTCTCCCTTCATGTTCCCTCCCCCAGACCACAAGCCTGGGAATGTTTGCTCCACCCCTCTCTTTTGCCCAGCCCAGGCTGTAGGCATCTTTATTAACCAATTGGGAATAACTTGGGGAGCAAGGTTTGCACAACAAAAGCTAGTTTGAGATTCATGCTTCTGGGGCAACAGGTCTTGGGATACAGTATTTAGCATTTGAATACATAGTAGCACCAGACCAACCCCAACAGAACTCGTACATTATGCAAGAAGGCGATAAATTCAACCATGGGCATCCTTAGGGAAGATTGGCCAAGGTAGACTTAACACGAAGGCAGGAGATATCCATGTTGCGTGTATTTTAAAAATACACACTTTCCCTTGCCTGGTCTTGCCCAGTACCACGGCCCCTCATGACTGAGCTCCAAGATTACGCTGCCACTGGCTCCACTTCCATCCCACCGGTTCCTCCTGAGAATGCCTGGAACTCGAGTTCCGCAGGCCATCCACCCCTATGGCTGGTCTGCAGACCGCCAACGGCTACCCCAGTCTCACTCAACTCCCACGCTAGGTCTCCTTTTGTTGCTTGCCGGGTGCTGCAATGGCTGCCCTGGTTTCATCCAGCTCCCTTTAGCCCCATGAAAGGACAACACTAAAGATTTTATATTTTAAAACTGACCAGATGACTCAAAGGTTGGGAGAAGAATATCCTGCCCCATCTTCCTTTGAAGTCCACGAACCATCGGTGCCCAGAGAAACCTACAGCTTCTCCTCTGCCTGTCGCCTAGTCCGAATTCTTTCCCCTCTCTTCCTGTCCTGCCCAGAAATCCTGCCTTCTCTTTCACCCAAATGATTAGTTTCTGACTGTCTTTATTTAGCCAATCAACAATTAGGGAAACAATTAGAGACACTCCCCCTACAGCCCCACGCTGAGAAATGCTGACAGCCACCTTCAAAGAAGGAAGAAAGGATTCTCAACCAGAACCTTCAGAAGGAATGTGGCCCTGCACGTTTTTCATTCAGCCCAAGGAGATGTCTTGAAGAAGTTTTACCATTGTAAGAGAATACATTTCTGATGTTTTAAGCTGTGCAGCTTGTAGCAATGTGTTATAGTAACATCAGGAAAGTTTTCATGGGATTGAGGGAGAAGGGCAGTTAGGTATATCCCTAGCTTTTCTCCACACACTTAACACAAGCATCTTTTGGAGCCCCAGTCCAATGACTGGAATGCTGGCAGACACAGAAAGATGAATGGAGTAAGAAACCTCACTTCACCTCTGCAAGGACCTGTCGTCTGGTTGAGGAGCTAAAACAGATACCAAGTGTCTGAAACACAACCAAAGACAAAGGCTAAATTGTTGGGCATTGCTTAGGTGACCTGACCCCATAGAGAAAATGCAAGGCCAGGATAAACGCGGAGGGGCAGGGGCAAAGTCTGGAAACCCTTCTGGTGTGGCAAGCCCTTAGCGGGAGGGAGAGGGAATAAAACCCCTTAGTTAAGAAGCTCCTTTGCTAAGGAAAGTGAGGCCTGGGATATGAGCTCCTTGTTCAAGAATGGAGGAAGCGCCAACTCCAAGGAGGGAAATGTTGGTTTCCTTGTCCTTGGAAGCTGCTTTAGTGAGAGGGAATACGTATCCTCTAGCTTGCTTACTGGTCTGATTTCTTCGTATCCTCTAGTTTGCTTACTAACAGATATTGTGGAGTATGAATTTTTCGAATAGGTTTTTTTTTCTCTCTGAGACAGGGCTAGGACAGCTGTGATGCTGCTCGAGTAAAGAGAGAAATGCCGGGAAGATGTCAGTCTTCCAATAGTTTCAATTGGATGTGGCTGAGAGATCCCTAGATCTCAGCAGTTTGTGGCTTAGAAACAAGAACATCCTTCCTCCAGTACTCACAATACCTGAAAACCCTTTTCCTAGTTGGATTCTGATTGTCCCAAAGGAAGGGAGGTATCGGTGGAGCCCCAGAATTTTGGAGCTCTCGGAATCCTCCAGACCAATGAGCCTCTGGCCCCATGAGAGCAGGCCGTAGCGGGGATGCGCCGACCCCACCTCCAGCATGGACAATAACAGATACTATAGCTAAAAGGCTATTCGCGAGTCATATCACGTGTCAGAACAAGGGCTATTAAGGGACGGCTCCCACATGGAGGGGCAGGGTTACCCACATACGCATTTGGAATCGAGGCACACGGCTAGCTTTAAAAGACAACAGGAATCTTCAACACCGTCACATTCCATCCCAGGTCTTCTAGTGCCCTTGTTTAACTTGGCGGGGGCGCGCTCGCCGAGTGCTCAGCTAGTTAGCTTTTGTTGGAACAGAGAGCATTGAGCAGCTCCAATGACAAGTCATCAGCTCAATGATTAGTTTACGTTCTCTCCAACACAGCACACTCATTTCCCTTTCATAGTCACAGCAAATAGTGGCTCTAACGATTGCTTCCAAAGGAAGGAAATGCATTGTAGGAAGCTTCCATGAGCTTTTTCCAGCTCTCAGATATTCCATTCCTGCTACGGACCACTGTGTATTTGCTACATCCCAAATAAAATTTCATGTGCATTTATTCATTTAACAGGTTGTCTTTTGCTGGGAAAGGGGTGGATTGAACCAGGGCCTGGCATATGCCAAGTAATTGCTCTCTCACTGAACTGTACTCCCAGTCTTTCATGATGCTGTCTCACTGTGTATCCCAGGTTGACCCAAATGTATGGTTCTCCTGCCCTAACCCCCTGGGTTAGAATTACTGCAGATGTCATTGTATGCAACCATTCAAGAAATATTTTGCAATGCCTACTGTTTGCCAAGGACTATACTCAGTACTAAAGATGGGGCAGTGGGCAAATAAAGTATCACTTTCTCTTGTGAGTTGCAAACCCCTTGTGTTTGCTGTCTGTATTCTGAAGAGAAGCCATACATGGGCAACTAGCACCATGACAGCTGACAAGATTTGCTAAAAATGATTTGGAAACAAAGGGAGAGGAAAACGAGTTTCAGAGAGAGGAGAGTTTCAGAAAGTGGGAAAACAAAACTTTCTGAAAAAGAGTGTACTTAAGCAAATCTCAATGCCAGGGAGGGTTCTCTCAGAGACTGGTAACTTGCCTTCAGTACCAGGGATCTTTTTACCGCATTTGTAGATGGAGCCTTCCCTGTTTTCTGCCGACAGCCGTTGGGATATGATAGTTTGCAGACAAAGCTGGTTGATGTCTAGATTAGCAGGGTGAAGACTGGCTGCACAGGCTTGAAGTAGGAAATTACTTAGAAAGTTCTAAGAGTAGCATGGAGTCCAGAGTGGTTGGTCTGGAGCAGCACACAAGGTCAGTAGAGCATGGAGACCTTAGAGTCTTTCTTAGAGCATTGGGCTTTATCCCCATAAAATATGAAAGAACCATCCGCCTGGGCAAAGGAGTTGTTCTGTGATTTCTCTGGGCAAAAAGAAAAGGCTGCTGTGATGGAAACCAAACAAAGAGGCAGAAGTGGTAAAACAAAACCAATAGTTTGGAACCTGGCAAAGTAGTCCAGACAAGATATTCTGGCTATTTCGATAAAGGTAGGGATAATGGGGTATCTTTCCAAAGTATATTTTTAAAGTAGAAATGCTCAGCCGGCTTAATATTTTAGAAAGCAAAAGATAAGAGTACAAAAAGAAAAGGGATTGACCCAATTCATTCTACAAAGTCACATTTATGCTTATACCTAAATGACACAAAGACTGAACAAAGAAAGAGAACTTCAGACTAATCTTCCTTCTGAATATTGATGCCAAAATACTCAATAAAATTCTTGCAAACCGAATCCAAGAACACATCAAAACAATCATCCATCATGATCAAGTAGGCTTCATCCCAAGGATGCAGGGATGGTTTAATATATGGAAAACCATCAACGTAATCCACTATATAAACAAACTCAAAGATAAAAACCACATGATCATTTCATTAGATGCTGAGAAAGCATTTGACAAAATTCAACACCTTTTCTTGGTAAAAGTCTTAGAAAGATCAGGAATTCAAGGCGATACCTAAATGTAGTAAAAGCAATATGCAGCAAGCCAGTAGCCAATATCAAACTAAATGGAGAGAAACTCGAAGCAATCCCACTAAAATCAAGGACTAGACAAAGCTGTCCACTCTCTCCCTACCTAGTCAACATCCTAGCCAGAGCAATCAGACAGCAAAAAAAAAGAGGTCAAAGGGATACAAATTAGAAAAGAAGTCAAATATCACTATTTGCAGATGATACGATAATATATATATATATATATATATATATATATATATGACCCCAAAAATTCCACCAGAGAATTCCTACAGTTGATAAACAACTTCATCAAAGTTGTTGGATATAAAATTAACTCAAATCATTAGCCTTCCTCTACTCAAAAAATAAACAGACTGAGAAAGAAATTAGGGAAATGACACCCTTCACAATAGTCTCGAATAACATAAAATACCACGGTGTTACTCTAACTAAGCAAGTGAAAGATCTGTATGACAAGTATGACAAGAACTTCAAGTCTCTGAAGAAAGAAATTGAAGAAGATCTCAGAAGATGGAAAGACCTCCCATGCTCATGGATTGACAGGATTAATATAGTAAAAATGGCCATTTGCCAAAAGCAATCTACAGATTCAAGCAATCCCCATCAAAATCCCAAGTCAATTCTTCACAGAATTAGAAAGAACAATTTGCAAAACCATTTGGAATAACAAAAAACCCAGAATAGAGAAAACTATTCTCAAAAATAACTATTGGGGGAATTACCATCCCTAACTTCCAGCTGTATCACAGAGCAATAGTGATAAAAACTGTATGGTATTGGTACAGGGACAGACAGGTAGGTCAATGGAATAGAATTGAAGACCCAGAAATGAACCCACTATGGTCACTTGATCTTTGACAAAGGAGCTAAAACCATCCAATGGATAAAAGACAGCATTTTCAATAAATGGTGCTGGTTCAACTGATACTCAGCAGTTGAATGCAAATCCATTCATTCTTTTTTTTTTCTTCTTTTTTTTCAGAGCTGGGGACTGAACCCAGGGCCTTGCACTTGCTAGGCAAGCGCTCTACCACTGAGCTAAATCCCCAACCCCAAATCCATCCATTCTTATTGTCTTATACAAAGCTCAAGTCCAAGTGGATCAAGGACCTCCATTTAAAACCAGATACACTGAAACTAATAGAAGAGAAAGTGGGTAAGGGCCTTAAATACATGGTCACAGGGGAAATTTTCCGGAACAGAACACCAATGGCTTACGCTCTAAGATCAAAAGTCAACAAATGGGACCTCATAAAATTGCAAAGCTTCTGTAAGGCAAAGGACACTGTCAATAGGACTAAGTGGCAACCAACAGATTGGGAAAAAGCTTTACCAATCTTACATCTGGTAGAGGGCTAATTTCCAATATACACAAAGAACTCAAGAGGTTAGACTCCAGAGAATCAAATAGCCCTATTAAAAAATGGGCTACAGAGCTACACAAAGTATTCTCAGCTGAGGAATATTGAATGGCTGAGAAGTACCTAAAGAAATGTTCAATATCCTTAGTCATCAGGCAAATGCAAATTGAAACAACCCTGAGATTCTACCTCACACCAGTCAGAAGGGCTAAGATCAAAAACTCAGGTGACAGCAAATGCTGGCAAGGATGTGGAGAAAGAGGAACACTCCTCCATTGTTGGTGGGATTGCAAACTGGTTCAACCACTCTGGAAATCAGTCTGGCAGTTCCTCAGAATATTGGACATAGTATTACCTGAGGTCCTAGCTATTCCACTCCTGGGCATATACCCAAAAGATGCTCCAACATATAACAAGGACACATGCTCCACTATGTTCATAGCAGCCTTATTTATAATAGCCAGAAGCTGGGAAGAACCCAGATACCCTTCAACAGAGGAATGGATACAGAAAATGTGGTACATCTATACAATGGAGTACTACTCAGCTATCAAAAACAATGACTTCATGAAATTCATAGGCAAATGGAATGAACTAGAAAATATCATCCTAAGTGAGGTAACCTAATCACAAAAGAACACACATGGTATGCACTTGCTGTTAAGAGGATATTAGCCCAAAATCTCAGGAATACCCAAGATACAATTCAGAGACCACATGAAACTCAAGAAGAAGGATGACCAAAGTGTGGATGCTTCAGTGCTCCTTAGAAGGGGGAACAAAAATATTCACAGGAGGAAATTCAGAGACAAAATGTGAAACAGAGACTGCAGAAAATGTCATCCAGAGATGACCCCACCGGGGATCCATCCCACATACTGTTGTCAAACCCATATAATATTGTGGATGTCAAGAAGTGCATTCTCAGAGGAGCCTGATATAGCTGCCTCCTGAGATGCTCTGCCAGAGCCTGACAAACACAGGGGTGGATGCTCGAAGCCAATCATTGAACTGAGAATAGGATCCCCCACGGGGGAGTTAGAAAAGGACTGAAGTAGCTGAGTGGGGTTGCAAACCTATAAGAACAACAACAATATGAACCATCCAGAGCTCCCAGAGCTCCCAGGGACTAAACCACCATCCCAAGAATACACAGGAATAGACCTATGGCTCCAGGCGCATATGTAGCAGAGGATGGCCTTGTGGGGCATCAATGGGAGGAGAGGCTCTTGGTCCTATGAAGGATTGATGCCCTACTCTAGGGGACTGTCAGGGCAGGGAGGTGAGAGGGAGTGGGTGGGTGGGTGAGGAAGGACCCTCATAGAAGCAGGGGGAGCGTCGATGGGGTAGTGGGTTTTTGGAGGGGAAATCAGGAAAGGGGATAACATTTAAATGCAAATTAAAAATATCCAATAAAAGAAAAAAATTTAAAAAATCGTTAAAAGAGAAAGAGCAATTGCCACAATAACTAGATTCATACATGGAATTTTGAAGACTGGGTATATAAAGAAGGTCTTACATTTTCTTTGTCCTAAGCTACATATGACTCTTATGAGAATACTTAATTTTATCTCGTCTGTTATTAAACAAACTGCAGAATGAATTCAGCCCTGCATCTTCCCTATTTGACCCAGCACTAAAGTCCCGTCTTTATTTTGACCACCACTTTGCCCGTTGGTCATGTGGGACCAGGCTCATTGACAACTGTCGATAATGATCTCCCAGTGATGGGTTTCAATGATCTTCTCTTAAAAGCACCCAGGGAAAGAGAATGAGAAGAGGGACGTGGAATCGATGTTGGAGATCTGAATTGTAATTGGAGACAGGATGGCAGGAGGAAAAATCGGATACCTATGCCTGACCTCAAGAGCGAAAGCAGGGCTGCAAGGAGAAGCAGCGGAGGAAAGGCATGGCAGTGTGGCTGCACACTGGGCGAGGGCGAGCGGAGAGAATGACCTTGTGTGCTGGGCAAAGGCAAACGGAGAGACTGACCTTGAGTCTCCTATATCCTTACATAATGTGTTCATTTTGTGTTCAGTGACTTGCCAGGTGAAATAGACCTCGGCAGGCATTATCAACAGAGCTATCAGAGCTTTAAAGACATGATTATAAATTAAATTTGCTGTCGTTATTATCCAGTCATTCATACAGAAGTGTCCTAGTTGAGATTCTATTGCTGTGATAAAGAACACCTGGAAGGAAAGGTTCCTTTGGTCTGTATCCCCGTGTCACAATGTATCACTAAGGGGAGCTATTGTAGGAGCTCCAGGGAAGAAGCTCCAGTGGAAGCAGGAGTTGCAGCAGAGGCCGTGGAGGACTGCTGCTTACTGCCTTGATAGCCATGGTGTGCTCAGCCTGTTTGCTTAGACAACCAGAATCACTTATGTGGTGCTGGTAATGCCCGCAACGGACTGGGCCCTCTCCCATCCATCATTAACCAAGAAAATTCTCCCCAGACTTGTCTACAGGCCAGTCTTACAAAGGCATTTTCTCAATTGAGGTTCCTTCTTCTCAAATAATTCTAGCTTGTCAAGTTGACAGAGTCTCGCCAGCCCAGAAAGTACAACGGACATTGCTACAGTCCCTGCTCAAGCCCATGCAGATGACTTGCATGGGAAACCCTTCTTTTAATTTGTAGAGGGAAAACAATAAATTAACCATGCAAGTCTCAAGCCATCTAGGGTCACCCAAAGCCAGACTTCAGGGATGTCCGGGAGGTTTTGTTTGCTAAAGGACTGCTTTGTCAATGGGAGTGACTGAAATTAGGGCAGGGATGGTTTTGAAGTCACCTCAGAGGTTGCAAAAATGATGTAACGCTACACTAGACAGGGTAAAGACGGGCAGAGAAGAAATGCGTTTCGAATCAGGTGGGCATTTCTCATGTATGTTTAATCAAGTACTGCATTCTTATTTATTACTTGACATTCAACATGAATGCCAAGATGGTGAGTGTAAGAGATTGGCATTGGCTCAGGACCCTCAAGACCCCAAGAACAAGTTCTCAGCACAGAGGAGATTTGTTTCCCCCAGAGGGAAAGAGGACCGGGATAGAGGAGGACGGAGAAGGGGAAGGAAATAGGGAGAGGAGGAAGGAGTATTTGTCCTGGTGGGGACAAAGAACTGCCTCTAGATAGAGAGAAAACAGACACGGCACATAGGAAAATTCTGGTTTATAAAGGAAAGGGAGGGGGTGAATTAGGATAATTTTAATCAGGTGAGCCAAAGGGGGCTTATGATTGCAGAACTTCAACCTTGGTAGTCAGCCTCAGGAGGAGGGAGTGACCTTGGTGGCTGTCTTCAGGAATTTTTGTTTGTTTGTTTGTTTGTTTGTTTGTTTGTTTTAGCAAGGCAGAGGTAATGGGGGAGAAGGGCAAGGCCGCCAGTGCCAGGTTTGCCATGATTGAGTCCCTTCAACCAGCATCGTGGAAACCTTTACATATAGACTTCTTTGTGTATGTGAGAGAGTGTGTTTGTGTGTGTCATGGTGTGCCTGTGCACACTTGGATTGAGATAGGGCTGCTCTCTTTCCAGGCTGCATGCACCAGACTCGCTGGCCCATGAGCTATCTGAGACTCCTCTCCCTACCTCCCATTTCCTTGTAGGGTACGCGGCATCACAGACACCTGCTTTTCTGCATCTGCCTTTTTATTGTGTGTTCCTGGCCTCCAAACCCAGGATCACACACAAAGCAGGCTAGTGTAGCAAGAGCTTTAGACCCACCGAGCCATCTTTCCAGTCTTGCATACCAATTCTGTCTGACAGACTTCTGCACGTGCAGACAGTATGTGATAATTTTCATTAATTTAGAAATCACAAGTTTTCCTGCTTATGCTCATGTCTGGGTTTTTTGTGTTTTTTTTGTTTATTTGTTTTTGTTTTTGTTTTTGTTTTGTTTTGTTTTTTGAGATGGAGTCTCACTGTGGCTAGCCTGTGCTTGGATTTGAACTTATAGTAATCCTCCTGTTCTGCTTCTGGAGTTCTGGGACCACATATGCACCTTCACCCTAGGATTTATCAATTTTTGCAATCAAGACAACTAAAACCAAAATGTTTCTTTTAAAACCTGAGCATGTCTAATCAAGACTCCATGTATCTAGCATTTTTATAGATCATGTGGGGTGTCGAAATAAGTCAGTTAGATACGTTTCACCTCCATTTTAAAGTACTGGGTAATGGGGCTCAAACCTAAGGAATTCATGGATCCCAGGCAAGAGCTCGATCACTGAATTGACTACATGTTTCCAGTACTTTTTAAAAAATGTGTCTTTACTGTACAGAGTGCATTACCTGTAGAATAATTTCAGTTATAATGATTGCAAAAAATTATATTTTCCCTCACATTTCTAAAACTTTCTTATTCCAAATCATCTTTTAAAATCTTACTTTTTTTTTTTTTTTTTTTTTGTATCCTAATGAAATACGTTAGCATCACACTTGAACACAAGTTTTCTGGAATTCTGAAGGAAATGACCAAATGACCAAAAAGTTGTAAACTATTTTCAATTAAGTACTGTGTTCAGAACTGGTTACGTAGCTGGACAGATAGCTTAGTATGCAGGAGGCCCTGTGTTTGGTCTTCTGCATGCAAATAAAAACATTATCAAAATAAACAAGCTCAATGCTTCTATTAATAAAAAAGTCACCCCCCATACCTACTACCTGTTGGTAAGGCTCTCACTATTCGATAGATGGAGAATTTGTTGTTACAAATACCTCAAAGATGTGGAATCGGTGAAGTTGAATGATATTCCATGCGAAGAGGGGTTAATAAGATCTCATATGTGCTGTTGGTAGGAATGCAAAACGTTGCCATTGCTTTGAAAATTAGCATGATATTTTCTCAAAAAAATTAAAAAAAACTCAAATGGGACCATTAATATCCCTTCTGGGTATAAGCCAAAAGGAAAGCAAACATTAAATAGATATTTGTTCACCTACTGTATTAGGTCAGGACTTTCTAGAATAATAGAACTTATAGAATGAACCTCTCTACATACAGAAAAGTGATTTATTAGAATAACATAGGCTGTGGTCCAGCTAATCCAACAATGGTGATCTCTGAATGGAAGGTCTAAGAATCCAGTAGTTGTTCAATCCACAAGACTGGCTGTCTCAGCTGGTCTTCAGTCTATGAAAGAATCCAGTAATGGCGGTAAAGGAATTCACGTGCTAGTGAAGCGAATGCAGGCAGGTAAAGAGCAACTACGTCCTTCTTTCACGTCTCTATGTAGGCTGTCAGTAGAAGGTATGGTCCAGATTAAAGGCAAGTCTTCCCAATTTAAAATATCTGAATTAAATGTATGTCTTCCCACCTCAAATATCCAGATTAGAAGTAGATCGTCCCACTTCAAATTAGGGAGACAATCTCGCATAAGTATGCCCCATGTTTGGGTTGCAATTAATTCCAGATGTAGTCAAGTTGACCTCAAGAATAGCCATCGCACCTGAACTTGTGTCAGGTCATTAGTTTATATCACAGTATCTAAGAGGCCACCTGAGTGTCTGTTGACAGAGGAACAGACAGATACAGAAACTGGTTTGGACTGGATGGAATGCTATGTATACTCAAAATATAAGGATTTACTACAACATGGATAAACCTTCAAGACAAGAGGGAGGTTTAATAAAATAAAGCAGTCGCCCAAGGGCAGTGTGTTAGTATGTTCACATGACACAGTCGTGTCCATAGTGATAGAAAGTAGGATAATGGGTACCAGGGAATGAAGCAAGAGAAGGAGCCAAGCTAAGAATTCAATAGATTTTGAGTTTCAGTTGTACAAGACAAAAATAGTTCTAAAGATCATTGGTGATTCACAGTGATGTGACAGTATCTTATCCCACTGAACCTTTATACTTAAAGATGGTTAGCCTGGTAAACTCCATGTTATTTGTATCTTATCACAGTTAAAATGAAAAACAAAAAAGAAGCTGTAAATCTTCTAGGTTATTTAAAACCAGCAGCTATTGTTTTCTCTTCAGATCGAAGCGTCTAATTCTATATTTTGCTCGCAGAGTAATTCCTTAATATAATGCTTACACATCCCCTTCTGTCCAAACATGACATCTCTGCTGTCTGCCGCATTCCGCAAATTCCTATTCTAATTAACGTTTTCACTCTAATAAGATGCTCTGTCTTCTTCAGTTGTTGACATGGCCTGGGATCTGGCCAGATGTAACCCAGATAACTACGGTGGGATAGGCAGCCTGGAGGGCCTGGTGGAAAACAGGCCCAGGGGAGAGCTTCCAAGAGAACGTAGTCAGCAGATCCAGGGTGGCAGAGAACACAGGGATGGGTCATGACAGGCAGCAGGGGTCTTAACTGGGAATCTGGGCAGGTGGAAACATTATGTGACGTGCAGCCCTTCTTACAATCTCTGCCAAGGAAAACCTGCCATCTGGACTTTTTATTTTTAATTGAAAAGAAAAATATTTATTGAAAGTTTCGTTTTCATCTTAAATCATTCATTTCTCCTCGACTTCTTGGCTTTTTAAAAATTTATTTATTTACATCCCAATGTCTGCCTCCATCTTCTCCAAGTAACCCCTCACACAGATCCTCCCCACGTACCCCACTCCCCTTCACTTGCAACATGTGGATGGGACTATAGATAATTTTATTCAGTGAGGTAAGCCAGGCAGAGAGCGTTCAATGTCACATGATCTTACTAATATATAATACTGTGATTTACATGATTATCCAATAGAAGCCCTTAGAATATAGTCTTGGACTCTAACCTACAGCATTGAGGAGCTTTTAAAACGTTTAAAAGCTGGGGTGTGGTTGCAAGTCTTTGGTAATATAATGCCATGCTCATTAAGAACATTAGGAACCCTAACCCTCTTCTTCCCATTGCTCCCTGGGGCCATGAAGTAAGTAGGAACTTTTGCTTTGTGCCTCTACCCTGATGTGTGCCTTGCCGAACCTTCCGAATCCACAAGCCTAAATCCCTTCTTTTAGTTAATTAACTAATTATCTTTTCTTTATTTGGTTTTTAAAATTTGCTTCATTTCTTGCAACACTGAGTACGGAATCCAGACCTTTGCACATACTAAGCTACATTTCTCAGCAGAGCAGGACACTGCTTCCTCTTTTCCAATAGATCATAGCACTCAAAAAGCTGTTCTGTTACATTGTTACATTAATGACAAGCTGACTAACCCATGTGGGAACAAAACGTGTGATTCTTACAGAGTTGAGAGGTAACGGTGGTTGGTTGGAGACTTGAACATTGGTGGGAAGAAGGGATTGAGGAAAATTGACCTTTGAACAGTAAACTACACTTGATAAATGAGTAGCAAGTTACAGTTCTAAGGCTGTATGTTGTAGTTTTATGTGAAAACGTGCTCCTGCCTAGGGTGGCACTTCCGTGGGGTGTGCCTTCCTTTTCCTGGATACTTCTGCCTGCAGTGCAGATATAGTTACCTTGAGAGGTTGGTTCCCTTGGCAGAGGAGCCAGCCCTAATTAACACTAAGGAAGGTAAAGTTGCTTGTGGGTTAAGAGGTTTTCCAAAAGACTGAACTGAGAAGGAAGGCAGGGTAAGAGCAGTGGAGAAAGGAGACCAGGGGGAGTTCAAGGGGAAAAGCGGAAGTGAAAGGACCTTAATCACGGGCTGGGGAGATGGCTGTCAGCAAAGTGTTTGGCTTGTAGGCATTGTGACAGGTAGTGTGACTTGGTCACTGCTTTATTCCTGGGGAGAGACACTGTGACCAAGGCAACCCTTATGAAAGAAAGCAGTTGACTGAGGCTTGCTCACAGAGTGTTAGTCCATTATCATCATGGAGGGAGTGTGGCAACATGCATGGTACTGGAGCTGTAACTGAGAGCTGCACTTGATTGTGGACTTTTGAAGCCTCAAAGCCCACCCCCTAGTGACACATGACACACTTCCTCTAACAAAGCAACACCTATTCCAACAAAGCCACACCTCCTAATTCTTCTGATCCCTCTCAAATAGTTCCACACGCTAATGACTAAGCTTTTAAACATGGGACTGTGGAGGTCTTATTCAACCCCCACAGCTGGGTACCTCAAGTTTATTAGCTAGCTTAGCCTACTTGATGTAAGACACCCTGTGTTAACAAAGGGGTTGGGGACTGTAGAGATGGGTCAGTGATTAAGAGCACTGGCTGCACATTGGCTGGATATCAGAGGCTTTCAGGTATTGAGTAAGGCACGGTAACCCCCAGCTGCCAGGTACTGTGTAAATCGAACAGGAAGAAGTAAACATGTCAGGGTCTGGTTCAGTGATGGGTGGGAGACAGGTTGACAGTATGCAGCTCCATGGGCGTTTGCTTTCAAATGTCCCCTTGTTCTTGGTGCAGACTGGCACCCAGCAGGAAACTAGGTGTAACTAATACTGAGCAGGTTACAGACAGGAGGAGACAGGCTCAAGTAAGTGGCATCTCTGTGACTCCAGCCACCTTCTGGCCTCAATACAGAGCTCTTTCTCCACAGTGTGCACTTCTGCCCTTCCAGAAAAATACCTTTATAAGAATACTGGTCCGTGAGATTCCCCAAGAAATTGTTCTAGTCATTTATACGTCTACCTCCATGACCCACCTCACGTCCTACCTGTGTTCTAAGGCTGGATGAAAACAGGAAGTGTATCTCAGAGCAGTCCAGAGCAGCCTGGTCCAAAGACTACAAATCTGTGAACATAAGTTAGGTATAAAGCTTTGGCTAGGATGAGTACATTTTGTCAAGTCACACTTAATTCCAACTTTTTTTTTCATCATTTTTCCTTCAGAAGGAGAACAGTAATTAAGAGATCGTGTTTCTAAACAACACATTTCACACACTTAAAAGGGTCTTTAGCAAGGTGACCTAGTCTGCAGCAGAATGACTGGTCAGAGCACTGGTTTTTGTGTCTAATGAACAAATGGACTGACACTAGTTGTATTAGTCAGGGTTCTCTAGAGTCACAGAACTCATTGAGTGTTTCTACATATTAAGGGAATATTAGAATGACTTACAGGCTGTAGTCCTACTAACCCAACAGTGGGCAGCCGTGAATGGGAAGTCTAAGAGTCTAGTAGTTGTTTAGTCCCATGAGGCTGGGTGGTTCAGTGGGCTTTCTGTGTGAGCTGGAATTCTGAATAAGTAGGTTCCAACAGATATGCTGGCAAGTTAGTGCAAGCAGATGAAGAAGAGAGAGTCTTCCTTCTTCCATTGCCTTTATGCCGGCCTCCAGCAGAAGGTATGATCCAGATTAAAGGTGTGTACCACCAGGACCCGATTTGGAACTTGCTCTGTCCCAGGCTAGCCTTGAACTCAGAGATCAGCTCACCTCAGTTTCCTGGGAATAAAGGCATGCACCACCTTACCTGGCCCAAGTTTTTCATGGCCACTGTGCCTCAAAATCTGGATCAAAAGCATGTGTCATCCCATGTCAAGATTCAAGTCAGAAGCCTGTTCTTCTAGCTTCAAGATCTGGGTCACAGATCCCAGGTGTGCCCTCCGTTTCTGGATTGTAGTTCATTCCAGATGTAGTCAGATTGACAACCAGGAATAGCCATCACAGTCATCTAATGCAGGAGATGAAGAGGGAGGTTGCCTGTCCCACCCCTACCTCCCCCAACCTCCCAACCCCAGCACTGGCTTCAGAGGATTTAGTGTCTCTTCCCTGGTTAATCCTACACATGCAGTGGCCATGACTTCAAAGAGGGCGAATGGAGAAACAGAACCTTCTAAAGAGAAAGTCAGTGACTCCTATAATCAAATATCTGGAATGTGGCAGACCCAAGAGGCAGAGCATTCTGTGCAAAACAGCTCCCACGACAGCTTCTTTCATTTTTCTGGCTTGTAAAATATGTATCATTTCTTTTTCCCCCCACATTAGAAATAGTTTTAATGGGATACCAAATTCAGGATATTCCTCATTTCTGATTCAGGTCACACAAGTCGTTGTCTGACAGTCGTCTAAAATGAACTTGGCCTGCATCTTTACGTAAACACTGTTAGCACAACTCCACCTGCATTAATGATTCTCTCCGGCATGGTAACTCCGCCACTGATCATTGAGGGCTAGGCTTATGCACTCATATTAAAGGATAGCACGTTTGTCTAGATTTCTGGATGAAATCTGATTCAACACCAATATTAAAATCTGAGCTCAACTTTAGATATCTGGCCTTAAGCTAGGACACAAATGATTAGATGTAATCTGTTCATTTCCTAGGAGGCTGTTACTAAACACTGAAAAAGGTTATTTAGAGAAGTTGTGGAGGACAGCAAGATGGACCAGCAGGTAAAGACACTTACCATGAAAACAAATCAACCTGGATCTGGTCTCTGGGGCCCATGGAAAGGTAAAAGGAGAGAACCAGCTCTACAAAGTTGTCCGCTCACTCCACAAGAACAAGTGTGTTCCCCACATATGCACATATATGTCAACAACAGCAATACATCCTTTTTTCAAATAGAAAAGCTGTAGGCTCTGTTTCCCCAGAGGCTCTTAAAATAAGATAGTATCTAAATATCTCACAATTATAATATTTATCCAAATTCCAGGATCCTGACACAGTGAGGTAGTTTCATTTGCTATCAAGGTTTCCTAACTGAAGTACCAGCTTGTGCGCTTTGTGCTCACATAGCTTCTTGATTCTCTTAGCGCCTTACTTACTTCTAGCATTTATGTTAGGAATTCCATTTGCCAGGTATGAACTGGTTGTTTACTGTGTAACCTACAAAGCAAGGCATTTACTCTTACTGTTAGGGGCCACATGTGAAGTCATTTTGTTTCAAAGAAAGTTTAGGGGAGGATAATGAAATAGTTGAGAGGCTGACCTAGCTGTTGGCTCTATTTTCTGAAGTGCTGCAAACTTCAGTAGATCAGACCTCACTAGAGGAAATTGGTCCCTGGGTGTGGAGTTTCCTTGGGTTGTCTTGTCCTATTCTTTATCGATTCTTCCTGTCTACTACAAAGTGAATAGTCTCTTCCATGGACTCCTGCCACCACTGTTATATTTTGCCCAAGTACAGGAGGGAAACAACTGTATGAATGCTTAGAAACTGGAACTGAGAACGAACCTGTTCTGTCAGTGGGTCCCATGGGGTTTCTATCACAGTGAAGAGAAAGGCCACTAATTTAACTATGTATCCTTTTGATCCCTCATTACTGTCAGAATGTTGATGACTAACCTTGACTATGAATTTGACTAAGGGGAAATGCTCTGTTAAATTGGTGCCTTGTCTCCTTGCCGTGATAAAATACTCTGACCAGGGCCAGCAAAATGGTTCATTGGGTAATGGTACTTGTTCAAGTCTGGTGACCTGAGTCCAGTTCCCAAGACCTATGTGGTAGAAGGAGAGAACAAGTTGTCCTCTGAACTTCACATGGAGGCTATGACACATGTATCCCCTGCCCTCCACTAAACAAATGCAGTTAATATTTAAAACATATCCTAGTAAAAGCAAACTTAATGAAGGAAGCATTTATTTAAACTTAATGAAGGCTCACAATTCTAGAATATGGTCCACCGTGATGGAGATATCTGGAAATTGGAAACTTGAAGCAGCTGATCACATTTCGTCTACTGTCAGGACGTAGAGGGAGATGAATGCTCTTTCCTTTCATTTTACTCATAGACGCAAGCCTATGGAATGGAACCACCTACAGTGGGCAGGTCTTCCCACCTCGATTACCTAATCAGTCCCTCCCTGGGATGCTCAGAGGTTAAGAAGAGGTGTATGCAGCAAATCTGTTCCTAGGTGATTCTAGATTCTGTCAACTTGATAATCAGGATGAACCACCACAAATACCTCCCTGATTTGTCAGGTATATTTTTAGGTATGTCTGTGAGCGTTTTCCAAGAGACAATTAGCTAAGGGTAGGGAGACATGCCCTAAACGAGGGCAGGTCCTGGTGAGGATGTGTGTTTGTTTGTCAACTTGACACAAGCCAGAGTCCTTTGAGAAGAGCGAACCTTAACAGAACAAACACTCCCACCAGATTGGTCTATGGTGCAAGACTGGGGCATTTTTGTGATTAATGATTTATGTGGGAGGACCCACCGCACTGTGTGTCAACCCTAGACCAATGATCCGGAGTTGTTTAAGAAAGCAATGAGCAGGGGTTGGGGATTTGGCTCAGTGGTAGAGCGCTTGCCTAGCAAGCACAAGGCCCTGGGTTGGGTCCCCAGCTCTGGAAAAAAAAAGAAAAAAAAAAAAAAAAAAAAAAAAAAAAAAAGAAAGCAATGAGCAGTGAGTCAGCTCGGATGCTAGTAAGAAACACTCCTCTATGGCTTCTGTTTCAGTTCTAGCCTACAGAGCTCTGCCCTGCGTGAACTCCCGCCCTGACTTCCGTCAGCGGTGGATTGTTACCTGAAAGTGTGAGGTGAAATAAACTCTTTTCTCCCCCAAGTTGCTTTTGGTCATGGTGTTTTATGACAGCAAGAGAACCCCTAAGACAGACCAGTGCTGTCCGATGGGCTAGGAGTCCGGGTGGAACATATCCGTATGGAGAAGAAAGAGGAAGGCTGCCGATGCAGGCGCTCGGTCTTTCTCTGCTTCCTAGTCTCCACCAGATGGGTGTCTTTGTTCCACATACCTTTCTTTTCTTTTGTTTTAATTAATAGGAGATTTATTGATGCAAGAACAGAGGCGTCCTTGTCGAGCTTAGTGGGAGATGCTAAATTTTCTGTCCAGTTTTCCTTCCTGGATAAGTCTTTCCTTTCTGTCCCTGTCTGTTTTGATAACATACTACTAGAAGATGAGAGGTCCTAAACCTGCCACCGCTCCTAAAAGTGAGTTCTTGGGAGTGGGTCTGAAATTAGGATACACATTTGCTGAGCTTGCATAGGTCCAGCGAATCAAGGCAGGATCCTCGATGTGCGTTGGGCGTTTGGGGTCGTTGTACTGAAGCAGATATTCCCGTTTAAGCCGGGCCCTTCTGCTCATGCGCTCGACCTGCGCCTCTCGGGTCTCCGGAGACACGTCATACGTCATACTCGGCAGGGTCGAGGGTACTGGGGAGAGGGGCCAGAGGCACAGGCTTATACTTGGAAAACGACATCTTGACTCCCCTCCACATACCTTTCTACCACCAGTTCCTGATCAAGCCAAAATAAACCATCCCTCACTCAAGATGTTTTGTTAATTAGATATTTGTCATACCATAAAAAAATGACACGGTACCATGCTAGCTTCTAATACTCATCGTCCGGTGTTCCTCTCTTTCCACTTTTTGCCTTAATGATATTCCGTCTACTTCAGCTCTCAGATGCTTAAACAGTCTTGGGGAGTCTGAGCAACCATTAGGAGGCTGTTTTAGCAGAAATCACACCCAGTGCTGTCTAACTGTAAAGCCTGTGGTTCTAGCTACCCCAAATGAGCCTACCACCATATAAAATTGTGCTTTCCTACAGTCTTATCAGGAAACTCCGCCCTTCTCTTAGCATCTAAAAGGTACTGGGATTTCCTTCCCCATCCAGAGATAGTTCAGAGGTCCATGAGGATGACGTGTTTCCCACTAATTCCTGAAACGTTTTATGGCAGGACAAAGACTCTCATGACTCTCATCTGCTCACTGTGCACGGTGTGGCTATGACTAAGAAAGTACAGATTCTGGTTCAAAAAGGATAGAAATGGAAGATGTAATACATTCTTTTGAAAACTCTCCAACACTTTTGGAAAAAAAAATTTCAAGGACACATTTGCCTAGGGAGTAGGGGACGGGGAACACAAGGATATTCAAAGTTGATCCTGGTGGGTTGAATCATTAATCTGATGATCAAAATGCAAGGCGGGGACAATAAGATAATGATGCTGCTCTCTTAGGTAGCACTGTGACCTACACACTGTCTCTGTGCAGCCTACATTCACATCACAACCACTGTTGTTCCCATCTCTGACATAGGCCACTCAACAACCCAGTGACTTCTCGCCCTTTTAATGACCAATGTCCAAGGAAAAGACCCGAAATGATGGCTCAACGTCAGCTTATTACTTCGGCAGCTGGTGCACTTTGGGAAGAGACAGATGGTGGAGCTGACAGTGCAGTACGAAATGTTTCCCTGTGTTAGCAAGACTGTCAGAGACAGGCCTTCCCCATCGAGGTGGGAGAGAGAGGGAAGCCTTCAGCAGTTGTCTGTGCACGTGCTTTCCCCACAGAAGGTGCAGGCTGGGGCACTAGGAATGGCCTTCATGAGTAGACTGTCAGTTCTTTAATACATGGGGAAAACTTAGTTCCATGATGAAAAATAACACAAAAGCCTTTCCCATGAAGATCCAATTTATTGTATCTAAATCCTGTGTTCTATCAGTTGACTGCCACCTACAGTTGCATGTACAAGAAATTATATTTATTCCCTGCCCTGTCATTGCCCTGTCCTGTGTATAACTGCTGAGCAGAGCCCGCTGTTACCAGCGTCACATTTGGCCGTCCTATGTTCAAGTCGTTTATCCAAAGGGTCACAAGTCCCATGATTCCTAGCTCTGTGGCACTGCTCAAAGCCATGTTCTGTGTCCGTTCACATGAGTTCTTGAAATTGGACTTTGTATCCAGACAATGGGAATGGTTTTTGTCTCCTGCTTTTAGATGCTTCCTCGTTTCTGGCCAGCGTCCTGGGTTCCAGAATTCTTTGGCTTGTTTTCACGAAAGTTACGGCAGGGTCACCAAACAAATATTACAGCAGCTTTTATTATTCTTCTCACTGTCACACACCCCGACTATAATCCCCAAAATGTGTCTTGTGCTTTCTTTGACGGCACTCTTTTCTGTCCACTGCAGTGGCCATGCAGTGCCACTCTGCTCAAGATCATTTTTTGTCATATGGTTTCCTACGAGTTAGCAAAGTCCTTCAGCATCCTTTTGTCTCATGGGTGCTGACTTACCACCAGAGGTATATGAAACTGTGTAAATTTTTACATTCAATTTTGTTCATAGTTCTAGCCTTCTAATAAGCTACTCAAATTTCTTCTGCACGAGGAGGGTATCTCTGTTTGCACACTGTATCCAGGCTTTCGGTCCTCACAGGCAGGTTACGTTCTGCCAGCCACCTTTTGAAAGATCTGTCAGAAAGCGCCCTACCACACTGAGCACCCAAAGCTTCTCTTGCTATTTCCCCAACCCTCTCAACTGGCTCTGGGTTCTAGTCCTGACCCACCTTGTCAGCCCAATTATGGAGCCTTAATATTGCAGAATTTTGTAAAGTTAACTTCCCCCTCATTATACTATCCCTGTTAGCTTTTCTGACATTATACGTTTGAATCACCTTATCTAGTTCAAAAACGCTCTGATAGGAAACGCTGCTTTAAATTTGATTTACAAGTCCAATGAAGGCAGCTGGCTTGGTAATACTTTGTGTCCTTCTTACGTTTTTCCATCCGCAGCAATTTACCCTCCATAAAGCCTGGGGCACTCAATAATACTTTAATGGAAAGGTGGGTCGGTAATTGTATTCATTACATTCATTGCTGATTTAAAAAAAAAAAAAAAGCAAAACAAAAACTAGAGTGAGTTTAAGCTGCGAGAAAACAAACCGAAGGTCTTTCCCAGGGATTTTAATGGTATTGGTGTCGGAACAGAGAACGCAGTAAGTTTTCAGCAGGATTTCAGAAATACTTGTGTTTCTTTGGTCTTAGCTATATCACAAAGGTAGATCGTTTTTGTTTTTTTTTTTCGGAACTGGGGACCGAACCCAGGGCTTTGAGCTTGCTAGGCAAGCGCTCTACCGCTGAGCTAAATCCCCAACCCGGTAGATCGTTTTTTATATCACTTTTTGAATAATCTCCATCTCATCGGATGTGGGGCAGGTGGAACTGTGTCACCAGACAAAAAGTGGGGAGGTTGAGCGGATTCAGAAAGCAAGATACTTCCTGTATCTGAGGAAGATAGGTGTTTAATTTACTCCCACCCCAGTTCCCGTCCTGGAACACGTGACCACGACACCCCACGTGACGTTCCTGACCACTAGGCAAATAGCACAGAGTTCTCCATGTCAAAGAGATATCTAGATGGGCTGGCCCAAGGGTTTAGCCCAATAAGCTTTCCTTCCTGCAAGAGGGGTTTAATCTCTGGTCCCGTTTTGTCTGCCTGAATGCCCTTCACACATATCAGCGGCAAGAACCACTAGCAGAGTGTCTCTCTCTCTTTCAATGTTCTCTTTTTCCCATCCAACGCCCCCTTTTTACACAGCACACACATCAGGGCACACACGCTGATTTCTTCGTTCAGAATCGCTGAGTGAATTTTAAGGTCCAGACCCTTCAGCAGCAGATGCTCTTTGTGGTGGTTTGAATAGAAATGGTTCCCATAGCCTCCTGTGTTTGAAGGCTTGGCCCAGAGGGAGTGGCACTATTAGGAGCTGTGGCCTTGGAGTAGGTGTGGCCTTGTTGGGGGAATTGCGTCACTGTGGGAGAGAGCTTTGAGATCTCTGTACTCAGGCTATGCTCTGCGTGATAGACAATCTCCTTCGCTAGCACCATGTCTGCATGCGTGCCTGCATGCTTCTAGACATGATGGTAATGGACTGAACCTCTGAAACGGTAAGCTAGCCCTAATTAAATGTTTGCCTTTATAAGAGTTGTCTTGGTCATGGTGTCTCTTCACAGCCATAAAAAAAAAACCCAAACAATAAACAAATAAAACAAACAAACAACAACAAACGCTCCTAAGACACTCTGCCTCCATAGACAAACACGAGAGAATGAGACATTCAGGAGGTCTTAAGCTACATGACAAAGCGGATTTGATTTTTGAGACAGGACCTCAGGTAGCTCAGGCTGATCTGGAACTTGCTATGTAGCTAAGGGTAATCTTGATTTCCTCATCCTCTGGCCTAAATGCTGGAATTACACACAAGCACTACCTACCTTGCCGGGCCTGATAGGGGAGCTTTGCTCATTGCTGTATTTAAGTGTCCTGGACTGTATGAAACCCTTGGAAACCACCCTGCTCAGTGAATGGATGAAAAACCCAGAATGTGTCACACCAAACCCGGCTGAAAGATTCCTGAGCTCACCAACCTACTCTCTCTAGGCTTTGTTTCTTTGTTTGTTTATAAAAAAGTCTGTTAAGAAGAGTGGCTGAAGTGAGTGCAATTACTCTCCCTCTCTACTCCGAGGACCCACTTCTCCATTAAAGTCTTATTAATGAATGCCCTGGGCTTTATCGAGAGAGTTCCTTTTTGTTTCTTTTGTAGCCAAAGCCTTGAAATTCACACTTCCACAATAATGGCTCTGACAGATGGGTTCTTCTTGGGCTGCCATCAGCCGTGGAGAAATTCCAGTCAATGAGTGAGTTAAATTGCCAGCGCTTCTGAATCAGGTTATGCAGCCAGTGGGTGCTTCTGGGCCACGGTGCTTCCTGGCAGTGTGGATGCAAAGTGCGTGTGCAGGAAGTAGACACGGCGGTCTCGCACAGCCACTCAGGTTGCCCTCTATGAATATGCATGATGCCACTGGTGCTCTGCCTCCTGAGCTGAGCCTCACCTCCACATGCCCATGTCCTGCCTAAACCTTGAAGACGTCCCTGAGGAGTTTCAAAGAGTGAGTTACTTCTCCAATTCTGGAGGGTTTGCCTTTTTTCCCCCGTTTCCTAAAAGATGATGACGAATTGCACCCTGACTTATTTTTATTCCCAGTGAGTCATTTGCTAGTCTTAAAAAAATGACCTAACTAGAAGCAGATAAAAAAGTTGAGGGTGATACCTCCTAGGAGGGACGCGAAGGTACTCCGGTCTGGGTTTGTTGGGTGCCTTTTGCTGCGGTTCCCATACGCAATGCTGCCACGAGGAAATGAACAGATGGCAAATGGCCTTTGCAGCAAAGCATTCTGAGTGGGTTGCTTTGTGTCAGGAGTGACGGTCATTCCGCTCTTCCTGTGAGCTCTGTGTTCTCCTCAGAAAGCAGAGAACAGGCTGGAAACCTCTTCCTATTATTCATAAAGCAGATCGCTGGCTCTGAAAGGTGCTTGGCCAGTTGAGGGCTCCCACAAGTGTGTTTTAGCTAATCCTGGCTACACGTTGTCTTTGTGGGGAGGAAGTGGGGGGGAGGGGCGAGGAGGCCTGGCTCAGCAGAAAACCAAGAGGCCCCGCTCCAGGAACCCATGTGCTGAGCAGCCTTTGCTAGGACGTGCCAGCTTGTGCCCACCCCTCACCGCCCCACACACACTCCGACCCCCCACGCTTTGGCAAATAAACTCCTGTTGGACAGGGAAGATGCAGGACTGTCTTTGGGGTGCAGACAGCTATGGGCAAAAGAATGGCAGATGTTGCTCTGCAGTTGTTTTTGATGATCTGTGCCAGGCCTTCCTTGGACTCTGAGAGCCGTTTCATTATTTCACGGAGGTCGTAGCTTTCCACAGGAGAACCCATACGAATGTGTTTTCCTTAAGGGACAGTGGGGACAAGGGCACTGCTCTTCTATAAGAGTGGCGTCCCTGTCTCTTGTGGCTTGGATGGAGACCCTTCCAGGGAGCCTCCAGCCGGAGGGCCCCGGCTAGCTGGGTTCTGAAGCGGTGCCTGTTGGAAGTTTTTTTGTTTTTTTTTTAATGTTGGCTGGCCTTCTCCTGTGTAATAGTCATACTTTGAAATATACGCCCAGCACGATGTTTTGGCATTTAAAGTTCATGATTTAAGAGCTGATGGCATTTGCCTCATCGTTAAATGGTGAAATAATGGGGTCAAAGTGAGGTTAACAGGATTTGGAACTTCAGTTTGACTGGAGTCCTTCCTCTACTGAAAATGACTAGGAAGTGAAAGGAGGGGGGTAGAAATGGAGAGCGAGGGAAGGGGAGAGAGGGGGAGGGAAGGGAAGGGAGGGGGAGGGTAAGGAAGAGCAGAACGGGAGGAGAGAGTTATTCATGCAGGTGTTAGACAGACCAGATCTTAAATTATCCAAGTTTATAAACCTTTCTATAAGCCCCTCCCACGTCTTTATTGAGTCAACAGGCCTTCCAAGAGTGTATTTCTTGAGCAAAACCCTTTTTATGATTTCCAGGCGATTAACAAAAGAAAGCAAAACTCTCTTCATTTCGCTCCGGCACAAGCCTTGCTCCTCCTGTTTCTGTCTCCAGTGCTGCTAGAACGCCTGGGACTTTTATCAACATAATGTCGTTTCATGGCAAGGCAAATTTTAATTACGTTTCAAAAAATTGTGGGTAGGTGTGTACTCATCGTGGGGCCTGTGTCAGAGGACAGCTTTCGAGAGTCAACTCTCTCCTTCCGCCATGGGGATTAGAGATTGAACCTGGGTTGTTAGGCGGGTCTCTCTACCCTCCGAGTCACACAGAGATGCAGACACAGACACACACACAGACACACAGATATACAGACACACACACATACACACACACACACACACACAAACATACATAGATCATCACAAATACACCATATACATAGACACAGACACACAGATATACAGACACACACACACACACACACACACACAAACATACATAGATCATCACAAATACACCATATACATAGACACTGACACACAGATACAGACACATAGGTCATCACACAGACACCACACACATAGACACAGATACACAGACACACACAGACACACAGACACATACACATAGGTCATCACACAGACACCATACACATAGGCACACAGATACACAGACACAGACACACAGGCACACACAGACACACAGACACACACACATAGACACAGACACACAGATATACAGACACACACACACACACATACACACACACACAAACATACATAGATCATCACAAATACACTATATACATAGACACTGACACATAGACACAGACACACAGACACATACACATAGGTCATCACACAGACACCATACACATAGGCACACAGATACACAGACACAGACACACAGGCACACACAGACACACAGACACACAGACACACACACATAGGTCATCACACAGACACACAGACACATAGGGACACAAACACACACAGAGAGATCTCCACACATTCCCCACCCACCCCCATCCTAGCAATTAACTATATTTTGGCCAGCTGTTTAATCTTTACTTCTGACCATTAATGAGTTGAATATCTGTGTATTTTTTGAGGCTATATTTACTGATCTGTGAATTAGCTGTTTATACACTTAACCTACTTTAGCACATGAAATACTTTCCCTAAATTAAAAACAAAATAAGGCAAAAGGTCTAAATCTCTTTCTATCTAAAAGTCTAAGTCTAGGTAGGCATCCTATAGGGATTCCTACACTTGGAGAGGGAAATGAACCAACACCCCAATGGAGCATATAACAAAGATAATGGTAAACAGGAAGTAGTTAGGTATGCTACGGCAACTGTATACTGAGGACTAGAATAGACATTTTTTAAAAGCTAAATCTACGTGTTCCACATAGACCTATTTCAACATATTGTTGAAATCAGAAAGACAAATTTGAGAATGCAGACGGCCTAGTGCTACCCTCCATTTTGTATGTGCCTCTGGAAATGGTTTCTGTTTGTCATCAACTTTAAAATACTATCTAACAAGCAGGCAGTAGTTGCAAAATCTACCTCAAATCCCAAATCACGCACCTATCTGTTGCATTGTGGGAATAAAAACGGCTTTGGTTCAAAAGACAGACAGGAGAGAGGGAAGCGGGGTGAGTCAACTCTGGCTCAGTTCTGAGGAATACCAAAAGCCATGGCTTGTTACCCATCGATCCTGCATTTTGACATAAGTTATCAGTGCCTATATTACTTAAATCGTGCTTGAAACACGATCAAGAGGCAAAGCTACTTTAGGCGATGGATGGGGAAGTGCAGTTTTAGTTAGCAAAGGTCTTTGAGAGTCCTAACCTGTCTTTATAGCTTTTGTCTGTTGCGTTTCCCAATTTTCTATACAATTTTGTGACTAAGGTGCATAGTGGAGTTTGAATTTACTTGAGATTTCTACCCAAACTGATGAGTCAGCAAGTGCGCTCTTTGTTTCGTGCTTGGCTCAGTGACATCCCTGTCACTTATCTCACTTAACAGCCACTGCCAAGTAGCTTTGTGTAAGACTCAGGTGTTGGTTCAGTTGATCTACTGCATAGAGAATAAGGTTTATTCCAACTCAAAGGAAGGAACGCCTTTTTAATGTCTTTATTTTCACTCCTCACACCGTTTAATTATGCAGTGTG
Organism: Rattus rattus; assembly: GCF_011064425.1. Classification (NCBI taxonomy): domain Eukaryota; kingdom Metazoa; phylum Chordata; class Mammalia; order Rodentia; family Muridae; genus Rattus; species Rattus rattus. Next base: position 30,412,333 of record NC_046171.1, on the reverse strand, counting down.
CACAACGTTAAGTGTGTACGCATTCGCCTGCAAAGCTTTTCACGAGGCTAAGCCCACAGAAATGAGATCTGTTTGGTAACTGTTTATGTGCGGGATGAGAGACGAGTTCAGTAGTCCTCAATCTTCTAAATACTTCCACCCCTAATACAGGTCTTCATGTAAATGTGATCCCCTACCATAAAATTATATTTGTTGCTACTTTGTAACTGCAATTTCCCAGTCATTATGAATTATAATGTAAATATCTGATATGCAGGATGTCTGATGTACAGTTCTGTGAAAGGGTCATTTGACCCCCAAAGAGGTCACAACCCGAGAATTGAGAACTGTTGCTCTCGTAGATGAAAAGGGAAGTTGGAAGAGTTTACTTTTATTCCAAGTGTTCCTGTAGTGCCTGAGTTTTTTAAAAATGGGAATATTTTTATTATATTTGTGGGATGTTAAAAATTAAGAGAGAATGACTAGACAAAGCAGAGAACGATTAGCAAAGCAGGATTTTTGTCTATTTCTTCAAATCATATACAACCAGAACTATTGGAATTACAATGTTAACTTCATTTTCAGGGCTGGTCCATCAGTTCTTTGAGGACTCAGATCTTGTCTGCCTTTCTCGCAGCGATCAACTGAACCTCGAATGCTGCTAAGGTAAGGGACCAATGAGTATTGCTTGGTGAAGAGCAGACGAGGAGGCCTGTGACAGCAGAACACAGGAGGGTGGCAGACTATGCTGGAAGGAACTATGTGTGTAGTGTCATGGAACTGGGATGGTGTCAGGGGCGTGGTTGTGTCTTCCTCAAGGTGCCTTACTAGCCTGTGCTCGGGCCAGAAACTGCCAAGATGACCGTATTCAAGGCTCAGGATTGGTCAGACCAATGGAGGACAAGAGAACTGGGACAGTGAGGCGAGTAGGTGAAAAAGATGTCAGAGGCTCCTGGCTATGTAGAAGGGGATAAGAGATGGTGAGACCAGTAGGAAAGAACACAAGGACTCCCGGGTCCCCTCAGAGGTGTGAGAAGTTCTCAGAGAGGAAGGATTGGTGAGAAATGCCTTCTCCTACAGGCTTCCTACGTGAGATCACGCTACATGACGTTGGGAGGCGGAAGGCACAGGTTCGTGAGTGGGTGGAAGAGTAAACGCTGTGGGAGATAAAGAAAACTGAGATGCTTCCAAGGCCCTGGTTGTGTTACAGCTTGAGTTCCGAGTGGGGAGTGAATCTCTTTCCTACGTGAGGTGGCATGGTTTTCCGTTACAGGCAGCACTGGAAAACTGTGGGCCAGCCGTTCTCCTCCTTCCTAACACTGCAACCTTCAATCACCCTAACCATAAATTTATTTCACTGCCACTCTATAACTGTACTTTTGCTACTGTCGTAAATCATGATGTAAATATTTGACATACAGGATATCTGATATTCGAATCCCGGGGAAGGGTCTTTTGACCTCAAGGGACTCTGAAGGCACATGTTGAGAACCACTACCGTAGGCCATCCTGATAAAACAGGGTGGAAAAAAAAGGAATGCAGTGCCTAGGAGTGTGTAAAAGTGTGATTGGACACAATGCTGACTGACAGCTCAGGAGGAAAAGGACAGAGTTGAAAGAGAAGTGAAGGAAGGAAAGCTACTGAAAATCATGGCGTGATTCTCCTTTGTTTAAAGCAACACATAAAAAGTAGAAAACGACAGGAAGTTCAAATGCATGTTTCACTGGAAGAACTTACGTTAAGACATAAAAATCACAGAACACACACAGGACAAAGTGCAGACACACACACACACACACACACACACACACAAACCTACAAGTTAATAATAAAAGGGAAATGTCCTCTTGAGTCCCTCTGTATTATTGTTACATGTAAAACAGTTTAGTAAACACTTATTACATGAAATACCCGAGAACTCTTACAGAGGCCAAGACTCAGTCCTGGGTCACGTGTGCACAGGAGGGGCTCTGACTACAGACGAACAGCTCTCAACACTCCCCAATTAGTGCGGTGCTAACTGTGGGCAAAAACAACTGACTGCCAGGCTGAGGGGGGCAGGATTCACAAGGAAGGCTTCTCAGGCATTGCAGAAATGCACAGTGACAGAGAAAGAATTCACACCAAGGGGGGAAATTATTTATGGTATTGCAAGGGTGAAAAGGAGATTTCTTCAAACATGCGGGTATGTGTTACTCAGCTCTAGTGTTTAGACATATGGAGTTACCGTGCCTGTTCAATTATTAAATGTGCCAGAAGACTTTGGAATCCCTTGAGAACATGTTGTGAGGAGGGCTGTCACACCCTCATTATGCCTTCAACACACAAATGTCACATCAGATTGAAGGCTGCAGAAGGACAGAGCTTTAGAAAACCACAGAGTCAGTTCTTGTGTTGTTTTTACTCTTTATTTTGTGCAAACCACCTTCAGCTTCCTCACGATTAAGCCAGTACAGGTTGGCCGACTTGGTCTCCAGTGAAAGCCACGCAACTAGGGAGGGCTGGATTCGGTCCAGTGTTTATTCAAAAGGCCTTCATGAGGCCTTCGTGGTTCTGTGTTTCACGTACCTCGTAGTTAAACTTTGGACGTTTTCTCTTTTATTGTTCCCTCGGTAAGAATTATATTTCTTTTTCCCCATCTATAATTTGTGTAAGCTCAGAGGAATGCTTTGTGCTTTCTGTAGTGTTATCTCAAGGCATGGAACAAATTATCAATGGGGGAAGCAATGATGGTTATTAAGGAAAGGCAAGGTGTGAAAAGTATACATTGCCAGTCATGAAGACAGTAAGGCTGAACGCACATGTTCTCTTAGTGATTTTTCTACCCCAGAAAGCCCCCCCCCCTGAGCTGAGAGTAGAAAGCAGTGTGAGGATGGGAGATGTGGTTGCTTAGCAACAAGGAAGCTTTCAGCTGATGTTCGGAATTGAAGAGAGGAAAATCGGGCAGCAGGGAATAAGTGAACGGGGAGAAAGTGAAAGGGAAGGGGGCAGAAGTAGAGATGGGAGAGGTTGCGAGAGAACAAGCAGCAGCAAAGGAAATGTTTGAAGGCGGGAGTGCTGTAGGCCTAAAGACCAGAACTGAAAATGAGTGACGCTGGGGGGAGGAGATAAAGGTGAAAAACAGCCACGAGGATAAGACAACATCTGCAGGCTGTGGTGTCAGAAAAAATGGCATAAAAGGCCTGCGTGTGAACTCTGGTCCTCACTCTTGGTTCTTTCATGACCACACCAGGGAGGAGCTGGAGAAACTGGCCAGAGCATCCCACATCACGCAGTCCGATTAGATCATTCTCAGGGTGAGCCAGGAGGCTGGGTAGAGCCAGGAATAGTTTTCATAACATTTTATAGTAGGTATGAGCTCTTAGGGTGATTGTATAATAATGCTGAGATTTCATAAGATCCCAAGGAAGAGGGATGAGCCTGAGCCATGAAAACTTTAGAGCCCATCTTTGTTTTCTTCCCACATTTTGAGAGTCAAAGCTCACAGTGGGCCTGAAGGTGGACACGTATGTCTTGACATTTCCGCAGCGCCTTTGTCATGGCAACCCCAGGATACCCAGGAACATGGGTGTTCATTTAAATTGCACACTAAGTATTACTTACTTCTGTATTTGTCTCTTAAAATAGAATAGTGGGTTACTAAGTTATATCAATGGAATGGTTAAAGAAACCTGGGTCACTAGATATGAAATAGAGCTTAAGAACAATGAAATGAAGGTGAATTAAGTATAGATCTTTAATTTCACCATTTTTGGTGATACCTACCCCAAATCCCAGCATTTGGAGACAGAGGCAAAAAGATCCCAACTGAAGCTTGCAAGACCTACAAAGAAAGAGTCTGCCTCAAAATAAAATAAAAATTAATTAATTGATTAAAAGTTTTATTGTTAATGAAAACTACATTTCCCCATCTTTACTTTCAAAGCTCTACCCCAATCCTAAGTCTGCCATAGTGTAGTAGCATGGGGTAGGTGCTGACTAGGTATTACACTACAGGAAGGAAAAGAGCAATCTCTCAAGTATTAAAAACATTTTACTTTTAAAATGTGTGTGTGTGTGTGTGTGTGTGTGTGTGTGTGTGTGTGTGTGTGTAGGTATGTGCACATGAATTTAGTGCCTGTGGCAGTTAGGGTCATTGGATCCCTAGTACGAGACTTACAAACTGTCTGAGCTACATGGCATGGGCTAGGAACCAAACTTGGGTCCACTCAGCTTAACTAACTGCTGAACCATCCCTCCAGCCCCATTTCCCCAGTTTTCTTTTAAATCTAGATGTCAAATCACATTTTATAATGTGCATTGAGATGGATTCACTTGTCTCTTTGTTTTGGAATAGGATGTCTCGCAGCCTAGCCTGACATCTAAATCTTTATGTATCTGAGGATGACCTCGAACTGCTGATCCTCTTGCTTACACTTCTCGAGTGCTGGGATTAAAACCGTTCACTATCAACCCTTTAGTCCCAGCACTCAAGGCAAGTGGATCTAGGAGTTCAAGGCCAGCCTGGTCTACAGGTTGAATTCCAGGACAACCAGGGCTACATAGAGAAACTCTCCCTTGAAAACCCAAACCAACCAACCAACCAACCAACCAACCAACCAACCAACCACCAAAAATCCCAACCCCAAACCAAACCCAAAACACCGACAACAAGAAACTAATCAACCAATCAACCACCCCCCCCCAAAATCAAACAAACAAAAATTCCATTCTCTACTACTTTGCCTGGTTTTATGTGGTGCTGGAGATCAAGCCTGGGGCTCCTCACTGTAGACACGCACTCCACCAACAGATGCATATTCCCAGCCCAGTCATTTACCAGTTTTTATCCAAGTCTAATGTTCATCTTAGTTTTCCTACATAAAGAGCAGATTCGAGTTTTCATAGTTCTTCTAAAAATAATGTTTATCATCTGTAATGTTTGATTACTAATTAAATATGACAGGGTAAAAATATGTTTTGCTTCTTCCCCAAATCCCATGAAACACAGTGGTTTTTAACCTGTGGGTTGTGACCCCTTTGTGGGTTCAACAACCCTTTCCCAGGGGTCATACATCAGATATCCTGCATATCAGATATTTACACTGCGATTCATAACAGTAGGAAAATTACAGTCATGAAGTAGAGATAAAAATAATTTTACGGTTGGGGGTCACCCACAACATGAGGAACTGTATTAAAGGGTCACAGATTTAAGAAGGCTGAGAAGCACTGCTCTAACACCATAATAAAAAGAGAGAGAACACAGATAAACAATGACAAGTGTGAGCCTAGGAGATCAGTTATCTATTACGGCATGAAAATTTCCCCAAAACTCTGTGTTTAAAATATCACCCGTCTGTTTGTGGTTCTTGGGCAGCAGTCTATGGAGGGCTCAGCCAAGAATCTTATCTCTGTTTCCTCTGGTGTAAAAAGGGATTGGTTCAGCTGCAACCAGGTACCAGTTGACAGGGGCTGGCACTCCATGAAAACATGTCTGCTCCTCCCATGGCCTGTTTAGAAGACAGCATCTGACCTTTCCCCAGGCTTAAGGGTTCCATAAAGGCAGAACCAAAGCTGAGAGGGCCTTGTGAGAAGTCACAAATAGGTCTGCAGCAGGCAGGCAGTCAAAGCAAGTCACAAGGTCAGCTTGAGCTTAGGGAGTGAGAAAATAGACTCTTGATGAAAATATCTAAAGAAATCCCACCACCATTTTCAACCCAGTAGGGTTGCAAAATGTTTACTTGCTTTAGAAAATGTAAATATACAAAAGTGTGTACCTAAAGCTACGGCAATCTCTCTCTCTCTCTCTCTCTCTCTCTCTCTCTCTCTCCCCCCTCCCCCTCTCCCTCTCCCTCTTTCCCTCCCTCCCTCCCTCCTTAGAAATATTCTCTATCTAAAAAGTTGCATGGAAACATTTTTCAGTTAGGAAAATAAGAGGAAACCACTTGATAGGCGCTACCCAATTCAGAATAAATAGGAAGTGACATAAAACGGAGTATTTTCACTAGAAAGTAAAAACTGTATTATGTCAAAGATTAGCTATCTATGGAGAGTCAATACCAAGAAAAACAAAGGGATGTATTTCATCTGGGCATAGGAAACACATGAAAGCACATGAAAGTTGAAATTGGGAAGATCAGAAGTTCAAGATCGTCTTCAGCTACATAGTGAGACTGAGGGCATCCTGGGCTATTGGAGACCCTCTCTCAAAAATGAAAATTAATTAATGCCTTCAAGATTGAGCGCATGTTCTGGAATGCCATGTTATAGTTCATATTTTCTGACTAGTAGGTATAAGAGAACAGCTCTTAGCTTCTAAACATGAGGTAACCCCACAGTAGAGGTGGAACTAGATAGGATTCTCTTTTCTCCTTTCCTAACGAAACCCCCTACTTTATGCAGATATTTAACCCACCTTCCTGTACAGAGGTGCCATTTCTTATCTGTTACAAGAGACAGGCTAAGGAACTCTAACTTGAAACCTGTTCTTCACGAGAAAGAGTAAAGTGAGAATTTCTTGTTTCGTTGGAGACTCAGTTGTGTCACGTGATGTTTCCTAGAAACTGTCTTACGAGAGGATGTTTTTCTTAGAACAGATTTGTGTTTTTCTGGAAGTTGTCTGGTGAAGGCATGTGTGTTTTGCTGGAGCAGACACCTCAGAGGACATGATGTTTGGAAGAGTTAGGAATGACCCAACAGACAGTGGATAGTGATCTGGCATTGGTTCACCTTGCTCTCCTCGCTGATCATCGCTATGCACCAAAGAACGGATAACGGTGTTCTGACTGCTTCCTGCTGCTTCAGCAGACTTGTGCTGATTGGTGAAACCTTGTGGTTTCTTCTGAATTGAACCACTGCTGCTGATTCAAGTGGACTGGACTGCTGACCATGGAGATTGGCATCACCCCAAAGAAGTACTTTTAACCAGGTCCATGCCCTACTTGCTCTATTAACCATCTTCTCCCCTACATTTGGTCAGTTGGGCATAAGGGAGGTTGAAACATTTAAGAACCCTTATCAAAGGACGTTTTGAAAAATATAAGCCTGTGTGTGTGTGTGTGTGTGTGTGTGTGTGTGTGTGTGTGTGTATGTGAGAGAGAGAGAGAGAGAGAGAAAGAGAGAGACAGAGACTGAAAGAGACAGAGACAGAGACAGAGAGACAGAGAGAAGAGACAGACAGACAAAGGGAACAGAAAGACAGACAGAAAGAGAGAGAGAGGGAGAGGAAGAGAAGGAAGAGAGGAGAAGAGACAGATAGACAAAGGGAACAGAGAGACAGACAGAAACACACACACACACACACACACACACAAAGAGAGAGAGAGAGAGAGAGAGAGAGAGAGAGAGAGAGAGAGAAAGAGAGAGACAGAGACTGAAAGAGACAGAGACAGAGACAGGGAGCAAATCACTCTGAATTGAAGTTCTTGGATTCCATGACCCTGGAATAGATCATCTCTCTTCTAGCAACAGGGATGTACCATGCCTAGGTAGCTAACTCTAGATCCATTTTGGGTTCTCACCTGAGGAAAGTTGTAAAGAAGACAGAACATGGCAACCGGGAGACGCCAGAACCTCCACATTCGCATCCCTCCGCTGCAGCCTGTCAGTGCCGTTTAAGTCTTTGTATGTAAGTGTCTGGTGAGGCTGTTCTTGTCTAGGCTGAGGACTCCTCAACCTCTTGCCTGAGAGTAGTTTACAAGAAAAATCAATCCCATCCACCACTCACATGCACCATCTCAGAAGACCACCCAACCTGTCAGCAGACTCAGATCTCCATATGGCTTAGAAGATCACTCACTGAAGCAATCTGAAAAATTACTAATTTATATAGGTGAAACATGAAGAATATATGTGGCAACGGATTTTGAGAGTATAGGACCAAGGAAAGAAGAACACAGCTAGAACACAGCCAGATAGAGTTTGTCAAGATGGATCCCAGAGATTACAGATTTAATGTTCTAGTTTAAGCAGTTGCAAGTTGTTTAAATTCTTTCTTTAAATCTTTAAATTGGAAGTTGTTTAAATCCTTGAACTGTGTTCGTTGTGCCCATTCTATATATATATAGGAGCCAGAGAAGCCACACATTTCTTATTATAATATAAGAAAAAGAATTTAAAAGTTGATGAAGGCAGACTGGGTGAGGTTATCACATGTGAAAATTTAATCTATCCTCAAATTTTCTTCTGCCTGGAGAAGGAGGAAAAAATATTTGAAACAATTTCTATACCAAAAGCTTGTGACTTGCGTTGGTGCGGGCGAGGCCCAGGTTCTTTCAAAAGCTCTGTTAGAGTTATTTTTCCTAGGTTGGAGTTCCCTTCCCTGTAGTCTGTGGTTGGAAGATCTCCCTGTATCAATATTTGTAATAAGGTGGGAAACGCAGCACCTCATTGTCAGTGAAGGTCAACCTGTTGTCCATACCAATTGTGGTAGAGCAAGTGGCGTGATATTCAAAATGACATCGTCCTCAAAGCACTCTGGAAGGCTTCTTTAAATGATGTAGCTAAGAGTGATCAAAATAGATAGACATAATTTATTTGCATACTAAAAATCACTCCAGGAGTAGTGGTTCTTGAACTCCGTAGGCTCTGGTGTTGGCTCTCTTACGTCCACCTTGCTGGCTTGCCAGTGATATTTTTGCAAGTGCCTAAGTTTGTATCTTAATACTCTTGACACTTTAATGCCATAAGTTGTTCTGGCGTTCCAGGCTAAGAGGAAGGTCCAACTGGTCCGGGCTACCATTTTCCACATGGTTCTTGGGACAATGTAGTGCTTAAAAGCCAAATAATATTATGAAAAGACTACATTAACAGATTATTATAACACGTCCCTGAGCTAATATTACCACATTATTTGCCCTTGTATCTGGGCACAATATTGGGATAAATGACCTCGATCAATAACAGGATTCTGACATCACCAATATACTGAAGCCTAACACAGCCATCACGGTAAAAACAACTTAAGGAAGGTTCAAGAGCTCAACCTCACAGACAAGGCAGTGGATCAAGGGGCACTCTGTCGTACTTCTGTAGAGGGTAGTTTTAGCTATACCACTTTGGGCTTCCTGTGTTGCAGGTGCACACCCGCCTAGGAGCTATCTCGGATCCTCGGATGAAAGACACACACACATCAGTTCATTTTTAACCTGCCTTACTGGCTCAATGGCTGGGCTCTGCTAAGCTTCCCACGCCTAGGACGCCCTTACATTTACTCCTAGCTCAATGCCTCTGAATCACTTCAGTATAAACATCACTGTGGAAATGAGGAGATGGGTCAGTTAAATGACTGCTTGACACACAAGCAAGTGATGCCCAACGCAAGTGTAAAAAGCTGGGTGTGATGATCGTAGCACTGGAGGAGAGATGGAGACTCCTGCAGCTAGCTGGGTGGCCGCCCCAGCTTACTAGTTGAGTTACATACAGGACAGAGATATTGTGAGCAACAAAACAAAACCCAAAACCAAAATCAACCCAAACAAACAAACAAACGAAACAGGGAGCATCTAAGCACCCAGGGTTGTTTTCTGGCCTCCACACGTATATACACGTATGTGTACAATCAGTCACACAGAAATATGTAAACACACCTATGCATGCATGCAAACACAAACAAAATCACTGTTGTATTTTTCAGTCCCTCCCTGGGAAATCTTGGAGGACAGTCATGGTATACTTCTGGTGCTGTCCCCCATAATTGTCTGAGGGGCAACGGTGAACCTTAAGAAAATTCCAGGGGACCACTGTGGTCCCAGCCAAAAAGAAGTTTGTTCTTCAAATACGTAGATCTTCAAATGATGTTCCCTTACCCAAAGTGCTCTGCACACGCAAATACTGATCGCAGCTTTTAGAAGGGCAATCCCTTTTTCTTTTCTTTCTCGCTGCTTCTGTAAACAGAGAAACAAACATGAGAAGCAGCTTGCTTTTGCTTTCGAGAATAGAAATGCATTCTTCAACTTAAGCTTATGTCAACTCTCTATGCTCTGTGCTACAGGAATTGGTTGTCCCTTCATCCTGGCTGCACGGAGAAGAATGTGCTGATGAGATCAGACAGCAGGAGGAGGCTGTTATTTTTAGATTAAGACCAGGAGCGTCAGAAAGGGAAAAATAAACCCATGGAAATACAGTGAATTTTCTTGGGGGGTGTTGTGTTGTATGACATGCATTGAACCTCTCCAATGTCAAGGGCAGTTTGTTTCCAAATCTAGAAACTATGGATGATGTTCTTTTTGGACTTTGGAAATGACACGTTTAACTGTTTCTGACCATCAGCTATTCTCTCCAGTGACCCGACAGCTTTGGGCCTCAGAGAAAGGCTATTTAGATTGTTCAAGCTATAACCTTCCCGTATAGCTCTCACGGCCTTCAAAGGCTAAATGAGAAGGTGGAAACACAGCACCTACAGCCTCTGCTTGGGAAAGCACCAGTGTGTTAGAGCACGGGGCCATCCCTTCTTCACCGAGCAGTCGCTCTTTGGCGGAACAGCTCCTAACTATGGGACCTGATAAAACCAGGCAACTAGGAAACGTAATCTGCCTGGCATACGTGGAGTGCTATCTAATCCACCTGGTTGCGAAGCCAGGCGCATCTAAAATGGAAACAGTATATGAGTAAGGGCATCGGAGCTTGTCTGGCAAGCTCAGGTTTCCTGCCCATGGCTCGTCTTGCTCAGGTTTCTGGGCATGCCGCTCTTGTCCCTTATGCAACTACTGACTCCTCACGAATACTTCTTCCTTGTCAGTTAACTGAAGGAGAAGAACGACCTAGCATAGCTTATGGCTTTGCGTAGTAAGCAGGAACCGAGAGAGAGAGAGAGAGAGAGAGAGAGAGAGAGAGAGAGAGAGAGAGAGAGAGAGAGAGAGAGAAAGATTGCAGCGGGTCTGACTCAGTTCTCTTCTGCTCCGCTGAGGACTGAAATTCTTCCTGTAGGTAGAACATAGAGTGACACCTCGTCTTTGCTTTTTTTCCTGAAAGGAGACACAGTATGACAGGTGTCACAAATGGTTTGGTTGAATTGTCATGAACTTGAAGAGAATAAGAGGATTTGAGACAAGAGGTGGCAGAAGCTGTAACTAGGATCTCAAAAACTGAACCATGCTGTGGTGACTTTCACTACAGACTCACCCTGCAGTCCAGGCTGCCCTTGCACTATGACCTGTGACTATGACCTTTCGCCCCAGTCCCTCACATCCTGTGACTGGTAGTGCACCATCAAGTTTCGTTCCCATGAATGTCTCTAGTTATTAAAGTGAACATAGGAAGGACTACCTCAGCCTTTAGGTGTGCCCGTGTGAAGACGACGTGCTGACAGGAAGAGCAGTAGCATCCTGCAACTATTAGATAAAATACGATGAGACATTCAAGATGGCAAAGCAAAAAGATGGGAGGAACTTGAGTAATCTAATTGGCTGCATCTTGAGACGCTGTCTGAGGACCCCTGCTATGAGGCACGAACTGTTGCTCAAATGAACTGCTCAATCCTCTCTCTCTCTCTCTCTCTCTCTCTCTCTCTCTCTCTCTCTCTAAAAAAAAAGAAAGAAAGAAAGAAAAGCAAAAATTGTCCTACTATATTGGAATTTTTTTCTGGATTTGGATTTTATTTTTCTCTCTGATATTCATAACCATTCTAAACATAAATACCTCATATAAACAGCGACTGTTCCAGTTGGTCCCAGACAGTCCCCGTTTACTGCTGCTACTGTGGTGTAATGGCAGCTCCATCCTTCTCAACACTGTCCCAGTTTGGATGACAAGACCCTGTCATGGTATTTTGACATGGCACTTCTGATCTAAAATATATTCTATAGTGAATGAGCAGTAAAGTTTCCACGCCACTCCTCCTCAGAAGAAACAGTGGCAGCTGTAAGCCAAATTGCAAAATGGAAATGATGTTCTATGGACCATGACACAGGATGCCAAGCCAGTGGTTTTCAAAAGGTGATCCCAAGACCAACAATATCAAGAGTTGCTAGATCCCACCCTAGAGAAGCTGACTTAGAAAGCCAACCATCTGGGATTTATGTCCAGAGACAGCAGTCCTAAAATTCCTGATGGTAATAAAACCGTTTCTTAAAATTAGTGTGGTTGGCCAAGTGTGGCAACCTGGACCAATCCCCCTTTAGCCTAATTGTACCTTTGGGAACAAAAAGTGTCTCAGAATGTAGAGGGCTGAACAGATTCAGTTTATTATGATATTCCCAGGGTTCCTTTGGCAGACAAGGAAATAAAAGCAGAGAATGGGGGATGTACATCAGATGCAGCCTGCATGAGACCTGAGGAGAACAAAAACAAAACAAATAGTAAAATATTGGAATTAGTACCTCAGGATTTTACTACTGTGAAGAGATACTATGACCAAGGCAACTCTTATAAAGGACATTTATTTGGGGCTGGCTTATAGATTCAGCAGTTCAGCCCCTTATCATCATCGGAGGAAGTATGGCAGCATCCAGGCAGACATGGTGCTGGAGGAGGTGAGAGTTCTACATCTTGATCTGACTGCAGCTAAGAGATACTGACTCCCAGGCAGCTAGGAGGAAGCTCTCTCAAAGCCCATCCCCATAGTGACACAATTCCTCTAACAAGGCCACACCTACTCCAACAAGGTCAAACCTCTTACTAGGGCCACTCCCTGGGCCAAGCAAACCACAATTAGTCAAACCTGATACATTTGCCATCATTAACATACTAGACACTGACAAGAATTTACCCAGAGCACGCTGAGACATTGTTTCACACTCACAGATCACTTCATCATAAAGATTGCCTTTAGCTGTGTGCTGCAGCTCATGCCTGTCTTTCCAGAAATGTGGAGGCTAAACAGGAGGATCAGGAATTCAGGTCTAGCCTGGTCTACACAGTGACTTCTAGGCTAGTTCTCAATCTTTCTAATGCTGAGATATCATTTTAATACACTTCCTCATGTTGTGGTGATCCCAACCACAAAGTTCATCTCATTGCTACTTCAGAACTGTAATTTTGCTGTTGTGAATCATAATGTAAGTATTTTTAGAGATAGGGGGTTGCCAAAGATATTGAGTCCCTGCATGCTCTGGTGAGACTCAGCTTCAAAAATTCAAGGGCAGGGAGGGAAGAAGAAGGAGGAGGAGGAGGAGGAGGAGGAGGAGGAGGAGGAGGAGGAGGAGGAGGAGAAGGAGGAGAAGGAGAGAAGGAGGAGGAGGAGAGGAGAAGGAGGAAGAGGAGGAGGGAGGAGGAGGAGAAGGAGGAGAAGGAGAAGGAGGAGGAGGAGGAGAAGGAGTAGAAGGAGGAGAAGGAGGAGAAGGAGGAGAAGGAGGAGGAAGAGGTCTCTTTAAGGGAATAGAACAAAGCAGTAGGCAGTGGGAAAGGACCAGAATGTAGATATACCTGGGACAAGAACCACACAGAGGGCTGTGAGATGGCTCAATGTGCAATGGCTTTGCTTCCAAGTCTGATGACCTGAATTTAATTCCTAGAACTCAGTTCTTGGCATGAAGTGTGGGTGGATTGTTCTCTGACCTCTATAGGCATTCTGTGGAATACAAGTGCTTCGCACAAGTCAGTAAATAGTAAATGTTTCATATATATATATATATATATATACACATATATGTATATATATGAAATGTATATATATGAATAAATGTTCTCATAGTTTGTTCCTTTGGAGTCTCTTGTCACAAGTCTCAGCATGAACTATAAAACAAACAGACATAGTCATAAGCACATGTGAGTTGCTGTCTTAGGTTTTTCTATTGCTGTGAAGAAACACCGTGACCAGGACAACTCTTATAAAGACAAACATTTAACTGCGGCCAGCTTACAGTTTCAGAGGTTTAGTTCATGACTGTAATGGTAGGAAGTACGGCAGCATGCAGGAAGATAGATAAGTGTGGAAAAGGAGCTGAGAGTTCTACAACCAGATTGGCCGACAGCAGTAGGAGATTGTGAGCTTTATACAGGAGGTCTCAAAACTCACTCCCACAGTGACACAACAAAGCCACACCTACTGTATCAACACCACACCTCCTCCAACAAGGCCTCACCTACTAATAGAGACTCCTTATGAGCCTGTAGGCACGTCTATCCAAAATATCATGGTGCTCATGTTAGCACTGTAGTGAATTTCTAGATTTCTCTGCCCCGCAAGAAATCAAATGACATCAAGAACTACTTAAATTTGTTTCCTGACCCATTGTATAAATAGAATTTTCTATTATTAAGAGTTTTGAGACTGGTTTCCTCCCCAAACAACTTAAATCAGCCAACAGTTGAGAATTTAAAAGTTTGAAAAACAGGAGAATCTCCAAATGAATGTCAGATTTCCCTACCAAATAAGCGATAAAAGTACCATATGGGATTCAACAAGATGTCTGGGTGTTTAAAGACCTCACGACCTTGAGTTCCAGTCCCAGAACCTACATGGTAGAAGGCAAGACAGACTCCTCATGTAAATTATTGTTCCATCTTTGACCTCACACACACACACACACACACACACACACACACACACACACACACACACACACACACACACACAAATATAATAAAAGTTTACAGAGCAGTTTGTGAAGTTACATGAATGTTCTTTTCTTTCCCATGAAGTTGGAGATCTGGGTAATTTCGCGTAAGTTTAATAATGAAATTAAAACACAAAAATTACAGATTTACTCTGGCTTCCCCTAAAAGCGGAGGCTGAGATGCGGCTGGAGACTGTGTTTAAAGAGGTGGTTGCTAAAAAAGAGGAAGTAGAACACTGGAAGAGTGAATCAGGAGAAAGGATGCCAATCAAAAGGGAATGACTGTTTGCTAAAAGGGGAACTGGGCTTTCTATACAGAGACGAAGCAGGACTCCCATGTTCTTGGTTTGTCATGGGGAACAGCAGCATGGCTCTGACACACACACAAACACACACACACACACACACACACACACACAGAGAGAGAGAGAGAGAGAGACAGAGACAGAGACAGAGACAGAGAGAGAGAGAGACAGAGAGAGACAGAGAGAGAACACAAGGGCACAGGAAAGGCCCAAGGCAGAGGGCACAATTAGCTTGCAGCCATCTGTCAGTACAGTGAATTGGAGCTCCTGGGACTCTAGACTGTAGCAGATAGCATGGGACTGAATGAACAGTAGTGTGGCTCCGAGAACCCCCCACATCAATCACATGTGAGGACAATTCTGATATTGAGTTATTAAGTTCTGTATCAGTTCAGCAAAATTTAATGAGCATTTGCCCGAGTGCGAAATTCTGCAGAAAGGGAGAAAAGATAAAAGTGCCTACCTCTTTGATCTTACATTCTGCTTAGAGATGACCAAAGACATATTCTTCTGTGACAAGTGCAGCAAACATATAAGGTAAGGTAACGGTGAGAGAAACATGGCCGCTCTTTCAGATCCACTAGCTTTTAATGACTTACTCACATTAACATCATTTCAAGAAAGACCTGTATGGAGACCAGTGAGCTGAGTAAAGATCAGGAAAGGAATTCTTGGCTGTGGGAATAGCCTGTCTAAGATCCTGGGGTTAGGACAAACCAATGTTTGAGGACCGACTGGCTCAACATGAGAGAAATTGAGGAAGAAGAGTGGAAGGAACTGGAAGGAAACATCTCCCAAGATACTGACAGGCCTGACCTTAGGGGCTACAGCAGGGGCATAGTGGGGAGACACTGGGACATGTGCAAAGAGAACATGATTCAGAGTTCTCTTTTTCAAAAGCGCCCCCTCTGTAAACCTGGGTTCTAGAGTCTCAAGCACAAGAAACATTTTTGCATTTTTATATAAATTGACACCCCTTCCAGTTCAGATTTTGATCTAAAAGCCAGTAAATGTCACACAGAGACCTCACCCACCTATTTTTGTTGCCCTTATTCAACATAGCCAAAAAAAACCAAAAAACCTCAGAGCCAACAAAAATACCCATCACCAATAAATGGAAATGCAAAACCAGTGTTAAGCCTGTATTCATATAATGGAAACCATACCTAGCAAGAAGAAGAAATACAGAGGTGTGTCACACAGGGATGAACACAGTTAATGATAGCCCAGCACGGTTGGCTCACGCCTATAATCACAGCGCTTTGGAGGCAGAGGTAGGAGATTCACAAGTCTGAGGCCAACCTGCTCTCCACAGTGAATTCCACTTTGCCAGGGCTACATAGCAAGGCACTATCTTTAAACAAAAAGCTGAGTGAGGGAATCCAAATGGGGAAGCAGATATTGCGCGATTCTATTTATGAGAAACGTCCAGAAAAAGAAATCTATATATGGAGGAAACGGAGTAGGGATTGTCTGGGGCTGGGAGTAGGAACAGAGAGGAATTGTAAAAGGACAAGGGGACCTTTCAGGGACCATGGAAACGGTCCAGCATAGACTGCGGCAATGGTCACATGACACAGCGACACTGCCGCAACTCCTTAAATGATGCGCTCACAATGTTGGAACTTTAGAAGAACTTCAAGTGGGACAGGTTAGAGATGAGTGGATGTGTCTGTTGCCAGGCCTGCCGGCCCAAGTTCAATCCCCGGGGCTTACATGGTGGAAGGAGCTGAAGCAGGGAACTGACTTCAAGTTGTCCTGAAACACACACACACACACACACACACACACACACACACACACACACACACACACACACGAACAGAGGGGGAGGGGAGAGAGAGAGAGAGAGAGAGAGAGAGAGAGAGAGAGAGAGAGAGAGAGAGAGAGAGTATTTAAATTGCTTATTTAAAACAGACCTCAATTTTTCCTAACATACACACTTATTTTCTAAGTTT
Organism: Rattus rattus; assembly: GCF_011064425.1. NCBI lineage: Eukaryota > Metazoa > Chordata > Mammalia > Rodentia > Muridae > Rattus > Rattus rattus. The sequence continues at coordinate 30,395,613 of NC_046171.1, read as the reverse complement.
AGAGCAGAAATCTCAGCATACGGACCCTGTTTGGCCACAGACCCTTGTCAGCCCTGTGGTTATGCCCCCCTCTGTGGTTATGCCCCCCCACCATTCCCTTTGCTCTGGCTGGCAACAATCTGTCCCCGGCCTCCAGGATCACCCAGTGGCCCACTTGGGAACAGGTTGACTTAGTCTTTGTTCCTTTCCCAATTCTGTCTTTTCTGGATCACCCACTTTCCAAGCACTCCCCACGTAGTCTTTCCGGGTTTCATGGGTTGGTTAGATCTCTTTACCACCTTTTTCACCTGCTTTCCCTCCACCTTTTTCAACCTTTGCCAACTGTTTTCAGAACATCCCGCCATTACCTCCTTTTACTGTTCTGATTCTCGCTTCTTCCTGTTTGTGACTATTTTCTCCAGTCATCCACCATTTTTTTTTCTTTGAATTTGATTCATTCGTGACCTCAGAGAATAATTACAGTCCTGGAGAACAGGACAGGCACATGTTAGAAGACAAGAAAAACTTTAGTTTTTAGCATGTCAACCTCTAAACTCCAAAGAGCTAAAGAAAGCCTCAAAATGTTTCTTCTGTCACCACTGTCATCAGAACCGGCACACCAGTTATGTTCATAGGCAGGACAAGTATGATTTCTACTTTGAACACATTTTAAAAATTCTGTTTAAATGTGCACAAGAATATTTTATCAAGGAAGTATTTCACTGGAAGCCATGTAAATATTTTGTTAGCTAACTGGTGAAATCAACCTGTTTGCTCAGGGAAAGGCGTTTGAGCCAGGATTGGTGGGAAACACTGGCAATGAGCTCTCAGGAGCGAGCATAGTGGGATGTGAGTTTCAGGCCAACCCAGGCTACACAGTGGGTTTAAAGCCGTGCATGGTGAGACTCTCGTTCAGAAAACAAAGAAAATGTCTGAAGTTCAAGAAATAGTTTACTTTGGCTTAATTGGAGACAGATTATTCGGTTTGGTTTAAGGACAGTTGAGTGTTTTAAGAATCATATTTTATGGGTCAACCTTCTACTTTGTTTAACTGCAATTTGTTACATTGTTTTTCCTGCCTGTTGAACCCCCTCCTCTCCCCTCTCCTCCCCTCCTCTCCCCTCTCCTCTCTTCCTCGCCCCTCTCTTCCCCTCTGCTCCTCTCCTCTCCCCTCCTCTCTCTTCCCCTCCTCTCCCCTCTCCTTCCCTCCCCTCTCTTCCTCTCCCCTTCTCTCCCCTCGTCCCCCTCCCCTCCCCCTTTCCCTTTTTCCTGTCCTGCCTGTCTGCTTTCCCTGTTTTCTGTCTCTTAGACTCTTGCTTCTGAGCATCTGCGTTGTCACTGAGCTGCACCTCTAGCCCTTCTTTCTACTATATTCCTAAAATCAAGAGAAAAATTACCGTTATAACTAGGTAGATAAAAATTTTCCCTTCAGTATAGAAATGACCTATAAAACACGCCTTCACGCCCGGCCCGCAGCAGCTCTCTGCTCCCAGAACCCGTGGGAGAGATACCTTACTGCCTGGTCGGGTGGGCACTCCTGAGGCTGCAGAGCGGAAGAGACCACCAACACTGCCCACCCCTGCCCACATCCCTGACCCAAGAGGAAACTGTACAAGGCCTCTGGGTTCCTGTGGGGGAGGGCCCAGGAGCAACAGGAGCCCTGCCTGAGACACCGCCGGATCCTGAAGGAAACAGACGGAGGAAACACGGAGGCCATCTGGAACCCTGGTGCACGGAGGCTCCCGGAAGAGGCGGGCGCAGATCTTCCCGGTCGCTGCCACCCGGAGAGCCGTGGGGCAGAACCCTTGAGCCGAACTCGAGCCTCGGGGCCAGGTAAGACTAACTTATCTGCTGCAAGTGACTTGCCTGGTGGAATCGGGACAACAGAGGCAGAATCCCTCTAGGACCAGGCACGTCCTGTGTTTACCGGAAGTCCCACACCCGCGGATCCCGGCCCGCAGCAGCTCTCTGCTCCCAGAACCCGTGGGAGAGATACCCTGCCTGGTGGTGGGCACTCCTGAGGCTGCAAGCCGGAAGAGACCACCAACACTGCCCACCCTGCCCACATCCCTGACCCAAGAGGAAACTGTACAAGGCCTCTGGGTTCCTGTGGGGAGGGCCCAGGAGCAGCAGGAGCCCTGCCTGAGACACCGCGGATCCTGAAGGAAACAGACGGAGGAAAACACGAGGCCATCTGGAACCCTGGTGCACGGAGGCTCCCGGAAGAGGCGGCGCAGATCTTCCCGGTCGCTGCCACGCTGGAGAGCCGATGGGCAGAACCCCTGTGGCCGAACTCGAGCCTCGGGGCCACAGGTAAGACTAACTTATCTGCTGCAAGCGACTTGCCTGGTGAACTCAAGGCACAGGTCCACAGGAACAGCTGAAGACCTGTAGAAAGGAAAACCTACACGCCCGAAAGCAGAACACTCTGTCCCCATAACTGACTGAAAGAGAGGAAAACAGGTCTACAGCACTCCTGACACACAGGCCTATAGGACAGTTTAGCCACTGTCAGAAATAGCAGAACAAAGTAACACTAGAGATAATTTGATGGCGAGAGGCAAGCGCAGGAACCCAAGCAACAGAAACCAAGACTACATGGCACCATCGGAGCCCAATTCTCCCATCAAAACAAACATGGAATATCCAAACACACCAGAAAAGCAAGATCTAGATTCAAAATCATATTTGATCATGATGCTGGAGAACTTCAAGAAAGACATGATGAACTCCTTAGAGAACAAGTAGAAGCCTACAGAGAGGAATCATAAAAAATGCATGAAAGAATTCCAGGAAAACATAAATAAACAAGTAGAAGCCCATACAGAGGAGACACAAAAATCCCTGAAAGAATTAAAGGAAAACACAATCAAACAGTGGAAGGAATTAAAAATGGAAATAGAAGCAATCAAGAAAGAACACATGGAAACAACCCTGGATATAGAAAACCAAAAGAAGAGACAAGGAGCTGTAGATACAAGCTTTACCAACAGAATACAAGAGATGGAAGAGAGAATCTCAGGAGCAGAAGATTCCATAGAAATCATTGACTCAACTGTCAAAGATAATGTAAAGCGGAAAAAGCTACTGGTCCAAAACATACAGGAAATCCAGGACTCAATGAGAAGATCAAACCTAAGGATAATAGGTATAGAAGAGAGTGAAGACTCCCAGCTCAAAGGACCAGTACATATCTTCAACAAAATCATAGAAGAAAACTTCCCTAACCTAAAAAAAGAGATACACATAGGCATACAAGAAGCCTACAGAACTCCAAATAGATTGAACCAGAAAAGAAACACCTCCGTCACATAATAGTCAAAACACCAAACGCACAAAATAAGGAAAAGAATATTAAAAGCAGTAAGGAAAAAGGTCAAGTAACATATAAAAGGCAGACCTATCAGAATCACACCAGACTTTTAAGCCAGAAACTATGAAGGCCAGAAGATCCTGGACTGATGTCATACAACCCTAAGAGAACACAAATGCCAGCCCAGGCTACTGTATCCTGCAAAACTCTCAATTAACATAGATGGAGAAACCAAGATATTCCATGACAAAACCAAATTTACACAATATCTTTCTACAAATCCAGCACTACAAAGGATAATAAATGGTAAAGCCCAACATAAGGAGGCAAGCTATACCCAAGAAGAGGCAAGAAACTAATCGTTTGGCAACAAAACAAAAGAGAAAAAACACACAAACATAACACATCCACGTATGAATATAACAGGAAGCAATAATCACTATTCCTTAATATCTCTCAACATCAATGGCCTCAACTCCCCAATAAAAAGACATAGATTAACAAACTGGATACGCAACGAGGACCCTGCATTCTGCTGCCTACAGGAAACACACCTCAGAGACAAAGACAGACACTACCTCAGAGTGAAAGGCTGGAAAACAACTTTCCAGGCAAATGGTCGGAAAAAGCAAGCTGGAGTAGCCATTCTAATATCAAATAAAGTCAATTTTCAACTAAAAGTCATCAAAAAAGATAAGGAAGGACACTTTATATTTATCAAAGGAAAAATCCACCAAGATGAACTCTCAATCCTAAATATCTATGCCCCAAATACAAGGGCACCTACATACGTAAAAGAAACCTTACTAAAGCTCAAAACACACATTGCACCTCACACAATAATAGTAGGAGACTTCAACACCCCACTCTCATCAATGGACAGATCATGGAAACAGAAATTAAACAGAGACGTAGACAGACTAAGAGAGGTCATGAGCCAAATGGACTTAACGGATATTTATAGAACGTTCTACCCTAATACAAAAGGATATACCTTCTTCTCAGCTCCTCATGGTACTTTCTCCAAAATTGACCATATAATTGGTCAAAAAACGGGCCTCAACAGGTACAGACAGATAGAAATAATTCCATGCGTGCTATCGGACCACCACGGCCTAAACCTGGTCTTCAATAACCATAAGGGAAGAATGCCCACATATACGTGGAAATTGAACAATGCTCTACTCAATGATAACCTGGTCAAGGAAGAAATAAAGAAAGAAATTAAAAACTTTTTAGAATTTAATGAAAATGAAGGTACAACATACCCAAACTTATGGGACACGATGAAAGCTGTGCTAAGAGGAAAACTCATAGCGCTGAGTGCCTGCAGAAAGAAACAGGAAAGAGCATATGTCAGCAGCTTGACAGCACACCTAAAAGCTCTAGAACAAAAAAGCAAATACACCCAGGAGGAGTAGAAGGCAGGAAATAATCAAACTCAGGCGAAATCAACCAAGTAGAAACAAAAAGGACCATAGAAAGAATCAACAGAACCAAAAGTTGGTTCTTTGAGAAAATCAACAAGATAGATAAACCCTTAGCAGACTAACGAGAGGACACAGAGAGTGTGTCCAAATTAACAAAATCAGAAATGAAAAGGGAGACATAACTACAGATTCAGAGGAAATTCAAAATATCATCAGATCTTACTATAAAGCCTATACTCAACAAAACTTGAAAATCTGCAGGAAATGGACAATTTCTAGACAGATACCAGGTACCAAGTTAAATCAGGAACAGATAAACCAGTTAAACAACCCCATAACTCCTAAGGAAATAGAAGCAGTCATTAAGGACTCCCAACCAAAAGAGCCCAGGTCAGACGGGTTTAGTGCAGAATTCTATCAGACCTTCATAGAAGACCTCATACCAATATTATCCAAACTATTCCACAAAATTGAAACAGATGGAGCACTACCGAACTCCTTCTATGAAGCCACAATTACTCTTATACCTAAACCACACAAAGACCCAACAAAGAAAGAGAACTTCAGACCAATTTCCCTTATGAACATCGACGCAAAAAATACTCAACAAAAATTCTGGCAAACCGAATCCAAGAGCACATCAAAACAATCATCCACCATGATCAAGTAGGCTTCATCCCAGGCATGCAGGGATGGTTTAATATCTGGAAAACCATCAACGTGATCCATTATATAAACAAACTGAAAGAACAAAACCACATGATCATTTCATTAGATGCTGAGAAAGCATTTGACAAAATTCAACACCCCTTCATGATAAAAGTCCTGGAAAGAATAGGAATCCAAGGCCCATACCTAAACATAGTAAAAGCCATATACAGCAAACCAGTGGCTAACATTAAACTAAATGGAGAGAAACTTGAAGCAATCCCACTAAAATCAGGGACTAGACAAGGCTGCCCACTCTCTCCCTACTTATTCAATATAGTTCTTGAAGTTCTAGCCAGAGCAATCAGACAACAAAAGGAGGTCAAGGGGATACAGATCGGAAAAGAAGAAGTCAAAATATCACTATTTGCAGATGATATGATAGTATATTTAAGTGATCCCAAAAGTTCCACCAGAGAACTACTAAAGCTGATAAACAACTTCAGCAAAGTGGCTGGGTATAAAATTAACTCAAATAAATCAGTAGCCTTCCTCTACACAAAAGAGAAGCAAGCCGAGAAAGAAATTAGGGAAACGACACCCTTCATAATAGACCCAAATAATATAAAGTACCTCGGTGTGACTTTAACCAAGCAAGTAAAAGATTTGTACAACAAGAACTTCAAGACTCTGAAGAAAGAAATTGAAGAAGACCTCAGAAGATGGAAAGATCTCCCATGCTCATGGATTGGCAGGATTAATATAGTAAAAATGGCCATTCTGCCAAAAGCGATCTACAGATTCAATGCAATCCCCATCAAAATACCAATCCAATTCTTCAAAGAGTTAGACAGAACAATTTGCAAATTCATCTGGAATAACAAAAAACCCAGGATAGCTAAAACTATGCTCAACAATAAAAGGACTTCGGGGGGAATCGCTATCCCTGAACTCAAGCAGTATTACAGAGCAATTGTGATAAAACTGCATGGTATTGGTACAGAGACAGACAGATAGACCAATGGAATAGAATTGAAGACCCAGAAATGAACCCACACACCTATGGTCACTTGATTTTTTGACAAAGGAGCCAAATCCATCCAATGGAAAAAGATAGCATTTTCAGCAAATGGTGCTGGTTCAACTGGAGGTCAACATGTAGAAGAATGCAGATCGATCCATGCTTATCACCCTGTACAAAGCTTAAGTCCAAGTGGATCAAGGACCTCCACATCAAACCAGACACACTCAAACTAATAGAAGAAAAACTAGGGAAGCATCTGGAACACATGGGCACTGGAAAAAAATTTCCTGAACAAAACACCAATGGCTTATGCTCTAAGATCAAGAATCGACAAATGGGATCTCATAAAACTACAAAGCTTCTGTAAGGCAAAGGACACTGTGGTCAGGACAAACGGCAACCAACAGATTGGGAAAAGATCTTTACCAATCCTACAACAGATAGAGGCCTTATATCCAAAATATACAAAGAACTCAAAAAGTTGGACCGCAGGGGAGACAAATAACCCTATTAAAAATGGGGTTCAGAGCTAAACAAAGAATTCACAGCTGAGGAATGCCGAATGGCTGAGAAACACCTAAAGAAATGTTCAACATCTTTAGTCATCAGGGAAATGCAAATCAAAACAACCCTGAGATTTCACCTCACACCAGTGAGAATGGCTAAGATCAAAAACTCAGGTGACAGCAAATGCTGGCGAGGATGTGGAGAAAGAGGAACACTCCTCCATTGTTGGTGGGGTTGCAGACTGGTACAACCATTCTGGAAATCAGTCTGGAGGTTTCTCAGAAAATTGGACATTGAACTGCCTGAGGATCCAGCTATACCTCTCTTGGGCATATACCCAAAAGATGCCCCAACATATAAAAAGACACGTGCTCCACTATGTTCATCGCAGCCTTATTTATAATAGCCAGAAGCTGGAAAGAACCCAGATGCCCTTCAACAGAGGAATGGATACAGAAAATGTGGTACATCTACACAATGGAATATTACTCAGCTATCAAAAAACAACGATTTTATGAAATTCGTAGGCAAATGGTTGGAACTGGAAAATATCATTCTGAGTGAGCTAACCCAATCACAGAAAGACATACATGGTATGCACTCACTGATAAGTGGCTATTAGCCCAAATGCTTGAATTACCCTAGTGGCCTAGAACAAATGAAACTCAAGACGGATGATCAAAATGTGAAGGCTTCACTCCTTCTTTAAAAGGGGAACAAGAATACCCGTGGCAGGGAAGAGAGAGGCAAAGATTAAAACAGAGACTGAAGGAACACCCATTCAGAGCCTGCCCCACATGTGGCCCATACATATAGAGCCACCCAATTAGACAAGATGGATGAAGCAAAGAAGTGCAGACCGACAGGAGCCGGATGTAGATCGAACCTGAGAGACACAGCCAGAATACAGCAAATACAGAGGCGAATGCCAGCAGCAAACCACTGAACTGAGAACGGGACGCCTGTTGAAGGAATCAGAGAATGAACTGAAGAGCTTGAAGGGGCTGAGACCCCATATGAACAACAATGCCAAGCAACCAGAGCTTCCAGGGACTAAGCCACTACCCCAAGACTATACATGGACTGACCCTGGACTCTGACCTCATAGGTAGCAATGAATATCCTAGTAAGAGCACCAGTGGAAGGGGAAGCCATGGGTCCCTAAGACTGAACCCCCAGTGAACTAGACTGTCGGGGGAGGGCGGCAATGGGGGGAGGGTTGGGAGGAACACCCATAAGGGGGGGGAGGGAAGGGATGTTTGCCAAATGTACATAAGAAATACTCAAGTTAATAAAAAAAAAAAAAAAAAAAAAAAAAAAAAGAATAGTATAGATAAAATAAAAAGAAATTCTATTAAAAAAAAAAAAAAAAAACACGCCTTCACAGGCATTGTATAACACCGGAAGTAATTAGCGCGGTGGTACCTGTTAAGGTCAGGGTTCGTTTCTTGTTTAACAAAGTAAACGGTTCTGAGTTCCATTGAAATCCAACTTAAAGGAAACAAGGAGCCACCCAGAGCGTCTCGCTGTGTTCTGTGAGATCATGGGGTCACGGGTTACTGTCTTCAGGGAGAAGAGAAGCTGCAGCAGCAAGGCAGAAAGAGGCTGGGCAGCCCTACGCGGAGCCATGTAGGAAGAAACAAAACTGAACGTTTTATTTCACTCAGCCCTACAAGAGTTTGCTGCAGCTTCAAAATATTGCTAGGGTTCATGCATCTTTTTTCCCCCCATCTTTATTAAATTAGGTATTTCTTATTTACATTTCAAATGTTATTCCCTTTCCTGGTTTCCAGGCCAACATCACCCTAGCCCCTCCCCCTCCCCTTCTATATGGATGTTCCTCCCCATCTTCCCCCCATTACCACCCTCCCCCCAACAATCACGTTCACTGGGGGTCCAGCCTTGGCAGGACCCAGGGCTTCCCCTTCCACTGGTGCTCTTACTAGGATATTCATTGCTACCTATGTGGTTGGAGCCCAGGGTCAGTCCATGTATAGTCTTTAGGTAGTGGCTTAGTCCCTGGAAGCTCTGGTTGGTTGGCATTGTTGTTCATATGGGGTCTCAAACCCCTTCAAGCTCTTCCAGTCCTTTCTCTGATTCCTTCAACGGGGGTCCCGTTCTCAGTTCTCAGTTCAGTGGTTTATTTCATGCATCCTTCTTAAGATACAATAATGAAAACCAAGATCACAAGGAACAAACACTGCATGTAAATAGAAGCTCGACTTTCCCAATGTGAGCTGGGGAGCCTTGCCTGAGCAGAGAGGGTTTGCTTTACTTTTGTGCTTTGACTTTTTTTTTTTTTTTTTTTTTTTTTTTACTAGGCTGCCATAGAGAAGGGTGTGGGGTTTTTTTTTTCTCCGGTCTCCTCTTCCTTTGTAAAACATTTGGAATAGATGTTCAGTATAGATATGAAGCCATTGGGGAAAACCAAACAAAAGAAAATGTTATCATGAAAAATTACACATTACTTTTCCACACAGCGCTTTTGAAAGCACAGTCAATGCGGCGAGGTTCTTCGGCAACACAAGTAACTCTGGCTTTTGAATCTCATCACCCTTACAGAGGGGCCTGTAACTTTTGCCCACGTGTGTAGACACAGATGTTTACTAAGCAGGTTGATGCTATGTCAACTTACTACTTAATGCCGATTTATGATTATATTAATTTTAATTGACATAGTAATTAAACCTAGTTAACTCAATGTCAATTTTATATTTATATTAATATTTAAATGTCAGTTTAAACAAGTGATAAGTCCCTGCCTTGGACCTACGACCTGCCCAAGCATGGCTTGTTATCAGGGTTTAAAAGTACCAGGCATGGATTTCCTCCTATGGAGCAGGCTTTGGGTCCAATCAGAGTGTAGTTTGTTACCTCCATAGCAACCATCCAATTATGCACAGGCGGATACATGGCGTCTGGTAGGTTGGCGTTGTGCTCACAGGGGTCACAGCTGGTAGACTGATGCCTTGGCGAACTTAGCTTGAATTCCACTCTCTGGCTCTTTAAAAGCTATACTGTAAGGGGTTGGGGATTTAGCTTAGTGGTAGAGCGCTTGCCTGGCTAAGCGCCAGGCCCTGGGTTCGATCCTCAGCTCCGGAAGAAACAAAACAAAACAAAACAAAACAAAAACGGAAAGAAAAGCTATACTGTAGGGAGGAAGATTCCAGCTCAGCTCCAACCTGATTTCTCTCCACCACTAACTTGAGTCATATCTTCTAGTTCTGAGGCCAACCAAGAGACCCGAGAAAAGCCTCTATCATTTTATGGGGTTTGGCGAACATCCCTGATTAATATCTATGGAGTTATGTCACACCTGGGCTTGGGATAAGCTACTCTCAGCTTTAGTCATAGAAGTCTGTCTTTGTAGTGAACGATTGGTGAATAAGTTTTGAAAGCTTAGTTTTAAACAAAGCATTTGTGCTGCTCTCTCTAAGCCTCAGGAAACACTGCAGAAGATGGGGTGGGATGTGTGTAAGAGAGGGAAGATGGGAAGAAGGGATGTGAAATGCCATTTGCTGCACACAGAAATTGTGTTTCAGTTAGGGATTTATTGCTGCGACGAGACACCGTGACCATAGCAATCCTTTAAAAGGAAAATATTTCATTGAGGCTGGATTACAGTTCAGAGGTTCAGTCTATTAACATCATAGTGGGAAGAATGGCCTCGTGCAGGCAGACAGGGTGCTGGAGAATGAGCTGAGAGTTCTGCACCTCGATCCTCAGCATGGGAAAGACTGAGCTACACTAAGCCTAGCTTGATCAGACTTCAAAGCCTGTCCACATGGTGACGCACTTCCTCCAACAAGCCCACACCTACTCCAACCAGGCCACACCTCTTAGTAGCGCCACTCCCTATTGGCTAAGCATTCAAGTGCAGGGGTTCAAGGGGGCCATTCATATTCAAATCACCATCCATTGTCGACTAAGACAATTGTAATCATGAATTCACATCAGATGTGGTTACTCATCCTGGGCCTTACCAAAACTGGCCCTAAGAACCGCCAATCATGAATGGGCAAGGGGGCCTCCCCCTTATTGCTGAACCACCAGTCGCCCATAGGTTGGAAGTGAGGGGATCTTTATCTTTATCTTTAGTTGGGTACCCAATGGTGAGCCTACTAGGCTCCAACAGCGAGCCCCAAACCCACAGTGACACCTATGGTGGCCCTTAGTAAATGCTGTAGGTTACAGTATCAAAGAATAAATTCAATCAATTATAAAAGTTTAAAGACGTCCCATAAAAATGTCTTCTTCTCTAGAAAGCTCTTCTCCAGAGGCATGGAGCAACACCTGCCTCTGTTCTCCACAGGCTCGTATTTGCGAAGGGCAGCAGATTAATCTCAGGATGTTTACAGAGTTGGATGTGTTTGTTTCTGTTTTCGAAACCAACATATAATTACATCATCTCCTCACCCTGTTTCCTCTCTCCAGCCTCTCTCATGCACACGCACCCCCTCTCCCAACCTTGCTGTCTTTTAGATTCATGGCCTCTCTTTCTTTAATTGCTTTAGCTATGAATTCCTGAATATGTAAATACCACCTTCTCAGTCCCCACAATGTTACTGGTGTGAATATACTTTCAGGGCTGAGTTTCTTCCTGGTTAGTTATCTGTAGTTCTCTGTCAGGTTTGGGGACCTGTGGGCTCTCCCCTTTCTGTGTGAGCATGTCTATTAGTGTCACCTGTGCTCAGATCTTGTTTAGGTAGCCATGTTGGTGAGAACGGCTTTCCTGACATTTATAGGAGAGTTTTATGTCCTGCCTTTTAATTAGCTACTATATACTTTACAGAGGACACGTTTGCAACGCAGTCAATAAAAGTCGGTATGATTTTCACGTGAATGTCTTTATGGCACAGGATTTGAGTGTACCTCCATAACGGAGTGCTTGCCTAGTGTGTATGTCAGCTGTAGGTTTCAATCCCCATCAACCACCTACACGTACATGAAACACTCTCGAACAACAAACCAAAACCATTTAATAGCCTGGTGGGATAAGCATGCAATTCAAATGCAAGCACTTTGGGGTATAAAGGCTGAGGGAGGCAGGAGGATCTGCATTCAAGGCTCTCCTAAGCTACACAGCAAGAATAAACCAACACAACAAACACAAGCTAGGGAGGCAGCTAAGGGGTGGGGTGCTTGTCCTGCCTGCATGAAACTTAGGGTTTGGTCCTCAGCACAACCACTACTGAAATATAAGATATGTGGTTCATACTCTTCCCTATTAGAACTCAAAGGATGTGAGAAGGAACTCTACTAGCTTGTCTTGACAAGATAAGATTCTCCTAGGTAAGCACAGCGGCACACTCCCTCAGTTACTCATCCCGGAGGCGGCAGGGAAGCTGGAGTTTGAGGCCACCGGCTATGCAGTGAGTTCTAGGACAGCGTAAAGACAGCCTTGGGAGGCAGGGGTTGTGGGAGGGCTTGAAAGGGAAGAAAGGGAGGGGAAAATTTAATTAAATTATAGTGTCAAAAAAAGAGAGAGAGAAAGAAAGCCATTTATGAAATCAGACACACGTAATGGAAATGTAGTTCCCTTATTTGTGTAACTATAGGATAAGGTCCCTCAAAATCACCTTTCCAGGAATCTTCAGGAAAAATTTAGTTTGGAGTTTATAAGCAGTCACTTCCGGGGAGCTGTTAGGACTCTACTGCTTCCCTTAGTAATAATTACGCCATTTCTACTTGTTAACCTTTTTGCCTGGAAAAACCTAGTGCTCTTTCAAGTTCAAGTCACAGCTCCCTGTTTGACTCCTCCAGTGTCCTTATCCCAGTGTGGTTATTATTACCACTGCGGAATGTCGAGAATGATGTAAACATCTACATCCAGACTCTGGACACATTTCTATATTGGAGCTGTGAAGGCCAAAAATAACGTTTTGGTACGAAGTACTTGTTATATAAAATCAAAAATTTAGGGCAACTTTAAAGTGTGTGAAAGCGTGTGTGTGTGAGTGTGTAAAACATAGTTTAAGATATTTTATTAATCACCTGTGTTGTTGCTTTGATGAAATACCTGATAAAATCAATTGAATGAAGGAGGAAGGAAGGGAGGAAGTAGGAAGGAGGAAGGAAGAAAAGAAAGAGGAAGAGAGGAAGGAGGAAGAAAGAAAGGAGGAATGGGGGAGGGGGAGGGAAGGAGGGAGGGAGGAAGGGAAGGAGGGAGGGACAGAGGGAGGGTAGGTTTAGTTGGGCCCACAGTATGACAATAGTGCCCCCCATGATGGGGAAGGCATGGTGGCAGAGGCTTATGGCAACTGGGCACATCGCTTCCTCTTCAGTCCAGAAGCAGAAAACCTTGACTGGTCCCACTCAGCTCCTCCTTTCTTCTTTTTTGTCCAATCTGTGACCCCAGCCCATGGGATGGTGCCGTTCGTATTTAGGATGGGTCTTCCTACATCAATTACTCTCATCTTAAAGCTCCCTCATGAGCATGCCTGGAGACTTGTTCTGTGGTGATTGAAGTACTGTCAAGAGGGCAATCAAAAGTAGCGATCACTGACTTGAACGTTTATGCGCCCTTATCTGAAACACAAACCAAGGGGATGTGAAATACTTGCTAATTAATGCAAGATTTGCTTCTGTTCTGAATGTAGCTTGGGTACCAAATCACCTGTTTCCTTTATCCATGGTTAAAGCGTCCCTCCATTAAAAGTTCTTCATGGAATCAAACAGTGCTTTACAGTGGGGAATCTCATGTCTCAACATGTTGGACTATGAACATCCGTGTAACTGAGTTTAGAGAGTACAAAGACCATGTGATGGCTATTCCTGGTTGTCAACTTGACTAAATCTAGACTTAACTAAAGTCTAATTGGATGGGTACGCCTGGGAGAAATTTTTCTTGGTGAATCATTTGGGATGGGAAGACCTACTTTTAATCCAGCTCTTTCGAGGTGGGACGATCCAGTTTAAATCTGGGCCACACCTTCTGGTGGCTGCTGCCTATGTAAAGCCATGGAGGAAGGAAGTGCTTGCTCTTTGCCTGCTTGCCTTTGCTCTAACTGGAAAGTTCATCCCATTACTACTAGGAGAGCCTACTTCTTTAGGATTCCGGCATATACTGAAGACCAGTTGAGACACCCAGCCTCGTGTATTGAATAACTACTGGATTCTTGGGCTTTCTGCTGATAAACAGCCATTGTTGGAGGAGCAGGACCAAAGCCACTCTAATTAAAGTCCCATAGGCGTATACTCATTCTACGGGTTCTATTCCTATAGAGAACCCTGACTTAGCATACCACTGAACAAAGGCATAAAGGAAGCCACAAATTAGGAAGTGTGAGTTGATAAATTTCTGTGACCAAAAATGTGGGACCTTGAAGTAGTTATTCTAAGTATTCACTGTGCACAAGTACCCACCTGAAACAATCGAAGGAAGGAAAGGTTTCTTTGTCTTAGACTTTCAACGACTCTGTCCTTGGTTACTTGGCTGTGTGTTTCTGAGCCAATGGTAGGACAGAAAGTGATGGTAGGGGAGCATGTGTTAGAGGCTGTTCTCATGGCAGACAGGAAGAGAGAGGGAATACAGGAAAGGGCCAGGGTTAAGACCTAGACCCAAGGCATATGCCCAGTGATCTACTTCTGCCAACTCGTCCCTCCTCTACTCTTCAAATGTCCCAGCAATGCTACCACATTCATAAGCCACCAAGAGATCCATTCACTCATTAGCCAGAGTCCTTGTGATCTCATTGTCCCTGCAGAAACCCTCATAGACACAGTCAGAGGTGTGCTTTACAGATCTGTTAGGCATTTCTCAGTGCATTTCTCTAGTTAGGCAGTGAGAGCTGGCTATCAAGGACCTTACCTGGTAAAATCAATCCATGACATTCAACTCGGAAGAGCTGACTTAGGTTTTTGTGTATCTGAACCCAAGAACCAACACATTTTATTTTTCTTTAACTGTCATTAAAATTAATATATTTGAAGTAAATAATGATGTGGATAAAAACATGCCAAAGCAACATGGTATTATGTAAGTATAATGTAGGTGGTTCTTTTTTAACTACCTATGGGGAAAATGATCTGATATGAAGTGACCTTACATTAATTACTTTTCTTGATGCTGAGACAAAATGTGACCAGAGCAGTTTGATCAGGGGAACCTTTATTTTGGCTCCTAATTCCTTGTGATGGCAGGAAAGGTGAAGGGCCAGGTACAGAAGGTGACTGGCTAGTCACACTGTATTTTTAGGAGGAGACAGAGAACAATAAGTACTTGTGTTCTGTGGGGTTCTCTTTGTTCACTTTGTCCACAACTCCATTTTATGAAGTCTTGCAGTCATATTCAGGGAGGGTCTCCTTACACCAACCAGCCCAACTTAGAAAATCCCTAACAGATATATAAAGAGGCTTGTCCATTATGTGATTCTAGAATCTGTCAATATTAACTATCCAAGGTAAGAAATATGGTAGAGATGAGACTAAAATAATGATTAGGTAAAAAAGTTCTGGGCTGGAGAGATGGCTCAGTGGTTAAGAGCACCCGACTGCTCTTCCAGAGGTCATGAGTTCAATTCCCAGCAACCACATGGTGGCTTACAACCATCTGTAAAAAGTTCTGGCTATCAAAACTATATAATAGGTTAAATTTTTTCCTAATCCTTCATCTACATTTTTCTTGTTTTGTTGTATTTTTTTGAGAGAGCACTCAGTCTGTAGTCATAACATAGCCAAAGCTGATCTCAAACTTTCAGTGCTCCTTCTGCCTCAGCCTCTGAGGGCCAGAATTGCAAGTTTAAGCTGCCATACCAGGTTTTCCTAAAACATATCCTTAAATGAGACTTTCATGGAAGTGTCAAAGTCCTATTAAAGGAAAGAGTGGCTGGGCGTGGGGATACACACATATAATACCAAAACATGGGAAGATAAAACAAGAGAGCTTGGTTTTGAGGTCAGCTAGAAGAAAGAAGAGAGAGAGAGAGAGAGAGAGAGAGAGAGAGAGAGAGAGAGAGAGAGAGAGAGAGAGAGAGAGAGAGAGAACCTATAAAGATGAAGCAAACAAAGAGCAACGGCCACCATTTTGAACTGTTGTCGGCCATTTTGAACTTGCTTGTCTTCTGAGCAACTCAGACTGTGGTTCACATTGAGCATCCTAAATTCCTTTTCATTCCAGTCCCATAATAATTAGTATTCTAGCCATTTTGAGTCCTTGTTTCGCAACTCCTCAGGATTCTACAGAGGAGCCCGAGAACATCTTGGCAGAGTATGCGCTATAGAAAACAAATGCCAGCCTCAGTTAAAAAGTAGGTCTGTTTCTTGCAATCGTCTTATCCTTTGAAAATGTGTACACTCACTTCATTTAATTTTTCACATTAAATGCATTCAATATTTTAAGGTAAAAGGAACTGTATTTTCTATGTTGTAAGAAGCTGGTGACCCAGAATAAGTTCTGTCTGAGCCGGACTCCAAAGCTCTTGTGTGGAGCCAAGCAAGTATTTCTCTCTCAAAGCAAAAGTCACTTTGCACAATAGTTCCGTTGTGGACTCTGATGCAAGCTCTGTTTCAACCAGAGGAACATAACAGTAAACTCCTCCTCAGCTCTGGGATTTGGACAGCTGACATTTGTGAGTCACCTACTGTCATTACTAGCTCTGTTGGATCTGCAGTTCTTGTGGGAATTCAACTGTTCAGAGAGAATTATTTTCTCTCCTGCTTGCCACCTACCCCATGGAAGTCAGCTCCACAGTCCACCTCCTAGCTGACACGTGAGCCAAGTTGACTCATTGAGGTGGGATTTGGAGGAAATTTTCATAGTTTTTCATTCTTTTCCGAATATTTTGTATAAAGAATATTATCACTTATAGAATATTTCTTTGTAATGTTCATTGTGTATAGTCACTGAACGTGAGACTTTGTTTCCAAAGGACATTTTTATATGATATAATATATTTTGGGTGTGTGTGCATATTAGTGTGTGTGCATATGTGTATACAGTTGTGCATCCACATGTGGGCACATGCATGTAGAGGCCAGAGGTCAATAAAAGGCATTTTCCTCTATTGTTCTCAGCCTTAGGTTTTGAGTCAGTCGCTCAGGAATCTGGAGCCCACTGATTGGCCAAGTTGGCTGGCCAGGGAGCTTAAGGAATTGGTTCATCTCTGTACTCCCGGGGTTAGTGTTTCAGGGGTGCCCAGATCCTTGTGATTAGTTGGTGGGTATTTTACCAAGTGAGCCACCACCTCCTCATGCATGTGATATTAAAAAATGAGATAAACGTCGTAAATACTTTCAAAAGAAGATATGCCAGGGAAAGACATTTAAAAAAAAATACCAGTTAAATTTCTGATCCGTTTTCCTGTGAGACTAGAGACTATACGACTGCCTCAGAAAGAACGTTGCTTATTAAAAGTAGAGCAATGGCCTCTTTTCTCCCCCCAGATAAAAATGTCATGCACATTTCTCAACACTGAATCTTATTGTAATCCAGAAAACGGGGGTTCAAAATGTCTAGAAGAGAAGGCAAATTGATGGCTGCCGTCCATCTCTTGAGGCCCACATCCGTGCTCAGTTTGGTGACCACATGACTGACATGAAAACTGACCGTTTCTCCAGTAGACTCAGTCCCTCGTGGTCCCATTCCATTTAGGTAATCACTAGGCCACTGACACCCTCATGACTGCTCTGGGTAAGATGCTAAGTTGAGACACAATGTGACAGACATGTTCGGGGAAGCAACAGCTATGTTGATACCGTCCTTCTGCCCTGTAAGTGGCCTAAGTAGAACACCAACTTCAGACTCGAGCGCTCTAGTGCCTTTCTGACTTTCTGACTAAGGTCAAATGTAGGAGTAAGGAATTCCAGCTCATTCAGAGGCCAAGCCACTTACCTCATGTACGATCTAATAATTTCTTTCTCATAGCTCCCTTCTCAGTCTATTCTACCAATGGTTGCTTCCTAGTTAATATTGGTAGAGCCCGACTTTTAGCATATTTATTTTTTACCCACTTTACTGTGTGTCTGGTCATTCTGTTCAAAGAAAATTGTCCAGGCCTAGGGCTCATACTCACCCACTAGAGGAGATCATATGTGTGAATTAATAATAATAGAATTTGATAGTCAGTAAAGAGTAAATTGCGTGGAAACATAGAGAATGGAGACTGGGGCTGTGCTTTGGAACTCCAAAGGTGACGAATAAGCTGACTCTTTCCCCCAAGATTCAACTTCATTTTAATTTATGTGTAAGTGTGCATGTCTGTCTGTCTGTGTATGTGTGCACATGAGTGTGAGTGTCTGTGGAAGCTAGAGGTTCAGATAGATTCCCTGCAGGTGGAGCCACTCAATATGAGTGCTGGAACGAAACTTGGGCTTCCTGCAGGAACAGCAAGTTCTCTTCATTGCTGGGCTACGTCTGCCGCCCTGAGCCAAACCAAGAGTAGAGATAGAGTTGATCATTAGTCAGACAAAACATTTTGGTCAAACAATGAATGACACAAGGTGTGGCTTCAAAAACATCCCAGAAGTTCAAGGACCTGCAAGTAGTGTGGGTCCAGAGACTAGGGAACGGGGAGAAAGGAATGTATTCCATTCATACATTCAGTGGTTCATTCTGTGGGCTGTCTGGCGATGTTAAGTGCGAGCAGTAGCCATCCATCAACAGTGGATGAGTGGCAGTATTTACAGTCTAATGAGGACTACTGAGAAATAAGGAGCCAGTAAAATAAAGTGGTGGGTGGGCGGTGGTACCTGTCAATAATCCCAGTCGTTGGGAGGTTGAAGCTAGAGTATAGTTGCAAGTTCGAGGTCAGCCTGGGCTGCACGGTGAGTTCCAGTAACCTTGGGTACATAACAAGACGTTGTTTGCAAAAAGGAACAAAGAAAAACCAGTGTTTTAAATTAAATAAACAAAACTAAAAACTAAAACTGCTGAGTCCTGTGATGAGGTACATGAACAGGTTGCAGGAAGCATGAAGAACACGTGGTGCCCAGGGAGCTTCCGGTGTGGTGCTCAGTTCTCCCCTTAAAAGAAAGGCTGCCCCACGCAGCTCCCGGGACTCCTCCTAGAAGACACTTGTAGAGGGAGGCATCACTGTGGCCTTTCTTCTTCTAGATGCATTCTCCTCCAGCCCATGTCTCTAAACTGAGCCATGAGGTACAGCTTGCAGTGTGTCCAGAGCTACTCCAGATGGGCACAGAGGCCTCTGTCAGGGCCATGGTGGGTATGGGCTTTCTCTCTGCCCACCAACGCTCCATCCATTCCTAGGTGCTACTGGCCACAGGGATCACTAACAAATATTGCTCTTTAGAGAGTTTTGGATTTTTGTTTGTTTGCCTTTGTTTTTGTACAGACTAGGACATGTCCCTGAGTGAGTGCTGGTCTATGTAACAAGCCAGGCATGGTTTTTAGCAGGAAACTAATGTAATTATAAGAAGTGCAAAAGCAAGCATACAAAATGGAAGACGGGAAGATTAACTCAGAGGCTGTTATAATTGTGTAAACAATAAAAGTTTTGGGCTGGTGTGATGGCTCAGTCGTTAAGGGTACTTACTATCATGTCTGACAGCCTGAGTTCAATTTCCAGAATCCACATGGTGGAAGGAAAAAACCCCATCTCCTTCAAACTGTCCCCTGACTGGCACGTCCTTGTGGTGGCCTGGTACCACCTAATGCATTCCCCCCAAAATAAATGTTAAAAAGGTAATCTAGGGACCTAGGAAGAAGGCTCAGACAGTAACGCCTTGCCTAGAAAGCACGAGAATTAAGAATTGAGTTTGATCACATGTAAAAATACTGAGTGTATTGGCATATGCCTGTCTTAGTGCTGGGGCAGCAGAGGGAGGAGGATCCCTGGGGCTTACTCCAGCCAGCATAGCCAACTCAGTGTGCCCTAGGTCAGTGAAAGACCCTGACAACAACAATAAAAATAAAAAAAATAAATAAAATAAAAAGAGCATAGAATTCCTGAAGAGCAACACTGAGGCTAGCCTCTGGCTTTAACATGCCCATGTATACATATATATATATGCACACACACACACACACACACACACACACACACACACACACACACACATTTATGGAGGGATGTTTGAAATCTAAGTAAATATGGTGATAGGAAATGGAGAAAAAGAGATCAATAAACATTATTTATAGGCAATATTGGTTACTTGTATAGTTGGTCTCATATAGTTGATAAATCTTACATCTCATAAGTCTATGGCTTGGCATAAAGAACAAATTTTGGTGTCACTAGTCACAACAATGAAGAGGGGAAGAAGCAGGGTCATCATTGACCTCAATGAGTTCTCATCTACACTCAGCTCTGTTTAAGCAATGCTTGGCAGATGATAACACATACAATATCAGGAAGATGATCAATACAATCATGTGCTCAGTTGTCACATGGATGACAATGAGATTAGAGATTCACTACTTTGGCTTACAAAGGCCAGATCTCCAAGCCATTTACTTACTGCTTCCCAACTCCCCACTGGATTGAGACAAGCAATGACCTTCAGTACTGTGGACAGTTGCTTGCAGCTGCTGTTCTCAGTACCCAATGTTAACTCTGTTAAAAAGGGAGGAGGAGGAGGAGGAGGAGGAGGAGGAGGAGGAGGAGGGGGGGGGGGAAGAAGAAGAAGAAGAAGAAGAAGAAGAAGAAGAAGAAGAAGAAGAAGAAGAAGAAGAAGAAGAAGAAGAGCCTTATTTATCCCTTCCTCATTTACCTTTCCCCCCTTCATCCTACCTTTTTCTAGGCCAGTTTCTCACCATGCTTGTCTTGTTCAAGATTTCCCAGTTTCTTTTTAATTAGATGAGGAGTTTGAAGTTCAGAGAGACTAATTTGTCCAAAGCCATATTCCTGGCAAGGGAACCCATACCTCCTGGATCCTGAACTAATATTCTCCTTCAATAAAACACAACAAAGAGACTCCATAATCTTTCCTATAGAACCCAAGAGACACCTGCCCAGGAATAGCACCACACACAATGTACTGGGCCATAGAGATTTGCCTGTAACTAGATCTTCTGGGGGCATTTCTCTATTGAAGTTTCCATCCCTTTGATGATTCTACCTCGTGTCTATCTGAGAAAACACTAGCCAGTATAATAGCTTTTGAGAAGAAGGAAATTCTACCATTAGATAGTATATTAGTTGCTTTTCTCATTTTTGTGACAAAATACAAGACACTATTGAAGGAAGGAAGAGTTCATTCTGGCTTACAGTTTCAAGGCATAAAATTCATGAATGGGCAGGGAAGGTCTGGTTGAGAGGAGCATGACAACAACTGGCCCCAATGTGTTCCCAGATAGAGAACAGGAAATGTGGTCAGGCTACATGTCAAGCCCTCCCACCCCCATAACATACTTCCTGTAGCTAGGCTCTACCTCCTAGAAGGTTCACAAGCTTCCAACACAATGCCATCGCTTGGGCGGGGGGACCAAGTTTTCAAATATATGAGCCCGTGGGGAATATTTTCCAATCAAATCACAACAGCTATAGTGCAGATGAGGCAGAGAGGACACCAAGTCTCTCATAATTGAGACGCTCCTTATATACATGAGTTCCTTGAGCATATTAAAATACCTTACTCATTTTTATCTTGCTCATTGGACCTAGTGGGTATTCAGTAAATATAAAAAACAAAAACAAGGGCTAGAGAGGTGGCTCAGTGGTTAAGAGCACTGACTGCTCTTCCAGAGGTCCTGAGTTCTATTCCCAGCAACCACATGGTGGCTCACAACCATCTGTAATGAGATCTGATGTCCTTTTCTGGTGTGTCTGAGGATGGCTAGAGTGTACTCATAGTAAATAAATAAATAAATAAATAAATAAATAAATAAATAAATCTTTAAAACAAAACCAAAAACCCCTTACTTGAGTAATTAAAAGAAAAGGTATCTAATTTTGGTAAAGAAAAAGTTTTAAGTTTCTATATCTATCTATCTATCTATCTATCTATCTATCTATCTATCTATCTATTTATCTATCTATCTATCATGACACGGTCTCACTACAAGGTCTGACTGCCCTTTACTTGCCATATGCTGGGAATCAGAGTGGGTGGATCAGCCATGAAATTATGCCTTTGTCTCCACCATACTAATTAAAATTAGAAATTTTCATTTTACTGAACAGAATTGTATGTATTCTTAAGTCCGTTGTTGAAAGATAGAAGGGGATACTCATATAATAATGTTATGAGCTAAGTATGGTGGTCCATGCCTGAAATCACAGTGCTTGGGATGCTGAGGCAGGAGGATAAGGGTTGGCCCCAAGTTTGAGCCCAGTCTGGGCTTTATAGTGATTTCCAGGCCAGCCTGGGCTACAGGACAAGACCTTGCCTCAACTCTCCCCACCCTGTCCTCTGTAGGAACAAAACACGAGTTCCCGGTTGTGCAGCCTTCCCAGCCCTAGCACCAGCCCCACTGGTCGTGTTAAAAGGGAGCATTCTCCCAACTGACTGGCTTATTTCCATAGACAACCTGAAACATTTGGGTGGTGCCAACACAGCCTTGAGGAGTGTTGAGATCAGCATGCGCACTGTTGGATAGAACGCACCGAAAAGGAGGAGTGGCTGGGGATTTAGCTCAGTGGTAGAGCGCTTGCCTAGCAAGCGCAAGGCCCTGGGTTCGGTCCCCAGCTCCGAAAAAAAAGAACCGAAAAGGAGGAGTGGGCAGTTCATTGAACAGACAGGTTTTGGTTGCAACCGTACTGAGTAACAACCACGCGCCAATTTTAGAAGCTTAGCACGGCAAACATTTTTATCTCAAGGTGCTGGTCAGTTTTCTATTGTCTCTCCCCATCCTTAAATCAGTGGCTAGCTAGTCAGTAGACTGCAAAAAGCAAAATCGATGAAAAAACACTTTTAAAAAGTCTCTTCCTCCAGCAGTCAGGAGGGTGGAACATAAGGATGGCTGTACTGTGAAGAGGCTAGCCTGGGCTACATTCTCAGTTCCAGGACAGCCTAGGCGGCAGAACGAGCTCTTGCCTCAAGAAGTAAAGACAAACAACGACCACCTCTGCTTGTGCCATATCTAGCTTCCATTTACTAAAGCAAGCTGCACGGTAAAGCCCTCCATGAAGGTGGTGAGGAGATCGTCTGTCTCCAAGCCTTTGATGAATTCCTGACTTGGCAGCAGGGAGAGCAGGGAACTGGAAAGTAGCCAGGGGCCGTATTCACAGTTGTTACTCTTTCCCTAGTCTTCTACTTAGTACAGCTGTGTGTGGTTCAGTGAGGAACAAGTCTGCGTTCCACGAATTTACCATTAGGCCCTTGTGTCCTCACGTGAACACAGGAGCACAAGCTTTTGCAAACCCAGAAGAGACAAGCATGTCACTCAGGGTGGCCTCTTGACTCGACAAAGGGACGTAGTAAACACAAGATTTAGGAGGCTGCTGCTGCTGGTGCAATATGATTTAAGTGAACTTTCCATTTTGTTTTATTTTTTGAAATTAAAAGATAATCATACCATTTCTTCCTTTCCTTTTTCTCCTCTAACTCCTCCAACATACCTTTTCTGTCTCAATGTCATGGCCTCTTTTCTTTAATTACTCTTACATACACACATAGACACACACACTTATACATAAGTAGTATTCAGTAAACTTGAAAAAATATATCGTTAACATATATATAAATATATAATATGTTATATATTATATGTATTATATAATTGCATGGTATGTATAATATATAGTATATTTAATAGTATAGTATATAATATATGGTATACAGTATAGAATAATATTTACAATTATATAGTATATATATCATGTATTATATAACATAGTATAGTTACTATACTATATTTACTACACTATGTGTAATATATGTGCGTGTGTATGTGTGGGTGACATGCTACAAGACAAGGATAAAACATATGATGTTAGCAGGACGAACCAGCAGATAGCCGCTCATTGTAAAGTATTGTGCCCCACTCATAGGTGTTTAGGCTGGGAGCTTACAGTTATCAGAGTGCTGGTTTTGCTTACCCAGGTTCATACAAGCATTAGCGATATCCTGGCTGAAATACGTGACAAGCACAGTGTCAGTGGTCATAAGAACTATTCCATCCATTTTACCGGATCACCCTTCCATGTTTCAGCTACTTCATCTGCTGAAACACTGGTATAACACCCTTGGCTGTATTTCATGTGTGTGAAGTTGGCTGTGTCCTCTGGGTGATCCTTTCACTTTTATGGATGAGGAAGTTGGTGTGACACAGGGAGGTGAGGTGATCAAGTCTGTGTACAGCTCTACTGTTCTGAACCAAATTGAACTATGCCGTTCTTCCCTGTAGTCTGCCTCTAAACCTCTACGTGGGAGTGGGAGTTTGGTTTCTGTGGCGAGTACAGTCCGCCTCCAGAAATCAAAGCACGGGTCGGCTGCAGGTACAAAGGCCTTTGGTAATTCACCAACAGGAGACTTCAAATTCTGATTTCCAAAGATACTTTTTTCATAGGGACTGCTGAGGTGGGGGAGGGGGATTTCTATCGAAACTGCTTACATCTTTCGGGTTATTATTTTTAAATAGGTAACATTTCCAGATGGAAACATTAGGTTTCTTTCCCAGATGCTTCCCATTGTCCCCAGGTTTCATCTAACAAAGCATTTAATATGAGAAAGGGCCAGGGGGTAGGGGACGGGGAAGGGGGGGTGGGGTAGGAGGATGGGGTTGGGGGAGGGGCTGGGTACGCGGACCGGGAATGGAAGATTGCCAGAGATCTAAAGCAGACCTCAAGCAGGGCCTGTTGAAGTTGACGTGTGTTTTTTGAAGTTCCCATAATCACCAGCGGCTGTGTGTCTGGCTTACTCCTCAAAAGCAGATCTGAGTTGGTAGGAGCGCAGGAAGCAGGGACGTGCTGTGCATGGTTTGCTTTGAGAGATGGGAACAGCTGTTCCTTTGGGGCTGACAGGGAGGGTATCTTTACCTCCGTTCCTAGATGGTGTTGCTGATGGCTTTTCTCTTTGCTGTTTACCGTTTCAATTCCCTGGGTCAGTTTGACCGGATATTATATTTTTAAGAGACACTTCATAGCGGAGACTGTTACTCATGTGCTGTGTAAATTTGCATGTCTCTTTAACGTTTCATGGTTTTATTTCCAGTTTATTTACTTCTGCAAATCTGCTCCCCTGGCCAGAAACTTGACTCCTGAGGATGACATCATCTAGGAGGGATGTCGAGCTGTGCAACAGCAACGGGGTAGTTTTTCTGGGAATCGATGATCTGACCACACATAATAAGCCAGATAATTAGTGGCCATCCGACACGCAAAACAAAAGGCATTGATTAGCTATACAACGTTAAACTAGAAAAAACAGCAACTGATGCAAAATATGTGTTAAAATAATCATTTCCTACCCTCATATTACTGTGTTCTTTTTTATTTTAGCCTCAAACAGATGGTCCCCAAGTTTCTAATTGTGATCTAGTTCTTAACAACAAAAATTCACTGATCTCTACATAATAGTACTTGTGGTAAGAGGTGACTGAGGAAATACATATGTTAAAACACAGCCTCATGATTCAGCAATGTTTATAAAGGCAGACTGAATTCAAAAATAACAACAACAACACACACACACACACACACACACAAAATCACTCATTTTAAGACTGGATATACATATGGGTGCAAGCCACCATATTCAGGGTACAGGTAAGTGGGTTTGAGGGTACTCTGGGTCCCCTTATAATAGTGTTAAAGCTCCGTCGAGGTCCCAGGCCTACAGGTTGGCATCTAAATTGGCTTTTATCCCTATCCATTTGAGGAGCTGTTCTATTTAGGGGCATGCTATTCTCCTCTCCTGACAGGCATTATGAATTTCTCCCTAGGTGGCTCAGATCAACAGTGCCCAGCTTCTTAAAGGGGAAATTAGAAGGTTATTTAGTTATTTATTCCTTTTTTATGATTTATTTATTTGTGTATATGAGTACACTGTAGCTGTCTTCAGAGACACCAGAAGAGGGCATTGGATCCCATTACAGATGGTTGTGAGCTACCATGTGGTTGCTGGGAATTGAACTCAGGACCTCTGGAAGAGCAGTCAGTGCTCTTAACCACTGAGTCATCTCTCCAGCCCGGACTTACCAATATAATTCCTTGAGGAACTCAGTATTATTGGAAATATTTTGCCTTCTGGGGCTGGTAGAATACTTATCCAGACTTATTCAGCCATTTATTTTGAGGGTCACATTAGAAAGGGCAGCATTTAATACATGGTATTAAGTGATATTGATCAGCTACTGGTTTCACAGTGTCTTCCCATTTCCAGTTGACTATCATGTCTCCCCCAACGCACAGTGGCTTGTGGCAGGATTAGAGAGGTAAGACTTAGCTCCTCCTGCCATTTGATTGAACCAACAAAGCTCTCTGGGCTTCAGCTTTTGGTCAACAGAGAAACAAAGTTGCAGAGGGGCATGTGGTTTTGTAGTTGGGTTCCGGGTTTTTTTGTTTTTTTTTTCTTAAATGATGGCAGAAGTGGAATATAGAAATGAAGTAAGGCACAGTTTCCATATGCAGCTAAAGGTGTTCACTGCAAAGAAAAAATGAAGTAAAATAAAAATAACTCAGCAACAACTAAAATGTTGAGTGGGGGCACAAGTAATGTCCTAGGGTTGCTTACAAGCCATGGGCTCTGATCATTATAAAGACTCAGCTCTCCACAAAACGATGTCCACATATTAATTCTCAGTGGAGAATATTCCTGCCGAAATACCTTCCCTGAAGGCAATGCCCACTTAGAAAGTCAAACTGAGGTCAGAATTCTGAATGGAAACGAGTTATAGCAGGCTGAATATTGTCAATGAATCACGCCATCAAACAATGGTGACTCAATGTAATTCTCTTCTTCATGCCACTAATAGTTTCTTCAGAGGATGGGGCCAGAGTTAGGCATGACGGGCGTGTACTTAGGGTTCCCCTTTTGGGAATAATGTTAATGTTGTTGTCAATAAAATAATTAAAAAAAAAAAGACACAGCGGAATGCTGAGGGACAATTTTACTAGTGTTTGAGAGACAAGGCGGGCAGGCTGTAAGTTTTTGGCATCTGCTGGGAGGAGGAAGATGGTAAAAAAAAAAAAAGAGAAACACAGAGAGCAGGCAGGTTCTGCAATGGCGGTTAGCTATGTGGTGAAAGGAGACTGGTGGGTAGGACTTCAGGGAATAATCGAGAAAGCCCAGTGTCCAGGAAACATGCTCAGGGGTTCGGGTATGGGGTTAGCCAACATCTAAAAGAAAAAGATGGGGGGGGGGCACATCAGTTTAGACGAAGTCGATACGGTTAAAAGAGTTTCCAAGATAGAAGTTCTGCAGGCTACTGACCTGGTGGAGGGGCTTCTGGGAAAAGGTACATTATCTCATTGAGGGGATAATTAGTCCTCCGTGTGCCTGGATATGCCTTCAGGTGCATCAGATTTTCTGGGGATGGAGTTCTGACTACATGATTAACAGAATGGGTTAACTTTTAAATGGAGGAGCTAGTAAGAGGGCTTCGTGTTTAGTATTTAGTGTTTTAGCTTAAAATACTAGATATCCATCCAGGGCCAGAGGTTGATTTTTTTTTCCCCTATGAGGAAGTAGCTTTCTCTTAATGGCCTCAACAAAATCAGATACCTCTTCCTTTCCATTTGGTATTTTAAATCGTAAAAGAGGGGCTTGGTCTTTTAGTATTACTAAGGGAACCAGGAGGTGTGGGCCAGAGTCAACCAGGATAGAAGTATTCCATCCTCAATGGTGTCGCCAGTACTTGGGAGGCCACGTCAGGAGGATTCCACTAGATTCAGAACAGCCCACGTTTCATAATAAGTTCCCCATCAGCCTCTGGTACAGTGTTAGACCCTGCCATAAACAACGCTTGGCTGGGTGATGTAAAACACGACTCCATTTTTTCTCAAATATCATCCCGTGAGTAGCTGTCTGCTGAGTCTGGTTGCCCTTGCTCTAGACTGCACGGTCCCTGCAAGCTTCAGAGCTGGGCCCAGTCATCCTTGATTCGTCTTAGCTCTGTGCCTAACCGTACCCGACACACAGACGTGACCTACAGAAGACATGCGGATGAGTGACAGAACAAATGAACAGTGATTTTTCTGCCAGCTCGGTAAACAAGGAAACACTGAATCCCACGATCATTTTCGAAAGCAGACATTACGGTGTTTATAATTCAGTTTGTCAACAGAACGGAGCCAGCTTTCTGAGGACTTTCAGAAGACAGGAGTTTTCCAAGCACACTGGCGCTGTCTTTTCAGGGTGCGGGCTGTGCTGTCGCCGAGCAGCTGTCCTCGCTTCTAGCCCAGAGAGGAGTGAGGGAGCTATGGCTGTGGGCTGGCAGAGCACCACTGCTGATGAGAACCAGGGAGACTGCCCATTTGGGCTCTCATCCTGACCTTCCCCTGTTAGCCATGCAGTTCTGAGCAACTTGCTATATCAGTGTCTAGAAAATGGATACTCCCCAGTGTCAAGGTTTTAATGAATCCATGCTAAAGCCCTCGGAGTCAGGCATGCTGTGAACAGTCAGTAACTACCGGCTCTCATGTACTTGTCTGGGTATAGCACAGGGAACCTAAGTTTTGAGCTAAGCAAAACAGGCTTTTAATTCGAGCTCAGCCCTTCACCTCTAATTTCACCGAACTTGTTTGGTCGTGTGTAAAATGGGGATAATGACACAGCAGAGGGACCACATGGTGTTTAAGTTATTGCTAGTCTTCTGATCTCTCCTCGTCTTAAGTTGAGGGAAATGCCTTTATGAGTTCACTTTGGCTATGAAGGGGAAGCCCTAGGTAGAGAATACAGTGTTTTGTGTAATAAATAAGAATTTCCAAGGCAGTGCCCTGGAGTGTGAGCTGTAACTCTGCTAGTTAGGAGGTTAGGGGGGGAGGGAGGATCCCTGAGCCCTGGAATTTCAGAACGGCCTGGAGAAAGAAGGGAGACCTTCTCTTCAAAAACTGATTATGGCCTGGGGGTGTGATGTGGTAGAGCGCCTGCTTAGCATCGCATTAGTATGTGTGACGGCGTCTGGGTTTGATAGTCTGTGTGCAGGGAAAGAGGAAGGAGGGGCTGAAGGGAAGAAGGGGGGAGGGGAGGGAAGGAGGAGGGGGAGGAAGAAGGAGGGGGTAGAATTCTGAGCACTCGACAGCTGGAGATGTCCAATATTGAGTCGTTTGTTACTTGGCACTGCGATGGGCCACCCTTACCTT
Source organism: Rattus rattus (assembly GCF_011064425.1). Lineage (NCBI taxonomy): Eukaryota > Metazoa > Chordata > Mammalia > Rodentia > Muridae > Rattus > Rattus rattus. The sequence continues at coordinate 30,366,570 of NC_046171.1, read as the reverse complement.
TCACCAAAAATTAAATAGTGCCCCCTCCCCAATGTGGATGACACTGTGGGGGACTGCATGAGCATTGGGTGATGCGATTGCAGCTAGAGAGATGGCAAACTTGGAGCTAGGAAGAGGATCACTGGGTCCTTGCAGGGCTTGGGATCCAGAACCCTGCCTAGGGACTGCAGAGGAGTGGAGAAATGACAGATACGTAAGTACAAACCCACTGGACTGTGGTGAGCTGTGTTCAGCCGATGGAGAAGCCACAGCACCCCAGAAATTCAGCATATTTATCATAGAAAGCTGAAAAGGAAAGCGAGCTGTCGATTTTGCTGCATATTGAATGAGAAGGCAAGGCTACTGTGTACAGATAAACAAGGTGCAGTGTTACATACAGCCCAACAAGGAGGCAGGTTTAGCTAATCCCAGTAGGAGCCGTCTCTGTAGGGGAGCAGGCTTCAGGTACTAAACATTGAGAGGAAAAAGCTATGGTGAATCTTTTCTGCACACACCGTCAGACATTCATACTCGGACCTGAGGGACCACTTTACGATCCCTCAGAACCTCACTCAAGGAAGGCTTTGCCACTCTTATAGGATCGAGGCCTTGGGATCCTTGACTTAGCAACAACGTAGCATCCACTGAGGACTTTGCTTTCTCTCTTCGAAGGACACATAGGGAATTTGGCTGGCAAAGGAAAATGCAATGTAAAACCCCAGAGAGAGCGGTGGCAATGTAGGTGAACCACAGACTTCTTGCCAGCGCTCAAGATGACCATCAAGAAGTCCTATCTCACAGGGATATCAAAGGATGAAAACTGAGAAAGAGCTGAAGAACCTGACCACCCCGCCACTTGAGTTACAGCCTTGGCAGGATGCTCACGACGATTAAAGTTAATGGATGTAAACCCCCAGCACAAAGCAATCGTCTGGTAAACGGCAGCTACCTCCCTGTTGAGTTATGTATTATTTAAGGGTTATTAATGTAACCCAAGGAAGCTGGGAAGTAGCAGCTGGTCCACATGGGGACAGAGGAGCATCCTACGGCTCACTCTGCCTCCCCACTTCTCACACGCTTCTTACCTGTCTGTCCCTGTGCAAACATACAGAAGCATACTCCTTACAGAGCGTGTTGTTTTCTAGGACTGCCCAGGTGGGCGTGCCCCTTTGGGTGTATAGGCAGCCTTGTGTGATGGCGAAAGAGTTTTTAAAAGTCATGTTTATGGCCTGAAGGTTTATTTATTTCATTTATCATTATGGAAAGAGTGACAGGCGGATGTTCTGAAAACACACAGTTACTTAACTAGCGATCCGTTTTCCAGTAAGTGACTACCAATATAGCCTGGGCACAGAATAGGTAATGGCTTTGTTTACCCAAGATGTGGTCATTGCGACTATTTTTAGACGGAAGGCTTGGAGCCTGTGAAACACGACTCATAATTATGTCGCTATGAATCTTCGAGCAGTTGTTTTGTGGACTCTGTTTAACCGTGAGACTCTTACAGTCACCACAATGTCTGAACAATTCAGAGACTGAAATCTGAAAATACGGTGTTCCGTGACACAGAGTACTGCTTTCCCGAACATTTGGGTAGCTTTCCACTTCGCAGTACGCTCACCCCCTTCCCCAGCCCCTCTTGTTGATCCAGGTCTTACTGTGACCTCTCCTCTCTGGACGAAGCTCGCTGATGGGTTCTGTGCAGGAAGACGCCAGCCTGGTGCATCTCCCCTCCCACTGGCCTCTCCACTCTTTCTTGGGACCCCTCCCCCCACCGTATCCCTTACATTCCAGTCTATTTTGAGCAGTGTCTTGTTATTTCTAAAGCCCAGGAACGTACGGTGCAATACGTTTATAACGCAAAAGTAATATACCCGATCAATAGGGCAGAAGATATTCACGAAAGAAGGAAAATAATCATCTTATCACCTTAACATAAAGTGTTTATCCATCTTTCTACAGCGTTTCTTCCTCAGCCTTTTTTAATGCTTGTTTTTTCCATTGAGTTAATCCTAGGGATCAGGTAATTTCACAACCTGATTTTTTTCCCCCAACTGATGTTATATCATAATCTTCCTTCAAATTTCTGTACAACCTACAGGCTGCAGGACATTGATGATTCCTCTACAGCTAGAGTTTTAGATTGTTATTACAATTGACACCTCATACCCAAATGATGTGACTTATGTGTATTATGGTCTGTTTAAGTCTGTATGCGCATGCCCAGTTTGGTGTTTTCTTTAGAATAGTGTCCTCAAAGGAAAATTTCTGAATGACAGAGTATAATTAATTATTCTTATGGCCAGAAGTGGCACATATTGTCAAAATACTTTCCACGGTAGTTGGACCAATTAATATCACCTGAAGTATTGTGTATGTCTGTTCCTTCAGCCTTCAACCATAATTATTCAATTTTATTATACTTGAAATAGGGTGGCGTTAACTGGCTTCTTTAATTTTTGACTGAATTATTTCAACCATGTAGGAAAGTGTGGAGAAAAACAGATAACCCTAGACGCTAGATTATGAAATCCTAACGAATTCCCATATTTCATTCTTTTTAAAATATTACATGTTTTGAAGTTTTTGCATGGTCTCTTCTCAGGTCCACCTCCCCCTCTTTTACAAAGAGAACAGCCATTTGATGGCTATCATTCCCTTGTGTTCCTACTTCCATATATGGTCTCCGTCAAATCACTAATTACTGGTAAAGCTTAGTAATCATTTCATAGCAGAATTAATATTGAAGGGCTCAGTTTCTTGAGTCAGGTACGTTTGCCATTGAACTGCTAATCTGTCCTGAGCAACCCATGTTGTTCCGAATCTCTCTATGCCTTCAATTGTGAGAGAAGAATGGGCCCTACTATTCTTTATTGTGGTGGTGTCTTAGTTAGGGTTTCCATTGCTGTGAAAAGACACCAGGACTTAGGCAACTCTTATAAAGGACAACACGTAATTCAGGCTGGCTTACAGGTTCATGCTGGGAAGCAGGCAGTGTCCAGGAAGACATGGCACTGGAGGGGCTGAGAGTTCTACATCTTGTTCTGAAGGCAAACAGAAGACTGATTACCCAGAGGATCTCAAAGCCCACCTTCACAGTAACATGCGAAGGCCAACAAGGCCACACCCATTCCAACAAACCACACCTTCTTGTAGTGCCATTCCCCGGGCCAAGCATATTCAGATCTGGTTTGAGTAGGTTTGGCCCCCATAGATTCATGTGTTTGAATGCTGGGATATAGAGCATAACACTCTAAGGAGGTGTGGCCTTGGAGGAAATGCATCACTGTGTAGGAGGGCTGTGAGGTCTCCTGTGCTCAAGCTCTGCCCAGTGTGGAATCTCAGTCCCCTTCTGCTGCCTGTGGATCAATCTCAGGCAGCAAAGCCTCTCACCCAATTCTGTGGTGGCCCAGTATCTCCAACAGTCACACACTTTCCTACACTCAAACCCTCACATAAAAGAACACACAACACAATAATCTTTGACCCAATTGATAAGATATAATTGCCCACTTAAACATACAAAGCCTGGAACCATCCATCCCTTGAGATCATTAATAACAACCTGTAGATACACAGAGCAGAATCTTAACATCACCTGCCATCTTCTCCTGCCACGGCTTCTCTCCCTCTCTCTGTCTCCCTTACTCCTCCTAGTCTCCTCCTTTTCCTTCAAACTTCTCTCCCGCCCATCCTTCCTTCTCCTCCAATGACAGGCCTCCTTCTATCCTGTACTTGCCCCTCTGCTGTACTTTACAAATTCAATGGGGAGGTGGTTCTGGTGAAGTCACCTGAGTTCTGAGTAGTGACTAGGCAGCTGTCCTTGGGGCAGAGGAATTAGCATCAAAATACAGATAACTTCAGGGCAAACCACAACACTAACCATTTCAATTAAAACCACTAAATGATTCTTGACATTGATTAGCAGTTTATGTAGTAGGATTAGCATTTTTATGAGTTTAAAAAGTTTAATTTTTAAAGACTGTGACAATAAACCTTGTCAGAATGTATTTATAACACATAGCTTAAGATATAATTTTATATTGTTATTCAGTGCATACAAAGAGCACTCTGAAAGTACAATGAAATCTTTCATCCACGAATAGAACATATTAGTTTTGATCATATAGTTATCAAGCTACAAGAAAAATTGAACATAACATTGTATGGTAATTTTACTTTTACTCAGTCTATCAATATTCCTTTTTTACTTGAATATTTTGTCATCAGTGACATTTCCTTATTATATTTTTAAAAATTAGATGTAAAGATAGGAGATAACTGTCAATTCCAATGAAGGGTGACATTACTGGGCAAGCTGAGAACATCTCACAACGCAGGAAAAGTTGACCTAAAGACTATAGAGAGGCTATACTGATTTATAGAGAAGTGTTTTAAGCATGCACACATGCACGCACACACACCACGTGAGGGGGGAGAGAAAGAGAGAGAGAGGGGGGGGGAGGGAGAGAGAGAGAGAGAGAGAGAGAGAGAGAATCATTAAATTGGGTGGATAGCAAGTAGCAAGATGGGAAGAATCTGGGAGGAATTGCGAGGGCAGAAAACATGATCATAATTCACTGTATAAAAGGAGATTAAATTAAAAAATTAAAAGACATTCGGTATGAAACTCACAAACTCAAGTTCTATCTTCCAGACTTCCTGTTACTCCCCACCCCCTGGGGTTTACCTAAATGTCCCTGTTGGTTATGAGTAATGGATGGTACACAGTACACTGGGGCCCCCTCACTGGGCAATCCGCCAGTTCACTCGGTTGCTGCCTGAGGCTGTACTGCAGGCCTGGCCTTTTGCCAGTATTGAATCCGTAATCAAGGCATTTGCGTTCCCTGCAGTCTCCTTTAGCTGACACCTTTCCAGGGGAGGCCAGCAATTAGCCCTGCAAAGCCGCCTTACTGCTGATAAAAAGTTTACCTCTTACCAATGAATATGTCCACACACACTCAGTAACCCTAGTAAGGAGGCCTCTAACCCCTGGATAAAAAAGGCAGCTGTCGGAAGCGTGCCTGGTGGCAGTGTCACATTACCAGGTAGGTACTTAGGGGCGACCCACCTCAGCCTCTGCCAGGGTTGGGGGGGTGGGGGTGGGGACAGGGACGGGACGGGACTTGTACGCTCATCTGCTGACTACAGCTCACTTCCTATGAGACATTTAAAGCCATCTGTTCCGAGAGTTGCTATGTGGGAAGACGAAAAGTCTTCTAAAAAATTAATGTGATAAAGCCCCAAATCAAAACTTAGGCAAATGTAGCGTAGCTGCTCTTCTCTGCTTTAATTTTCTGGAAAACAGCCCCAGGGACTGGAGATTGCAGCGGGTCTCTGCGCTGAGCACACTCAAGGCCTTTTTAGGGCAGGCCAGGGTGGGATTAGATGTTCCAGGCTACACTGTCCTCATAAGCCTGCCATGATCTGAAACTTACATCCTGGTTCTGGGCCAGAATCAGACTGACCTTCAAAGGACTGCAGAGAAAGCAGCGACATCTAGACAACTGCCAGGCAAGTACCATCCGCCTGCCTCTCCGATCTCCTCCTCTGTGCCAAACGCTCCAGGTTCCTCGCCCTCCACAGCCCTCAGGGAGTCTAGACGTGCTTGCTGGTGGGATCTTACTAAATTGTACACCTTTGTAACACTGGGGACTTAAACACTAATCACCTTGGCTTTTGGTCTCAGTTGCAGACAATGTATCTTTACAACAACAATGTATCTTTCCGGTATCTTTACAACAAAATTAGCTCGTTTAACTTTCTTGGGGCGGATGTGTGCGACAGAGCATGTATTATTTGAAAACCTTGCCGAATTATCCAAATATAGACGACCAATGCAAAGCTTTTAAGGATTCCTGAACTAGGGTACTATTCGATAAATTAGTATCCATCGTATATAAAGATTTGTGATTTCTGTCTTATCCTCCGCTGCATAAGCGGGAGTTAGGCTTTGAGGCTTTGCTCTTAGTGAACTCATGTCTGTTGGTCTCTAAAAGCATTACGATGAGGACCATGTTCAGGGGTAATTCTCATTCCCAATATGCAGTTTTATTATGGATGAGTCAAGGTACTTAAAAATCAAAACACCGGCTCCCAGTTTACAATAATTTTCTATAGATAAGTTGAAAAAGAAAAAAAAAAAAGAAAGAAGAAAAGACCCGCTCAGCTGGCCCTCACGGCACATACCTTCAATCCCAGCATTCTAGAGGGTGAGGTAAAAGGACTGGGCTTAAGGTCAGCTTGCACTAGGTACCAGAACCTTGTTTCAAACCACTGAAAACCCCAACCACAGACTTAGTATCATTATTATGCCATAATTACTTTGTAGTTACGGGCATGTTTTGCCATGCTTGTATTTAAAATGATCTTTGAAAAGTTTGCTTATTTTTAAACCTAGACATCAGACTTCACAGATTGATTTTTTTTGTCAGGTTGAATGACTCCCCCAATGAGTACCTTGTTGATCAGGAATGAGTAATTAAGAGAGGTACCCATACTGTAATAGGCCATGTGGACTGCAACAGGAAGTGAACTGTCTTCTAGAAAATGTCCTTTGTTAAACAAGTGACATAGCTAAAAAGAGAGATGGTAAGTGCCCATCTTTCATACTTGTCTCTCGTTTTGATTCTTTTACTCTACTTAGTCTCTACAATGAGATGAATAATTATGAGTATTTTCTATATAAATATTCTCTTTTTGTGTGCTTTTAAATATATAATTATGAAAAAGATAAGAAATTATTTTCTTCACATGCCTTCATATACATATAATTATATCTAGACTTAGCTTTGCTTTTCTGAGTCTGTTATTATACTTGCTAAAATTCCAGGCTCCTCTGATTGCACAGGAAAAGGGATCTACCATTTGAACTAGCTCAGGTCCCTCAAGGGCTTGTTCCAATGATATTAGCTCTCTTCAAAATTCCAGAGATCCACACATCCTCCCCTGTTCAGAAAATGCCCTGAAAAACTCCTTGGAAAGAAAGCTTGCTCAAGTTAGTGTGTGTGTGTGTGTGTGTGTGTGTGTGTGTGTGTGTGTGTGTGTGTATAATGTTGGTTTAAGACAGGGTCTCATTCTGTAACCTAACCAAGGCTGAAACTCACTATGAAGCCCAGGCTTAAACTCCTGGCAATCCTCCTGTCTCAGGATCATGAGTATAGGGATTTCTGGCACGTGCTAACATTGCCTGGCTTCCAAAGTTAACAAAATAAATTAACTCCTCTCCCGCTATCTGGAAGTACATTTTTATCATGAGAACTATCTCAATAGTTTTGCTATTTGAGTAGTGAAGTCAGAACCAATTAATTACTCTTAATTAACTAATTAAAATCCTGTTGGCATCAATGAATTTGATACATTTACAAGTTTGCGACGTGCTCCTGGAAGTACTTAGATAGCAGCAACTTAAAAAAAACAGGACAGCAGCTCCCAGGCCCCACTCAGAAGTAGGCAGAACCTTCTTCCCAGGGCTTCATGGACAGCCAAGCGGAGTGTGGAAGCCTGTCAGTCTGGCCTGTCAGTCTGTCATCTCTCCTAAGCCTGCTTGCTTCTGTTGGAAATTTCTGGAACTCTTTGCTCCCAGGGTCTCTGGCTATGCTGCAGTTGCTGTCAGCTGCATTTCTTATAACTCTCCTAGGTGTACCAGACGCTGCTATTGTTTCTGTGACAATGTACCTAGAAAGAAGTCACTAAGTGTCTTTTCTGTTGCTCTGATAAGACACAACAAAAGCAATGTGAGGGAGAGGGATTTCTTCTGGTTCATGCTTCCGGGTTACAAGTCTCTCACAATGGGGAAGTCAAGGCAGTAGGAGCTTGAAACAGAAGAGAGTCATGAGTGTACGCATGTTAGTGCTGGGTTTGCTTTTCTCCATTCTAACAATTCATTCCAGGATTCCAAGCCTAGGGAATGTGTGTCACCCACACTGGACCGGGTCTTTCATTATTTAATGCAACCGAGATAATCCCCTTGAGTATGCTCTAGGCCTGTCTCTCATCTTTATAATTCCAGATTTTGTCAAGGTAGCGAGACGAACAATCACAGGGAGGAAAGGTTTATCTGGTTTACAGCTCTTCCAGGGATGTAATCCACTGAGGTGGCGAAGGCACTTCGGGAGGAGCCAGTCACATCAGATCCACTCACAGGAAGCAGGACTTAAGCAGGAAGTGATGCAGTGTTATGAACCTTAAGGCCCGCCCTCAGCGACCCATTTCCTTCATCAAGGTTCTGCCTTCTAACTGATCAGTCACTTCCGAAACAGCATCACCAGCCAGAGACCTTGTGTTCAAACACGTAAACCTGTGAGAGCAAGTTCACATTAAACCACAATGTACACTGTGGTTTGGTATACTGTACTCTCCTAGAAATATGTTTTGTCACATCCTCATACCCTTTAGAAACACTATTTACCTATTTCAAACAAATGAACCAAATCAGAATTCCTTTCTATCCTTATCTTCTTCCTGGACCGTGTACATTTCATGCTAAAGGCAGCGAGAAGGGTTGTAGATGATAAGCTGTGGAAGACGTCAGGGTCAGGAAACAGGACAGAAAAAACAGGCCCAGACTGCACCAAAGGCTTGAAAAGGATTCCCTCCACCAAATAGAGGCACAGTCTCGTCAGCGGGGGCTACGCATGGGGAAGAGTGGAGCCCTTTGCTATGTTCCTTGGTCAGTCCCGCTGGAAATACCACAGAATTTCACAGCCTCCTCTTAGAAGCTGAGGGCAACCTTGTGGGTGGCAGGAGCTACAGACCGTCAGCCAACTGCATTCCCAACTCTGGGACATCAAGGTTTTTCTTGAGGGAAATCAGAGAGACACGACTTCAATATTGTCTCTGGGATTGATTCTTCCACTGCCCCGCCTCTGAAATCTTGAAACTCTATTCTCCTTTGCCCTCGTTCGCGTTTCTGCCGTGTGTGCTCCTTTATTCTAGCAGTGTCTGTTCTTTGATTGTGAAACCCCCACTCTACTTCCCCAGCTTTTCAGCCTTCTCTTGAGTTCGTCTCTCTTTCCAGACAAGCGAGGCTCGTCAATCCTTCACTTCATTCTTCAGCCAATAGTCTTGAGTCTTGAGCCAATAGTCTTTAAGTGGCCATACTGCAGAACCCAGCTGGCCTTCTCTGCCACCCCCCAACCCCCTCTACCGCCCTGCTGTCCTCACATAGTGCCACAGACTAATGTTCCTGCTGGGATCCTAGCACAACTGTACACAACACTCAGGGACCCTATAATTAGGTCCTTCCTTCTCACATGTCATCGGAAGAATAAGCTTCTAATTTTTGTTTACATGCTAAGGAGCATGACCAGAAAAGATTGGTCCTCAGAGTCACACGGATCAGATTTGAAAGCTGGCTTTTTGAGTCAATTTTCTCCTACCTAGCATTTCTGGGTCTTTCTCCCCACCCTATCTGTAAAATGGCGTCTATACTAGCTCTTCATGACAGATCATTTTAAAGGTCACATAAGGTCTGTAGCTGTGTGTACGATAACGTAGACATTGAGATGTCGCAAACCATTGAAGTTTATAATTAAAGATTTTTTTTCCTTCAGTAATTGTTGGTAACTCTACTCAGGAAAGAGCCCCATTTACCACTCTGAACATTTTGACTGAATCCTACAAGCCTTGGGACATTTTGAATTGTTAAAACAATTCTCTTGTGAACTAGTGCAGGTCAGCTCAGATGGTGTGTGTGTGTGTGTGTGTGTGTGTGTGTGTGTGTGTGTGTGTGTGTAGAATGTGTGCATATGTATCGTGTGTGCAGTGTGTTGGTTTGTGTGTGTGGTATGGTAGTTTGCGTGCAATGTTATGTATGAGTATATCATGTGTATATATATGGTGTGTTCAATGTGTGCATATGTTTGTATATAGTGTGTGCAATGTGTGTATATATGTGTATAGTCATGTAGTATGTATATGTAGTGTATATAGTATGTGTATGTGCAATGTGTGTATAGTGTGAATGTGTATAATATTTATAGTGTATGTGTTTGTGTATAGTGTATGCATGTGTGTGTATATTATATACATATTATGTGTATGTATTGAGTGTGGTGTGTATGGTGTGTGCGCTATGTGTATATGTATAGTGTGTGGTGTGTGTACAGTGTGTGTATGTGTGTATTATGTGCAGTATGAATATAGTGTGTGTAGTGTGTGTGTGTGTGTGTGGTATGTGTATATAGTGGGTATATGTGTATGTATAGTGTATGTGTGTGTGTAGTGTATGGATGTAGTGAGTGTGTGTGGGGTGTTTATGGTAAGTGTATGTGTGTGTATATGAGTGTGCAGTGTATGTATACTGTGTGCGTGTTTAATGTATGTGTAGTGTGTATATGTGTAGTTTGTGTGCATTGTATGTATATGTGCATGTGGTATGTGTATAGTGTGTGTAGTATGTATGTAGTGTGTAGTGTGTGTGTGTTGTGTGTGTGTGAATAAAGGCATGGATTATTTTCTTGAACCCCACAGTTTTGTACATTCTGTATAACCTCCAGTATTTGAAAAGGAGGACAGGAAGGGAAGTGTTTGACTCCTTAAACACCATCAAAGCCGCTGTCTGCTTTTTACCGTAAGTGATCTTCCTGCTTTTCATAAGCTCTGTAACATGAGTTGGTGACTACACGTTCCTGGGACAAAGCTGTCAGGACAAACAGTTCCAGTAAACACGGATGGCCCCTTTGGAGACTATCTGTTGACTGAATCCTGTCCTCTTATCCCCTTCAGGAGCCTGAGAACTGCGCCAGTGTTCTCCAGCTTACGCAGTGGATACCACAGTCCGATTCGAGTCAAAGGCTGAGGAGGTACAGTTCATTTTCTGTACCTCCCGGGACCAGAAACTTGAAATGAAGTGTTCTGGCTTTGTCCGTGCATGCTATCCGGCCATCTCTCCCAACTTTCCTTCCTCAAATTTGGTAGTACAGACTGCAATACCCACACGGGGAGCTCAGGGAATCACAGGGTAGATGAATGCTACTATTGACCTCGCCCTGGAGAGCTGGGTAATTATTTCTCAATAGTATTTCACCATGATTCCTGAGCTAATTAGTAACGACAAATGGCCAGGAAAGGAATCCAAACGGTGCTTTACTTCGTTCGGACTCATGTGTATACAAAACAAATCTAAACGTTTATGTCCTCTAGCAACTGATTTTGCCTTAGCGAGACAAAGCAGTGAGACCCCCAGCACAAATCTTCAAGTCTCTGTTACAATCCCAGATTATGAGGACATTAAGGTACTAGAGTTAAGTAACCCACTTCTCTTCTGTTCACTATTGGATTAATGACTTCTATGTATTAGGAACCAAATACGATTTTTTAAATCCAGCTTAGAAAAGTGTTCTTAGTTTTGTTGAATGATCATTCGAGTCATAATAACATACACAAGATTGAATGACTTGCAATTTCTCTTCTGGGAGAGCTTACCACTTACAGTCATTGATATGACCTTGACACACCAGAAATTTCTAGTTATAAGGATTTTAGACTTCATCCATGAATTTTTTCAATGTATTGGTAATCATTTTTGAGGAACTATTGCAATTATTTTTTTTGTTGACAGTTTTTCCTAGCCATTATTCATCTTGTTTTCATAGACTATATAGGTTTGTAAATCGAATGATCCTTGACATTTACGTTAAGAGATTTTATTATAGTATTAAAAAATCACCTTTACCCATTGTCATAGCCTTCTTCAGCTTTCTTGCTGCTTGTCCAAACTGGTAAGTTTGAATAAGAAAAAAAAAGTAAGAAAATTCAATGTGTCAACCCAGAGATTTGTATCACCTTTATGAATGTACCATTCATCTTTCATCTAAAATATCTTATTATTGGTGTGTATGTGTGTGTGTGTTGGACTGCATGTACATGTATTCCATGGTGCAGAGGCAAGAAGTGATCAGAACTGGAGTTCTAAGTGATTATGAGCTGCCCTGGGTGGGTGGTAGGAGTTGAACCCAGGTTCTTTAGAAAAGCAGCCATCTGTCCAGCGCCAATAATGTCTTTATAAAACTTTTTTTCTCTAGAAATTTCACGCAATGTTTTTTGATTATATTCATCTCCATTTCCCCCCTAACTCCTACCAGTTATACACAATGATGTCTTTAATATTTCTTTTAAACCAAGAGATTTGTTGGGTATTAATTATAGTTTTTAGAATCTACCTATACCTTCTTTTTCTTCCTTCCTTCCTTTCCCCCCTTTCTCTCCTAGATAAGGCTTCATCATGTAGTTTAGGCTAGCCTTAAACTATGGTAATCCAGGTTTCTATTGAACTCCTGGTTCATTGGTTTCCATCAGGTGCTGGGATTACAGGTATGCACTACTACGCTGTACCAACATTTAATCATTTATATAAAAGTAAAGAGTTATATCTATTTCAGTAGCATAAGATTGTTTTCATCTCTAATGAATGGTAAAATTGTATGTGTACCAAATAATTTATTAAAATAAATTTATGATACAAGCAAACATTCGACTTGAATACCTATTTTATTTATTTATACAGCCAGTGTTGCATAAAAGTTACTTGGACAAACAGGTTTGTGAGTTTAAAAAGTTTAAGAATCCTTAAGCTACTGGACCTATCTTTCTTTCATTTTCTTTTTTTCTAGAAAGCACAGGGGAGGCCGAGGCAGGAAAACTAGGAGTTTGAGGGAAGCCTGAACTACACATCAAGTTTCCAGCCAGTTTGAGCTCTTTGTTAAACTAGAAATCACGAAAAGATTATGTGTAGATATAGTATTTTTACTTCTGATGTTTTCCTTCGTGGAACTTTTAATAAGTTTTTTTTAACCCATCCTTTTCATGTGTCATAATTAATAAGATACATTTTTAAATCAGAAAAGAACCATCACGTTATACTTTCATATTTCTGTCACCTTCTAGCATCGGAGTCATTTGACACTTGACCCACAACATCTCAGGATTTGAAGAAATAACTGTAGGTCTACCGGAAGGAGACTAGATGTACAATCACAGCTTGGTACATTTCAGCAAGTGTGGTGAGTTATAGAACGAATTTCTAAATTAAAGTCTCACAAGTTTTAAGTAGTGTTTTCCTCGGTGGGGGGTGGGGTACATAAATACTAAGCTTTCATTAGCTGTTTCCACAACAGGAAAAGCATCACTGGTCTCAAAGCCTAAGGGACCTGCCCTCTGGGTTGCTTCTGATTGACATGCTGAGCACAAGGCCTGCCTCCTGCTACGGTGGTTAACTGTGTTTAGTTTGTATCTAAATTTTCGAAAGATTATATTGCCAACAAGAGTAATTTCAAGAGGATGCGGTATCCTTTTGTTTTTTTTCTCAGGATGTCTGCTCCTGGGAAGGGTGGGAACTAAAGTGGAGCAGGGCTCCAAGATGCGGGAGGCAGGGACGACCTCTTTTCTATTCCCACCGTGATCCATAAACGGTGCTTGTGGAATGCATAACGACAGTTTTAATTCTGATCTCCAGTCTGATCCACAGCCCCTGTTAGATTTGGCCTCTTAGTATTGACTAGTGGTGGTGCGGTTGCAGGGACTACTCTCACCTTTTATAACCTTGTCCCAAGAAGACAGGGTTTGGGGTTAAATTTGGCCCCTCTTTCAGCTTGAAGGTAGCAGGATGGAGAAGTAGGGAGGCACCAGAGCTGCCTCTGATGATCACCGCAAGCTGTGGGCTATAGGTCTTTGGCTCGCCGAGACCGTCCCAGGCCCCGCCTTGAGACTCCGCCCCCAGCCCCTCCAGGCCCCGCCCCCAGCTCCTCCAGGCCCCGCCTCTCCCGGCCCGGCCCGCTTGCCTTGGGTTGTGCCGGGCGGAGGGGGCTTAGAGAAGCCGCAGCGGCAGATTTTGCTCAGAGCCCCGGAGCCTGGGACCGCGCCGCCGTCACCGGGGAGCTGCTCGCTTCCCCGGCCCGGGCCTCAGCGCAGCCGGCTGGGCCATGGCAGCCACCGCGCTCCGGGGCCATCGCTGAGCAGCCGTTAAGCCGCACGCCCGGGTCCGGTCCGCGCCGCCGCGGCCCAGGCTCCGCTCAAGTTTCCGCCCAGAAGCCGAGGTGACTGCGGGCCCCAAGCTCCAGGCTCGCCCGCTCGCCCGCTATGTGGGGCCGTTTCCTGGCCCCGGAGGCTGGCGGCCGGGACAGCCCCGGCGGGGCCCGCAGCTTCCCTGCGGGTAAGGAGGACTGTGGGCGGGTGGGGTGGCGGCCGCCTGGGCCTCTCCGGAGTCCGCGCCCTCAGGCCTGCGACCCCCGCGGGGTGACAACTCGGCCCTTCTGGGCCGCTCGGCCAGGCTTTGTTGTCCCTCGTGTGGTGTGCGTGGCTGCTCCACGCGGGACGCGGGGAGGGAAGGTCGCTGCGATGTCGACCGCAGCCGCTGCTCCAGAGACGCTGCCGAGGACTTGGTCGGCGTCTGAGACCCCGGAGGAGGCGGCAGCTCTTAGAAGGCAGGTCGCATGGCTGCCAGGGGCCTCCTGGGTCCCATCGGAACCCAGCCACCTTCGCGATGCGGGGCTCAGGGAAACTAGGGGTTGCATCTTTGCGGTGGTGGTGGTAGGGGCTGTTAGAATCAGACAACCATTTCATGCCTGTATCACCCAGAAGTTGTGTAGGAATCACTAAATTAGAATAAATCTTCCCCTAACGTGGAGTAGAAAAAGAAGGGTTGGCTATCACAAGTTATCTAATGATGACAGTCCTAAGGGCACTTTAATCTTAACTGAATCATGAATCTCTTTGAAAAGCTGAAAGATACATAGATATTTTTCTTCTCCCCTAAGAGAAACGGGCTACTTATCCTTACGCAGAATTTCTCCTAAAAATTTAGGGATTTTTGGGGACCCACGGGTGGTAACCCTGTTCTACAAAGTGTTTGAACTTGACTTGTGTGACTTAGAGGCAGTCATGTACATTTTGCGAAACTGTTTGAAAAGAAGCATTTTGAAGGAGTCCGTTTGTGACATTCTCTGCCTTTTCGAAGTACCAGGCAGGCACATTGCTACTGAAATTTTAAACAGTGCAATTCTGCGAGTTTAAATTCTAAACTATCAGTGGTTCTCAACCTTTTAATGCTGCGAACTTTAGTACAGGTCATCATGTGGTGATGTCCCCGAACCATAAAATTATTTTCATCGCCACTTCAGAACTGTAATGGACCCCAAAGGTCGCGACCCAGAGGTTGAGAACCATTGGTTTAGAAATGTGTGACGTCTGTGTATATATATATATGTGTGTGTGTGTGTGTGTGTGTGTGTATGATTTGAAATTATTCTCTTATACTTTATTCTCTTATATACCCTGCCGTAATAGTTTTAGAAGTAATAGAGATTAGAATAGCGATGAATTTAGTAAACATATATGCAGGGAATTACTTTCTAAACTATTTACTGGCTGCCTTCAAGAGTAGACAGAGAGACATTTAGAGGTTTCTGATGCTTACTCAGATGTTGCAGGGCCTGGTGTGGAAGTCGCTTTAGTGAGGGAGAAGATACTCAGTATCCCTGGGGACCAGAAAGAGTTTCCTTCTATCCATATGTGTCAAACCCATCTGTGATGTCTTTGTAACCTAACCCCTAAAATCTTACTGGCGGTAATGGCCTGTGATGTCAGTACCATCTCAGAAGCATTGTATCCATTTTTCCATTGTTTTCTTTTTTTTTTTTTTTTTTTTTGGTTCTTTTTTCGATGGGGGATCTAACTCAGGCCTTGCGCTTCCTAGGTAAGCCACCGCTGAGCTAAATCCATTTTTCCATTGTTTTCTAAGAGAGCATTTTAGAGTTAGAAGTTAAATAATTGAAAGGCTTCCTTGTTACACTGTAGTTTCTACACATTTACTATCCCTAGAATACAGAGGAAGAAAGTACTTTAAAATAATATTCAGATTTAAGGGATGCGGACAAGAGAAATCTTTATAAAACTATGTGTTCTAAGAGTTGACAGTAGTTAAGTCATAATTCACAGTACTTCTTTCCAGTGAAAGTGAAAAATTTCATCTGTATACTGAGTGTGGATTATTTTTATAGTAATGGTGATATAATTATTTTTCTCCTTGAGCCAATATAAATGCTAAAATTATTTAAAATTAATTTTATAAGTTATTTAGGTAACCAAGTGTGCATATCTAGCAAATGATCTGATAGTCAAGATAACTTATAGGTTGGTTCATTTGGAAAGTTTTTTCTTACAAATCTGAAGAAAGTCTGTGTCTTGGAAAAACTGTATAACAAATATACCCTTTGGCTAATTAAGCAATTTTAGGGTCTATATGAAGATACAAAGAAAAACCAGTCTTCCTCCCCACTCCCTTTTCTGAGTACCTTAGCCCAGGCTGGCCTTTAACACAAAATTGCAATGTAGCCAAGACTGGCCTTGAGCTACTGATCCTGCCAAAACCTCTTAAAATGCTGGAGCAATCACAGACTTGTGACATCTGCCAACCCAGCCTCCTGATGGAGTTTATTAGCAATCTGTTTGGTTCTGAGATGGTAAATAATTCTCTGATATTAAAAAGAGTCTGCCTTTGTATGCAAGAAGTTAATTAATTCTGGGTGTTCTGAAACTGGTTTATGCAAATACGTAATTGACTAATGGGGAAAGCAAAAGTAATAAGAGTGTTGGCTTTCTGCAGTGGAAAGGAAGTTGCTGCTGCAGGGACATTTAAGGATGTAACAAATGGGAACAGTATGTATTCTTTAGAAACTACTAAGAAGTTTCTCTCCTCTCTCTCTCTCTCTCTCTCTCTCTCTCTCTCTTTCTTTCTTTCTTTTGAATTTAGTTGTGTTTTGTCTTTATCCAGTTTTTCAGGTTTATGGCTAACCTTGTTCTGAGTAAATGAAAAAAAAAAAAAACAAACTAAAATGAGTGTTTTCTTACATTTCCATGCAAGATCACATAAAGTCCTCCCCTTCACTTAAAATATAGCTAGATGGCTACTTTAAAATTGAATAAGTGGTGTTTCTTTTGACTTTACACATTATCTAAAGAATATCTTATAAAAATTAATTTTGAATAATTTTGACTTGAATGAATGTATTTGAAATCACTCTTTGTCAGAGTGTAAACTAGTATCAGAGTTGATTGAAAGATGGATATATTTTCCTTAGGCTTTTGAAATCTAGGATTAGACAGTGATATTTTGAGTGTCTCTACTTACAATAAATATGCTCCTTAAAATAGAACACACACATACACACACAGTTTTCTTTTGTTTGAGACAGGGTCTAAATATGTAACCCCCATTGGTCTCAAACTTAAACTAATCCTCCTGTGTCAGGCTTTTAAATGCCGAGATTACAGGTATGAGTCACCATTCCTAGTTTTGCAAGACACATTCAAAACTTAATATATTCCAACCCTTAAAATATTTTGGGATAGAATATTATACTTTTAAACCATGCTAAAAATGTTACGGTTAACGCTTGCACAGTGCTGCTTGTTCATTGCCTTGAGCTGTGGATTTGCATCTTCAGAGTTGATGCATCCCTTACACGCTGCCCAGTGATGTCATAATGGTAGTGGTCATAGATTACAACAAGGGATGCTTTCTGCTATGGTTTGGAGTTAGATGCACCTCAGAGCACTCTGGTAACAATGAGAGGTAACAACACTGCCAACTAAACTCAAGTGGACATGTTCTTTCATAGCAGTCATTGGGTGTGAGGGCGAATCACAACCTGAGTGATGACTTTTGTGAAATGAACTTGATTAGTAATTGGAATTTAATCACTACTTGGATTGACTGAAGCTGGTTTATTACTCTGAGGTCAGGAAATAAATGGTGAGTTGAGCTGATGACACCTATTGAAAATATTTATGGACGTTGTGAACAGAAAGGTTCTAGTTACAGTATTTCTGTCTGTAAGAAATATGTACCCCGAGAAGATAATTAAGACTTGCAATCTCTTTAGATACTATTTTACTGAATTATAACTTACTTAGTTCTTATGAATTATGCATTAAATAAGAAGAATGTAGTCACTCACGTAATATTGAAATCCCAACATATTAACTATTATGACTGTTTTGAGGATTTTCATATTTTCTGCTTTAATCTTTAAAAATATTCAGAGGAGAGCAGTTAATTGTGGAAGATCATTAATTATGAATAGAAGTACTGGCCTTAGCGCCACATGCTTTTAATCTCAACAGAGTGGTAGAGGCAGTAGGATTGTAGTCTGTTCAAGGCCAGCTAGGTTTACGAGTCCCAGGCCAGTCAGGACTACATCTTGAGATGCCGTCTTAAAACCAGACCAAATCAAAACTCCACACTTAATCACCTCCCACAAACAAAACACAGAATAGGAAGGACCACCATAATAATAATGCCAGATTGCTTTGTGTACCTACTTATATTTTATTTTGCCTATTTTTATTTGAAGTAGACTATCATAGCTGTCTAGCATAGTGCTTTCTACCTAGACATGTGTTTTTATTAATAAATATTAGCCATATGCCAGGCTTTGTACTATGCCATGACGCTAGACCATTGAACTACTATGCCATTGAGCCAGAAAGTGAAAGTCTTTGCTGTAGTGGAACTTACACTCCCGGGGTGGAGATGGGCAGTAAGGAATACATAAGAAGCTGGTTCAACTGGGGTTGCTTACTAGGAAGAAAAGGAAGCCAAAAGGTATGGGCAGAATAGCGTTGAGCAGTCTGGTCAGAGAAGGTGCTGACCTGCGTCACATGAGAGGTGTATGGGTTCCAGGGTGCGGCTTAGTTTCAGGAATATCAGAACCCAAGCAGTCCTGAGTTTGATGAGCAGGGATGTGAGGTGAAGAGTGCCTGATGGCAGTGCAAGACTGGCATACCAGGTCTTTTTTGGGATTAATTTTGGTTTACTGTTGTTTGAAACAATGTCTCAGTTATGTATCCTTGGCTGGCCCACTTGCTCTGTAGACCAGGCTGGCTTCAAACAAAGATCCACTTGGCCTCTGCCTTCCCAGGCAGCAGAGGCATGCATCACCACACTAGGTTGGATTTTATTCTGTCTGTGAAAGGAAATTCCCCAAGTAACGGCAATTACACATAGTGCTTGAAGCTGGCATCGCTTTGTGTACTAGGGACAGGTAATGGACATTCTCCGTTATGTTTATAAATCGCATGTTGATTGTGGAGGGGAAGAAATTGTGAAAAGGGAGAAGCAAGAATAGCAATGAAAAAGCTGGCTTTTGATACCATTGTTGTTAGTAGATAAGAGATTTAGATTAGGGCAGTTAGATGAGGTTTTGGGAGAAGAGAACAGGTTCAGAATGTTCGTGAGAAATGAAGCTCATAGGATTTGCTGATGGCTTGGAGGGGGCAGACAAAGGGAAGCGAAGGCAGGTGAGTTCCTAGTTTAGCTTCAGTCAGTGTAGTGGCTTGTGGCTGCATTTTTCTGCAGTGTGAACTGTTGGAGGTGGTGAGGAGTACTGGGGAAGGTTAAGTGTGAAGTCTGAAGTCTGTTTTAGAGTTCAGGTGAGATATTGAGTGGGAAGATGGTATATAAGTATAGGCCACGGTGGATGTCACTGGGTCTGGAGAGATAGGAGTTACTTGTGTATAAATGGTATCAATTACGGGAGCTGGGTGAGTCACATGGAGAGATTATAGAAAAGATAGTGGGGAATACAGAGCAGAAGCCAAAAGACTAAGCTCTGAGACACCAGTGTTTCTGATCAGGTACAGGAAAATGAGTACTCAGAGAGATTAAGCAAGAGAAGCCAGGAAGGATTGGAGTAGAATCAGAGAGTGTGGTGTTTGATCATCAAAGGCTCCTGTGTTTATGGCAATTTCATATAGGTCAGAAGGAAATGGTTGAAGGCTACTGACCACTGTTAGTAGGGGTTTAAAAATACTAAAGTGGCAGAAATTAGCTCATTTCCTTGCATAGAGATTGAGTGTTTAAAAGTGTTGGAGTCTTTAAGCTAAAGACAATACCTCCCTGGGCTTGCTGGTGATCTCCTCTTTCAAAGTAGAGGAGTGCCCAGGGTTTGCCTAGGACTGAAGAGTTTCTTGGGATGGATGCCTTTACTGATTGCTATTTCTCAGAGTATCTGCCTGCTGTTAACAGTGTTCCTTCCCATTGGAATAGGAGATATCTCCTCCCTCCCTCCCTCCTTCCCTCTCTCCCTTACTCTCCACCTTGTTAGATTAAGGGTTTGCTATGATGTAGCCTTTGCTGGCATGGAAATTACTATGTAAACCATGCTGGCCTGAACTAATAGAGATCTGCCTGCCTCTGCCAAGTGCTGGGTTTAAAAGTGCACCATCATCACATTGGCTTTGATTGGTACTTTTTTTTTTTTTTTTAAAACATTTTTTTTTTTATTAACTTGGACTGAATTTATTCCCTTTTCCGGTTTGGGCAACATGGATGGGTGTTCCCCACCTCCCCCCCTTCTCCCCAACAGTCTAGTTCACTAGGGTTTCAGTCTTGGGACCCAGGGCTTCCCTTCCACTGGTGCTCTTACTAGGATATTCATTTAGCCCACGCAGGTCATGAGTCAGGGTCAGTCCATGTATAGTCTTTGGGTAGGCTTAGTCCCCTGGAAATAATATATGGGGGTCTCTTCTTCCAGTTCTTTCTCTGATTGTTCAACAGGGGTCCTGTTCTCAGTTCAGTGGTTTCCTGCTGGCATACGCCTCTGTATTTGCTGTATTCTGGCTGTGTCTCTCATGAGCGATCTGCATTCACATTTTG
The DNA here is from genome assembly GCF_011064425.1 of Rattus rattus. NCBI lineage: Eukaryota > Metazoa > Chordata > Mammalia > Rodentia > Muridae > Rattus > Rattus rattus. The sequence goes on along the minus strand of NC_046171.1, from coordinate 30,345,935 downwards.
ATCATCCGTCTTGAGTTTCATTTGTTCTAGGCATCTAGGGCAATTCAAGCATTTGGGCTAATAGCCACTTATCAATGAGTACATACCATGTATGTCTTTCTGTGATTGGGTTAGCTCACTCAGGATGATAGTTTCCAGTTCCAACCATTTGCCTACTAATTTCAAAAGCATTGTTTTGATAGCTGAGTAATATTCTAGATGTACAATTTTCTGTATCCATTCCTCTGTTGAAGGGCATCTGTTCTTTCCAGCTTCTGGCTATTATAAATAACTGTATGAACATAGTGGAGCCGTGTCTTTTTATATGTTGGGGCATCTTTTGGGTATATGCCCAGGAGAGGTATAGCTGGGTCCTCAGGCAGTTCAATGTCCAATTTCTGAGGGATTTCCAGAATGATTTGCAGCAGTCTGCAACCCCTCCAATGGAGGAGTGTTCCCCTTTCTCCACATCCTCGCCAGCATTTGCTGTCACCTGAGTTTTTGATCTTAGCCATTCTCACTGGTGTGAGGTGAAATCTCAGGGTTGTTTTGATTTGCATTTCCCTTATGACTAACGATGTTGAACATTTCTTTAGGTGTTTCTCAGCCATTCGGCATTCCTCAGCTGTGAATTCTCTGTTTAGCTCTGAACCCCATTTTTTAATAGGGTTATTTGCCTCCCTGCTGTCTAACTTCTTCAGTTCTTTGTATATTTTGGATATAAGCCCTCTATCTGTTGTAGGATTGGTAAAGATCTTTTCCCAATCTGTTGGTTGCCGTTTTGTCCTAACCACAGTGCCCTTTGCCTTACAGAAGCTTTGCAGTTTTATGAGATCCCATTTGTCGATTCTTGATCTTAGAGCATAAGCCATGGGTGTTTTGTTCAGGAAATTTTTTCCAGTGCCCATGTGTTCCAAATGCTTCCCTAGTTTTTCTTCTATTAGTTTGAGTGTATCTGGTTTGATGTGGAGGTCCTTGATCCACTTGGACTTAAGCTTTGTACAGGGTGATAAGCATGGATCGATCTGGCATTCTTCTACATGTTGACCTCCAGTTGAACCAGCACCATTTGCTGAAAATGCTTTATCTTTTTTTCCATTGGATGGTTTTTTCTTTTCAAAAATTCATAGGTGTGTGGGTTTATTTCTGGGTCTTCAATTCTGTTCCATTGGTCTATCTGTCTGTCTCTGTACCAATACCATGCAGTTTTTATCACTATTGCTCTGTAATACTGCTTGAGATCTGGGATAGTGATTCCCCCTGAAGTCCTTTTATTGTTGAGGATAGTTTTAGCTATCCTGGGTTTTTTGTTATTCCAGATGAATTTGCAAATTGTTCTGTCTAACTCTTGGTACTTTTATCTTATGCTTTTATTAACTGTTTTCTGAGTGGATACTTGTAGCCTATCTCTTACTATTATGTGGCTGCTTCTTTTTCTCACCCTTTATCCTTCCATTTCACTCTCTGCCACTAGGTAGGAGAGAAAGGAGAGAGAGATAGAGATCTTTTCATCTAATTTCTTTCTTCTTGTTTCTTCTTTGAGCACAACTAATGACAAACTGCAGCCAAGCCCCTCAAATGACCACCAGCCACCAGCCCTGACTCTTGGGACATTTGCATACCCTCTGAAGGGTTTCCAGAATTCCAGATATCACACTTGCAGAAACGATCTGCAGCTGGCAAAAGCATGCCTCTGCTAAAGCACGAGGCAAATCATCGTCAGCTGCTGTGACAGCATCCCCATCCATATCGTTACTCCTGGGATCAAACCAAAAATATTTTCTTATACTATTTATGTGTTTACAGAAATCAAAATTCCAGAAATCTCACTGCATTTCCCTTCTTCTGCTTTAGCCATTAATTGTGCCGAGTCTAGAAGAAAATTAAACAGACTTTTTCAATGAAATAAGTGCTTTTTGAGTCAGTGGCCAAGGTTTTCAGGAAACCTCTGCTGCTCAACTCTAATCTTTATCAGTTTTGATGTATCCACAGCTTTTCATTTCCTGTGGACTACAAGCAAATTCATGTCCCCAATGCAAAACTTGCACTGGCTTCTAACCTGATGTTAACACATCCTATATACTGTAGTATGTAGGGGTGATTTAATTTCACTGTGTTTTCTATAACCTTGGTGACTCTCTTGCTGAGTGTTGAGGTTTTTAGAATTTCAACTCCTTGACTAAAATGGCTTGTAAGTTTTGCTGAGGGGCCTTGCTAGGCTCCCATTTTGTTTCCCAATGGCAAGAAACTGCCTTGGATATCTTTTGAATTTGCACTAGTGAACCCAGTGATGGCCTTTGCCTGCACACCCTGGGAAGACTAGACGTTCTTTCTGGTTTACATTTAGAAAAATGTAAACCTTACCTTTAGGGATGTCTTGTTTATAATAGTTTTGCAAATGACCATATTTCCTACAATTAAAGCACTGGGCATTTCAAGATCTGACATTTTGGCAGCTTGGTCCAGTCTCTTTGCAAATGACCATGTTTTCTGAAATTGAAGTACCAGGCATTTTGGTGATACCATAAGTATTCCTTATCCACTTGTCCATAGATGGTGTTTGTGCCTTTAATGATCTGATTTTTTAAAAATTCAATATTCACATTTTCAAATTTCAGGGTTTCTGTCCATACCTGCCTTGCATCATCAGGGTCTGGGAAGGGCTTTGTTTACAGCTGAGACTAATCTTTGTGAAAAAAGCAATGAAGGCTTCTTCAGAGCCTTGTTTATTGTTTACCTTTGTACAGGAGGTGGACTTCAGTTCTTCTCTGACCTGACCGTCTTCTAGCACAGATTCTTTCCCTCTTTCCTTCTGTGGGAAACTCTTGGGCTCCTCAACTTTGTGCCAGGCTCTTAAAGCTGCTAAATGACATTATTCTATAATATCATCAAACTGAATCAGCTGTCATATACCAGAACACTGCCCCTCACCCAGCAACTGATCTTTTACTATATCCGTTCCTCTTGCTCTATTTTACCTTTTAGTTCTTGGCCAATTCGTGGCTTCTTCCCTTCACCATGTTAACCATTGTAATTTTAGGCTGGCCTGTAGTATACAGCTGTTAACCAATACCTTGTAGTCTTTGGGACATATTTTATTTTGGGTAGCCCAGGGACTTAGAATTCGTTTCACACAAGATGAGTGCATTTCATATCAAATCATAGCCTCTTTAAAATGTTTTAGATCTATCATTTCTATAGGACACCATTCTGCTCATCATAACCTTCTTCCATACCATTAGCATGTGCTGTATGACTACTGGGAAAGCTGGTGGTGATCTCATAACCCAGGGCTGCCCCTCCTTCAACTCTGGCAGTGAGGTTGGTTCGTGATTCACTCTTTCTTTCAAAACGGGCTGGTTTTTTTTTTTTTTCTTTTTATCAGATTGCCTTCCTGCCTTTTTAGCTTTTCTGTGACCCAAATGCCCTCCAGCACAGTTTCTTGACCTCTTTCCTTCTGAGGGAAACTCCCGATCTCTTGCTCAGTCTCTAGCACTGAGGCTTTTGTTCTCTTCCCGTCCAGTGCTTCTTGCCTCCCAGGAGCTTCCTTCTGCACCCTCTTCTTCTCCAGTTGCAGCAGTGACCCTGCAGCTCTTTCAGAAAAGACAGCACAATGACCCCTTTTGTTTTCCCACTTCAGCCATTTTTTTTTGTTTGTTTTGTTTTTCACCTCCTTCCCCCCATTTCTACCTGCAGTTTTTCCAACTGTTCAGCCATTCTTCCAACCTTTTTTGAAACAGAATACATAAAGACAAAAAAGAAAAAAAGAAAAAAAAAAACCCAGAAAATCTCCGCTGGGAGCAAGCAGGGGATGTCCAGTGGGAGCCACAGAAATTTTTGCTGGCATCTTGAAAAAAAAAAACCCATTCTTTTATATCATGCCGTTCTCTCTATGGCATTTGAAATCAGATTTCTCATTTTTATCCTTAAGTTTCAAGCCCCATATTTTGAGGTGTCACTTGTAATTAATCTTTTACTATTTTGTGAGTTCTGCTTTTTCCTACCCTTTATCTCCCTCCTAGATAGGAGGAAAAGAAGGATAGTGGAGGTGGGGGGGGGGAGCGAAAAAGAGAGCACTGAATCTAATGAATCTAATTTTCTTGTTCCTTTTTTGAGCACAACTACTGACAGACTACAGCCAACCCCTCGAATGAAAACAGCCACTAACTCCGTCCGCCTGTCATGGGGCATTTACATACCCTCTGAAATGTTCCCAGGATTCCAAATGTCACACAGTTGCAAAAACTACCTGCAGCTGGCAAAACTGTGCCTCTGCTAAAACAGGAGGTAAATCATAGTCGGCCTCTGTGGACAGTCCAAAGTCGCTCCAACCTGGGATTAAAATGAAAATACTTTTTAAAATAATATTTTTGTGTTTGAAAAGAAACCAAATCCCAGCATTCTCACTACAGATACCCTCTTTTGCTTTTTCCCGTCTCTTAATTTGGGTTTTACTGCTGTGAACAGACCCCATGACCAAGGCAACTCTTATAAGGACGTTTAGTTGGGGCTGGCTCCCAGGCTCAGAGATTCAGTCCGTCATCATCAAGGCAGAGCATGGCAGCGTCCAGGCAGGCATGGTGCAGGCCGAGCTGAGCCTTCATCTGAAGCCTGCTAGCAGAAGCCTGGCAGCTAGGAGTAGTCTCAAAGCCCACACCCACAGTGACACACCTACCCCAACAGGACCACACCTTCTCATAGTGCCACACCCAGTGATTGATTATAAATTTACTAGGTAGTTCTAACTTATAATTGAGATAGTTGATTGGATTTTACGATACTTTAAAGAGAATGAACTCAGAAACTTTGTCCTATGCCTTTATTTATTTACATCGTGGGTGTCAAGTGAACAAAATTTGCTGATAATAATACTTATTTTTTTTTTTTTTTTTTAATCCAGAGCAGGGACTGAACCCAGGGCCTTGTGCTTGCTAGGCAAGTGCTCTACCACTGAGCTAAATCCCCAACCCTTAGTTTTTTTAAATATTGAAAGTCAAGGTCTTGCAAATGCACGACAGCTTGTAGTTATCCTTAGAAGTGGCCTATGTGTCCTGTTTAAAGTTCCTATTCATTGGATGCATTCTGTTGTGGAAGGAAAGACTGTACCTGTCTGCCACGAGAATCACACGTGTGGCAGAGATGCACCGAGTCTGACGCTTTTCTGAAGTTCTCTCATCACTGCATAACCTCTCTTCCTAGTTAAAGAATAAAGAAACCTTTGCTAGAAAGTAAATGCTTAAATTTGGGGACCTGAAAAATTAGAGATATTTATGTTTTCTCAGAATTTCATTTTGAAATATTTTGTTTTTATTTTTACATTTAGATTTATTATTCATGGTGCTTATGTTCCTAAGCATTAGAAAACTAAGAGTTGAGGAGAATCTAGCCTGTGTTTTCAGTGTAGGCTATACTTAATACAGGTCGCCTTCATAGTACTTTTGTTTGAATAGTGTTGTTGTTTAGGACAACTGATCTTGATACTTACCTTCTTCTGTGGACAGACCTAATTTGTTGTCATAAAGAATGCTTTCCTCATGAGATGATACTGTGCACATGGGGTGGTTTCTTTAATAGCATCTCAGGGATTTCCAGTTACCTCAGCTTTCTAGTTCCTCATAGAAATAGAGGCTATTAAGCAAAGTACCTGGTTCTGACTCTGTGTGGCTGCCAAAATACTTGTTGGAACATGTGTTTTCACAGAACCAGAGGGCGGGGTCTTTCCATCCATACCCTGATATCAACAGGCAGGCAATGTTTTATAGAAGAGTTAATCTTAGTTGTATGGGTAGCTACCCTAACCTTTTGATTGCTTCTATTAAGAAAGCTTGATAGACGTAGTTATTTAAATTAATAATTTTGTTATGAAAGCTGAACCACTTATTATTTGGTTATTTTTAAATAGAACTGTTTTAAAAACACACTAGATCAACATTACAGGTCTAATAATGGGTTTGAAAATAAAATTCATAATCATATTCAAAGACTCCAGAACTGGTTTTGGTAATGTTTTAAAATTATTTGCAGTATTTAGTGAAAAGGAACGTTCAGCCTTTTCATATTTACATCTCATTAATTTTGGTGGTTTGAATAAAAATGGCTCTAATAGACTCTAGGAAGTGGCACTGTTAGGAGGTGTGGCTTTGTTGGACGAAGTGTGTCATGGGGTTTCAGATGCTTTGGTGTTTGAAATGCTCCTGCAAGGGCCAGTGTCTCTCCCTCATCCTGCTGCCTGCTAACCCGGATGTAGAACTCTGCTCCTTTTCCAGCACCATAGCTTCCGCTGTGATGGTAACAGAGTCACCTCTGAACCGGAGCCGGCCCCAATTAAAGCTTTCCCTTTATGAGGGTTGCCATGGTCACGGCACCTGCTCATAGCAATAAGAACTCCAACTAAGATATTAGTGTAAACTTTATTTTAATCAGTTAAGCAATGAGTTGTTCATTTTTGTTTTTATGAGACAGGTTTTTTCTTTTATTGGATATTTTCTTTAATTTACATTTTAAATGTTATCCCTTTTCCCAGTTTCCCATCCAGAAATGCACTATCTCCCCCTGCTTCTATTAGGGTTCTCCCTATCCACCCACCACTCCCTCCCACCACCCTCCCTGACATTCCCCTACACTGTGGCATCCAGCCTTGACAGGAACAAGGGCTTCTCCCATTGATGCCAGACAAGGCTCTCCTCTGCTACATATGCAGCTGGAGCCATAGATCCCTCCCTGTGTACTCTTGGGATGGTGGTTTAGTCCCTGGGAGCTCTAGGGGGTCTGGTTGATTGATATTGTTCTTCTCCTTATGGGGTTGCAGACCCCTTCAACTCCTGTTCTTTCTCTAACTCCTTCATTGGGGACCCCATTCTCCCTCAGTTCAATGGTTGGCTGTGAGCATCCACCCCTGAATTTGTCAGGCTCTGGCAGAGCATCTCAGGAGACAGCTATATCAGGCTCCTGTCAGCATGCACTTCTTGGCATCCCCAATAGTGACTGGGTTTGGTGCCTGTATATGGGATGGATCTCCAGGTGGGGCAGTCTCTGGATGGCCTTTCCTTCAGTCGTTGCTCCACCCTTTGTCTCCATACTTCCTCCTGTGAGTGTTTTTTGTTCTCCCTTCTAAGAAGGACTGAAGCATCAACACTTTGGTCTTCCTTCTTCTTGAGCTTCATATGCATTGTGAATTGTATTTTGGGTATTCTCAGCTTTTGGACTAATATCCACTTATCAGTGAGTGCATACCATGCATGTTTTTTTTTGTTGTTGTTTGTTTGTTTTTTTGTTTTGTGATTGGGTTACCTCACTCAGGACGATATTTTCTGGTTCCATCCATTTATCTAAGAATTTCATAAAGTCATTGTTTTTGATAGTTGAGTAGTATTCCATTGTGTAGCTGTACCACATTTTCTGTATCCATTCCTCTGTTCAAGGACATCTGGGTTCTTTCAAGCTTCTGGCTATCATAAATAAGGCTGCTATGAACATAGTGGAGCACGTGTCTTTGTTGTATGTTGGAGCATCTTTTGGGTGTATGCCCAGGAGTGGTATAGCTGGGTCCTCAGGTAGTACTATGTCCAATTTTCTGAGGAACCTCCAGACTGATTTCAGAGGGGTTGTACCAGCTTGCAATCCCACCAACAATGGGAAGGTGTTCCTTTTTCTCCCATTTTCCCCAGGATCTGTTGTCACCTGAGTTTTTTGATCTTTAGCCATTCTGACTGGTGTGAGGGTGGAATCTCAGGTTCTTTTTTTGATTGCAATTCCCTGATGACTAAGGAGGTTGAACATTTGTTTAGGTGCTTCTCAGCCATTCGATATCCTCAGCTGATAATTCTGTTTAGCTCTGTACTCCATTTTTAATAGGTATATTTGATTCTATGGAGTCTAACTTCTAGAGTTCTTTGTATGTATTGGATATTAGCCTTCTATCAGATGTAGGATTGGTAAAGATCTTTTCCCAATCTATTGGTTGCCATTTTGACCTAATGACAGGGTCCTTTGCTTACGGAAGCTTTGCAGATCCCCATTTGTTGATTCTTGATCTTAGAGCATAAACCATTGGTGTTCTGTTCAGAAATTTATCCCCCTTTCCGCACCCCCTCCATGCCTGTTTTTGAGGCTCTTCCTCACTTTCTCTGTTAGTTTCAGTGTATCTAGTTTTATGTGGGGGTCCTTGATCTACTTAATCCACAAGGCTATAAGAATGGATCGATTCGCATTCTTCTACATACTGACCTCCAGTCGAACCTGCACCGTTTGTTGAAAATTCTGTCTTTTTTCCATTGGATGGTTTTATCTCCTTTGTCAAAGATCAAGTGGCCATAGGTGTGTGGGTTCATTTCTTGGTCTTCAATTCTATTCCATTGATCTACCTGCCTGTCTCTGTACCAATACCATACAGTTTTTAATCACTATTTCTCTGTAATACAGCTTGAGGTCAGGGATGGTGATTCCCCCGAAGTTCTTCTATTGTTGAGAATAGTTTTCACTATCCTGGGTTTTTGTTGTTGTTGTTGTTTTGTTTTGTTTTTGTTATTCTAAATGAATTTGAAAATTGCTCCTTCTAACTCTGTGAAGAAGAATTGAGTTGGAATTTTGATGGGGGTTGCATTGAACCTTTAGATTGCTTTCGGCAGGATGACCAGTTTTACAATATTAATCTAATGAATCCATGAATATGGGAGGTCTTTCCATCTTCTGAGGTCTTCAGTTTCTTTCTCCAGAGACTTGAAGTTCTTGTCATACAGATCTTTCACTTGCTTGGTTAGTCACACCTACATATTTTGTATTATTTGTGACTATTGTGAAGGGTGTTGTTTCCCTAATTTCTTTCTCAGCCTGTTTATTCTTTGAGTAGCCTTACTGATTTGTTTGAGTTAATTCTCTATCCAGTCACTTTGCTGAAGTTGTTTATCTGTTGTAGGAATTTTTGGGGTCACTTAAGTATACTGCCATATCATCTACAAATAGTGATAATTTGACCTCTTCCTTTCCAATTTGTATACCTTTGATCTCCTTTTGCTGTCTAATTGCTCTGGCTAGAACTTTGAGTACTATATTGAATAGGTAGGGAGAGAGAAGGCAGCCTTGTCTAGTCCCCGATTTTAGTGGGATTGCTTTAAGTTTCTCTCTGTTTAGTTTGATGTTGGCTACTGGTTTGCTGTATATTGCTTTTTCTATATTTAGGTATGGCCTTGAATTCCTGATCTTTCCAGGACTTTTATCATGAAGGGGTGTTGAATTTTGTCAAATGCTTTCTCAGTATCTAATGAAATGTGTTTTTTTTTCTTTTAGTTTGTTTATATAGTGGATTATGTTGATGGTTTTATGTATATTGAACCATCCCTGCATCCCTGGGATGAAGCCTACTTGATCATGGGGGTTGATTGTTTTAATGTGCTCTTGGATTCGGTTTGCCAGAATTTTATTGAGTATTTTTGCATCGATATTCATAAGGGAAATTGGTCTGAAGTTCTCTTTGTTTGTTGGGTCTTTGTGTGGTTTATGTTTAAGTGTAATTGTGGCTTCATAGAAGGAATTGGGTAGTGTTCCTTCTGTTTCTATTTCATGGTATAGTTTGGAGAGTAGTGATATTAGATCTTCTATGAAGGTCTTAGTGACTTTTGCACTAAACCCATCTTGTCCTAGGCTGGGTTGGGAGATTTTTAATGACTGCTTCTATTTCTTTAGGGGTTTTGGGACCGTTTAGATGGTTTATCTGATCCTGATTTAACTTGGTACCTGGTATCTGTCTAGAAAATTGTCCATTTCCTCCAGATTTCCAGTTTTGTTGAGTATAGGCTTTTGTAGTAGGATCTGATGAGCTTTTGAATTTCCTCAGTTTCATTGTTATGTCTCCCTTTTCATTTCTGATTTTGTTTATTTGAATACTGTCTGTGTGTCCTCTGGTCAGTCAGGGTTTGTCCATCTTGTTGATTTTCTCAAAGAACCAGCTCTGGGTTTTGTTGATTCTTGATTCTTTTTGTTTCTACTTGATTGATTTCATCCCTGAGTTTGATTATTTCCTGATATCCACTCCTCTCGGGTGTATTTGCTTCTTTTTGTTCTAGAGCTTTCAGGTGTGCTGTTGAGGTGCTAGTGTATGCTCTCTCCAGTTCCTCTTTGCAGGCACTCAGAGCTCTGACTTTTCCTTTTAGCACAGCTTTCATTGTGTCCCATAACTTTTGGTATGTTGTGCATTCATTTTCATTAAACTCTAAAAAGTCTTTAATTGCTTTCTTTATTTCTACCTTGACCAAGTTATTGAGTAGAGCGTTGTTCAACTTCCATGTGTATGTGGGCTTTCTGTTGTTTTTGTTGTTATTGAAGACCAGTCTTAGTCCCTGGTGATCTGATAGGATGCATGGGATTACTTCAGTCTTCTTGTATCTATTGAGGCCTTTTGGAGAAGGTACCATGAGGTGCTGAGAAGAAGGTATATTCTTTTGTTTTAGGATGAATGTTCTATAGATATCTGTTAAATCCATTTGGTTCATAACTTATTTTAGTGTCACTGTGTATCTGTTTCCATGGTCTGTGCATTGCTGAGAATGGGATGTCTCCCACTAATATTGTGTGAGGTGCAATGTGTGCTTTGAGCTTCCTTCTATGAATGTGGATGCCTTTGCATTTTGGAGAATAGATGTTCAGAAGTCAGAGATCATCTTGGTGGGATTTTTTCCTTTGACAGTATGAAGTGTCCCTCTATTCTCCTTTGATAACTTTTTGGTTTGAAAGTCTATTTTATTTGATATTAGAATGGCTTAGTCCAGCTTGTTTCTTGGGACCATTTGCTTGGAAATTTTTTTCCCACCCTTTTACTCTGAGAAAGTGTCTGTTTTTATCACTGAGGTGTATTTCCTGTATGCAGCAAAATTCTGGGTCCTCTTTATGTATCCAGTCTGTAACTCTATGTCTTTTTATTCAGGAATTGAGTTCATTGATGTTAAGAGGTATTAAGGAATAATGATGTTTGTTTCCTGTTATTTTTGTTGTTAGAGGTGGAATTATGTTTATTGTGGCTTTCTTCTTTTTTGGGTTTGTTGCAAGAAGATTACTTTCTTACTTTTCTAGGTGTAGTTTCCTCCTTGTGTTGGAGTTTTCAACCTATTATCTTTTGTAGGTCTGGATTTGTGGGAAAGATTATTGTAAATTTGGTTTTGCATGGATATCTTGGTTTTCTATCTATGTTAATTGAGAGTTTTGCTGGATACAGTAACCTGGGCTGGCATTTGTGTTCTCTTAGGGTCTGTATAATATCTGTCCAGGATCTTCTGGCTTTCATAGTCTCTGGTCAGAAGTCTGGTGTAATTGTGATAGGTCTGCCTTTATATGTTACTTGATCTTTTCCCCTTACTGCTTCAAATATTCTTTCTTTGTTTTGTGTATTTGGTGTTTGACTATTATGATGGGGAGGAATTTCTTTCTGGTTCAATCTACTTGGAGTTCTGTAGGTTTTCTTGTATGTTTATGAGCATCTCTTTCTTTACCTTATGGAATTTTTCTTCTATAATTTTGTTGAAGATATTTACTGGCCCTTTAATTTAGGAATCTTTGCTGTCTTTTATACCTATTATCCTTAGGTTTGATCTTCTCATTGAGTCCTGGATTTCCTGTATGTTTTGGACCAGTAGCTTTTTCCGCTTTACATTATCTTTGACAGTTGAGTCAATGATTTCTATGGAATCTTCTGCTCCTGAGATTCTCTCTTCCATCTCTTGAATTCTGTTGGTGATGCTTCCGTCTATGACTCCTGATGCTTTTCCTAGGTTTTCTACCTCCAGTCTTGTCTCCTTTTGTGATTTATTGTTTCTGTTTCCATTTTTAGATCCTGGATGGTTTGGTTCAATTCTTTCACCTGTTTGGTTGTATTTTCCTTAATTATTTAAGGGATTTTTGTGTTTCCTCTTTAAGGTCTTCTATCTATTTACCTGTGTTCTTCTGTATTTCTTTAAGAGAAATTATGTCCTTTTTAAAGTCCTTACCATCATCATGAGATGTGATTTTTAAATCAGAATCTTGCTTTTCTGGTCTGTTAGGGTATGCAGGACTTGATGTGGTAGGGGAACTGGGTTCTGATGATGCCAAGTGGCCTTGGTTTCTGTTGCTTAGGTTCTTGTCCTTGCCTCTTGCCATCAGGTTATCTCTGCTGTTAGTTGGTCTCAACTGTCTCTGACCCTCTTGTAATCCTGTGTGTCAGCAGTCCTGGGATAATGTCCCAGACTGCTTTTTGGTTCCTGTGTCCTGATGGCTCGGGCGCATTCCTCTAAGCAGAAGTGGTCTTACCTGTGTTCTCAGGTGTGTCAACACTCCCAGGAGTCCAGCTCTCTCCTGGCAGGATCTGGGCACAGAGAACTGTGTGGCAAAGGGTCAGCTCTGGGTGCAGAGAGTCAGGGTTTTTATGCAGCTCACTCTGCCTCCATTTTCTAAGAAGATTACAGGAGTGTGTCACCCACCCTTCCCAACATTTATGTTTTATTTTTAATTGGGAATAATGTATACATTTATCAGCCATAGAAAGATTTAATCATGGTGATTAATATTCTTCACTTTTTTGTGATGCTGCTGTCAAAAATTCATCCTCTAGCATATTTTGATGTATATAATAATATTATTAGCTAGTTACCATGAATTATAAAATTTCACTAGAGCTACTTGTTGAAGTGAAGACTAGCTTCAAAACCATAGGTAATCTTAGGAAGGGACGGAGGGGTGGAGTCAGCAATTGGAGTTGGTGCTGATAGCAACAACAATTTATAGGGTCAGCAATAGCAGTGCTATTGTGAGCAAAGCTTAATTTTCTGGGGACAGTACTCTCTGTGATTGGTGGGAAACTCTGAACTCTTTTAACTCTTAGGGGGCTGGAAAGAAAGAAAAAGAGACCCCCCCAACACACACACACACACACACACACACACACACACACACACACACTAAATAAAGCAAATGGGGCTTCAACAAGTGTTTCCAATAAGCAAGCTCAACAATTTCACACACACACACACACACACACACACACACACACACACACACACACACACACACACACACACACACACACACAGAGTTGGTGGATGGAAAGAGACTCCAAAACCCACACATTTATTTTTTTTCTCTTTTGTCTTTTTATATCTTCGAGGACAAAGCTCTCTAAGAATAAAAGCAAGTAAGATATTGCAGAAAAGGGAGTTACAGCAGGATTGTTGATTATAAATTCATAGCAGTTGTTTTACCTATTTTGCAAGCTCATTATAAGTTCAGAGCAGTAGTTTAAAAAAAAAAACAGGATTACATCGCCCAGTTCATGGCCTTACTTTTATCATTGTGTACACCTGTGGCCTTATCCTTAGTGCTGACCTAGAATGAATGTTTTCTTTGTTCATTAATTTGATCTAAGCTGATTTTTCTTCCTAGTGCAGTTTACATGCTTGTAGTGAATGAAAATTCATTGTGTTCCTTTTAATGCAGCCTTTACTTACTAGTCTAAGAGCAGGGGACACATTCTATTCTTGAAATTATCTTTATTACATCTTTCTGGCAAAACAACTAAAACCATCTTCTTAAACTTTCTATCAGTTATTCCAAGTTCCTAAAATAATTTGAATCAAATCAGGAATTCTATAAAATCATTAATTCATCTAAGTATTTTTTTATGAAGGTTTATCTTCATGTTGATGCAGGGAAATTTGCTAATAGCCAGGATTGCTAATAGCAGTAAGGATTTTTTTTTGTCCAGTCATACCATGTTAGGAAAAATAGGGAGGAATACATGAGAAGGCAAAACAGCAGCAAGAAGCAGTCCGGGACTGCTCCTAGGGCAGTGCCTGTCTGTGGTTCACCATCACAGTCATGCAAAATGGTATGCCATCTGCAGGAAGCCCATCTGCCCAGGTCTTCAAGTTCTTACAGCGACTGTCCCAGTTTACCTGAGACTTCGGATCTTGTCCCTTCTTCCCTCTCCTATATTTAGAAATGCCACATCTACCAGTTACCGTTACCTTAGAAACTGACCTAAATCTATATACTTGAAGGCCAGTTAGTTTACAATTAACTAAGTCACTTTCCGACTAGCTAATGTTTTTAATGTGAACTAGTTTATGTTGTATTACTTAACTAAGTGAAGAGCCATCTCCAAGGACTGCTTTAATTCCCGTTCTGGAACTGATTTTTTTTTATTTTTACTTTTTTCTGACCTAGAATTTGACCTTCAGTCACAGTTCATGTCTGAATTGAACTTTTGATCTCATTGTGATTGGAGGAACACAGTGTCTTAAAGACCCCTCCCCCTTTGCCTGTTTTTTTTTTTTTTTATGGTTTAAAAGTTGTGTGTGTGTGTGTGTGTGTGTGTGTGTGTGTGTGTGTAAGTATATGTATGTGAGTGCAGGTATCTGAGGCGAACCGAGGCATGGGATTCTTTGAAGCTGGAGTTAGAGCAAACTATGAGCCACCGGACATGGGTGCTGGGAAATAAACTTGGATCTTCTGCAAGAATAGCAAGTGCTTTAACTCCTAATCCTAATATTTAAAAAAATATACTTTACATTAATTCTTTGAGAATTTTACATGTAGTTTGATCATATTCATGCCTTGTTTCCTTAATTCCTCCCACATCTAGTCCCTAACTCTTTTACCTACAGACAGATATTCTCTCTCTCTCTCTCTCTCTCTCTCTCTCTCTCTCTCTCTCTCTCCTTTCCTCTCAACTGGTCCTTGGTTCTCATTTTTCCTTTTAAAAAGTAGTCCACTGAATGCTGTTTGTGCTGCTGGATGGGTGTGGGGCTCTCTACTGCCGCAGGATTGACCGGCCAATGTCCACGCCCTTAAGGAAAACTTACTTTCCCTCCTCTATATAAAGAATGTTTTTCTATATGGTTTAATGCTCTGTTGTGTGTGAGAGACTTTTTATGTCTTTTGATCTATTGGAGACTATTTCCCATAATTCTTAGGACTTCTCATCACTGGCTCTTTAACTCTCTTAAACTATGTTTTAAAAGCAAATATTTACTGGTTTTTAAATAGATATGTAAATCATATTGGGTTAAGGGCTAGTTGAAAATATCTTGAATTTTAAAATAAACAGAACTTCCTAACAAAGTTCTTATTTTAATCCTTCTAAAGGGAAGGCATTTTTGTAGGTATAATTGTGAGTCTTCCAGAATTCTAATTTTATTCAGTGAACATTTATTGGATACCCAGTGCCATAATGACTTCATTTGTTGACACTTTGCCTGAGTGCACAGGGCTTAGGCTAGTTAGGACACTTAGATAAAAGGTTGCCATTCATTTTCCAGTTTGGTGAGGCAGAAAAAGAACGTCATATGTGGACGTTCTTTTAGAAAACGGTTGTTGAATTTAAACCTCATTTGGGAATGAGGAGAGTCAGTTTAATCTAAAAGGAAGAACGAGGAAGAAAGAGCAATTGGGTCTTTTTAAAAGACTTCAAGGGGAAGCAGTTGAGTTTGCAGAATAGACTCATCTGTGTGCAGGAGAGGTGGGTAAGTGTGCATTGCATTCTGGTTTTTGTGCAGGACTAGATGGTGGGGAGGGTGGAGCTGCAGACTCAGGAGAATGAGATCTCTAGTTGGCATTGAGGGTGGGGCTCAGGAGCCATAGGCTGTCAGCAGGACAAGCACACTTGATTCCAGCTGTCCATAAGAAGAGCAGCAACTGGAGCCTGGCGGTTCCTCTCCAGGAGCGTAGATACCTGGGACTCCATAGGTATCCAGTGGAAAGTGATTTGTGGGGTGGATACTGCATACTGTGGTTACTTCCAGAAATGCCATGAAGGTTTTTTTTAGGTTGCTTGGCTGCATGGACTGTTCCAGAGGCTGGTTCTTGGGCTGTGCCATACATTGATTTTTCTTGATGAGAAAGGTTATGGGAGTTTAAGGCCTCGCCTGAACCTGATAGTGGACTTTGTTTTAGCAATTCAGAGCTGTTAGAAACGCACAATATTTATACTTAAGTGGTATAGTTCCAATGTATTTTGATATTTTCCCCATTTTGTTTTCTATTTTGTTGAAAATATTAGTGTCTGGTTGATTTTAAGACCCATTAATAGAAGCTTGGCTTGTGCTTGAAAAAAATCCTGTGAGGTTGGGTCAAGTTTGGAATTCAAAGAGCTCAAGACTGTCTCAGACAGTGAGTTCCAGCCAGCCTGGCCAATGGGGCGCAACCCCGAGACTGTAATTTATGTTTATGGTTTATACTTGCACGCAGCTTTCAATGTTACCTTGTTCTATTCTTGCCATGCGGGCCACTGTGCTTGTCCTCCTGGTGCTTAGTATTTATTTATCCTAAGCAGTTACAGCATACATCACGAACCTTTCGGTGTCAGCATTTATTTGTGCTCAAACTTCAGAAAAAAACAGTAGGTGACTCTGTCTGCCCCTGCCCTTTTTTCTGTATTTACTGTGAGTAGAAATACAGACTTGTTTTTTATTTATTTATTTTTTTGTCTTATCCTCAGGCATTTCAAAAATGAAACATAAGCTGTTCTGTTCAGTGTGTAGGGTCACTGGATTTTATATCTCAAAACCAGAGCTCTGTCTTGTAATAGAGAGGAGTCAGCATTCATTGATCCTCTTGTGTTCCAGTACTGGACTGCTTCGCAGGGCTGTCACTGCCTTCGTCTTGGTGGCTAGAGCTGGCTGGTTCAGGTCCTCATGCTATATGGAAGGAGACTTTTACTGACTGTATCAGTCAGGGTTCTCTAGAGTCAAGGTGAACTTAGTGAATGTCTCTATTAATGAATTTATTTGGAATGACTTTACAGTCTGCAGTCCAACTTCAAAGCAATGGGCAGCTGTTTTCCCATTCCAAGTCCAAGAATCTAGTAATTTCTCAGTCTCAAGAGGCGGGTGTTTGGCTGTCTTCCGTATAAGCCGGAATTCCGAAGAAGTAGGTTCTGACAGATGTGTGCTGGTAAGTGCAAGCAAGAAAGGAGAGGGCCTTCCTCCTGCCTTTGTCCTTACGTAGACCTCCCAGGAAGTGTGGCTCCAGGACTAAAGGCGTGTACAACCTCTCCTGGATTTGGAAAGTTTCTCATTTCTGTTCCAGGCTGTCCTTAAACTCAGATCTGCTTGCCTCTGTCTCTTTAAGTCTGAAATATAGTTCCCACCATTAACTTTTAATATTCTCTGAGTTCTTAGGAAGGAGAAAGTGTCTGGAGGGTTTCATGGTTTTCAGGGGGGTTCAGGGTTGAAGATGGTGAATTAGAAGGTTCTGGCAAATTGCTTGTTCAGATATAAAGATTCACCCTCACGCTTCCCTCTAAGAATGCTCCAGTACCAACTTCTGTCTTAGTTAGGGTTTCCATTGCTTTCTTGAAAAGATACCCTGACCAAAGCAACTATTCTAAAGGACAACATTTAATTAGGGGCTGGCTTACAGGTTAGAGGGTTCAGTCCATTTTATCATGATGGGAAGCACTACATCATCCAGGCAGGTATACAGTGTTTGGAGGAGCTTGAGAGTTCTACATCTTGTTCCAAAGGCAAACAAAGACTGGCTTCCTAGACACCTAGAAGGAAGACCTCTCAAGCCACCCCCCTCAACAACACACTTTCCTCCAACAAGGCTGAACTTCCTAATAGTGCCCTCCCCTGGGCCAGGCTTGTATTAAACCAGCACACCGGATCTCGAGCCATCTCCACAGACATTAACTTTTATCCAGTTTTGTTTTGTACTTGTATTTTGTGTGTATTCATGTACCCAAGTTTGTATTTTGACACCCCTTTGTATCTAAAATGTATCTAGGCAATTCCACCTCAATCTCTCCTCCCACTTGTATATATCCAACACTCCTCTAATATGTCCTTGCCCACCTTCTTGTCTTCTTTTACCATTAACCCATATTGGATCCTTGGTGCTACTTTGCCCATTGGCCACATGGGCAACCTCCCCACATCCCAAAGAACTATGTTTTCTCATTAAGCTGGCCGTCAACTACTGATGGCCAGCACTAGCTCAGCCAGGGGGGGACCTTCTAGAGTTGGGATTGACTTGGTTTCTGCAGCTAATATAGCTGCAGTGATTCTCCCGAGTGTTAGACAAAAGGTGTGTGGAAGCCAAAACCCTTGAATTTCAGTAATTTGTGCCTTGAATATATCCATTTATTTCAGAAGAGGCTGGTTAGTAACTTCTATTCCCATTCCGTGAAAGAATATCCTAAGACTTTTAGCACTTAAATAGACAAGTTATTGGTCTTATGGTAAACATTTTTTTTTTTAAGGAAATAAGGTATTTTTCAAATTAACTAAATTTAATTTGTAATTTAAAATAAAATAAAAGCATGGCAGTCAGATAGTCCCCAACTACTATAAACAGAGAAATGCCCTGTAGTGTTTGCATGGGGTTTGCTCTGGTGCTTTTCTTTTCTTCATCCTGTTCTGAAACCAGACTGAAGTCTACTACCCAGGAGGAACACAGGCATTTTAGACTATGGTGTGATGGGTTAGGTGTTCCAGATGACTTAAAATCTGAGGTTGCAAATTTCACCTCTGAGTTAAGTCATCCTGTAAACTGGACAATTCAATACATTTTAGATCGGTATTAACACTACTGGCTTTTTGCCATTTATTTCCCTATTTTACTGTGTGCATTTTATGTGTATGTGAGTTAAGCCCAACTCCAGCCTCAGATGTGGAAGTCAAAATGACGCTTGAGGTTGCTTTTCATTATAGGTTCTGGGGGTCTGCTCAGGCAGTCAGGTGTGCTGCAAGCACTTTCCTTTGCTAAGCTGTTTTGGTCAATAGGCAAAATTTGTTCTGTTCAATCTTATTTCATTGAAAATATTTGTTAATAACTGTCTTTTGTCCAGAGAATCACTCTTTGGGGGGGGTAGGGGTTAAGAGAGTGTGGGGGGCGGGGAGTTTCCTGTGTAGCCCAGGCTGGACTAGACCTTGCAAACCTTTTCTTCTGATGCTCCTGCACACATTAACACTATCTTTAGGAGTATATGGGAATTATTCTTGTTTCAGTATCTTGGCTAGGCTGTCTTTTGAATTCACATTGTATCAGTGGGCTTGAATTTTTATCATTTTTCATCCATCTGTGTATTTCTTGGGTTTTCATTTTTTCTTTTGTCTAATTTTATTTTTTGAGGTGGCATTTGAAATATATTTACACTGCTTTTAATGCTTTTCGTGACAGCGTTGATGACTTCACTCATTTCATAGTGGTCCATTTTTATGTTCTTGAGTACAAGTCTGAAGTGCATCTTATAAGGTTGCAGGCTACTGAAGGTAGATGATGACTAAGTATCTGAGCAACTAATTAAGGAGAGGCTATGATCTACAATAGAAGGTCCCTTTATTATGTGATAGCTGGACCTGATGCAAGAATGCTGGATACGAGGGGGCTACCTTCAAAGTTTATCTTTCCTGGTACTATGGAGTTCTTGTAATTGAAGCTCAGTCAGCTGACTATGCAGAAGGAAGATGATACTCTACAGTGTAAAAAAAGCACTTGAGCATGGGTGTTTGGAAGAGTACTTTGTGATATTTTAAATTTATGAAAAGCTTATCAGAATATAATGCATTTTAAGTAAGGGAACATATATTCTTTTGTTATTCCAAGATACACAAGTCAGAGTTTCAAGAAGTGAAGGTACTGATATTTTAGACTTACTATTATTTTTTATCTTTTTTATAGATTTTTCAATATTTTAGTATATGCTAGATCAGGTATTGAGGTATTTGCTCTGCTAAACAGGTGATGTTGAAGTGCAGTGAGGGAAAGTGTAGATTCTGGTCATTGTTCTTCTTAGATTCCCCTCAGTTTCATTGATCCAATAGAGATGATGATTCTAGGAGCTGGCTTAGATGTACTGACAAAGACCTCAGATCTGGTTTAGCTGGCGACAGGAGACTAAACGTGTTGAGAGTATTGTTCTGCTGTTGGCCTCCACACCCCAAGAAGAACTTCTGCTCCAATTCAAATCTAAACTCGGAAATTGTGTTTTAGTTCAGGGTCAAGGCACAAAAAGTTCCCCAATTAAACTTCTTTTGTCTATTCAAGCATTTGAGCTGATTGATAAAGTTTGCCCACATTGAAGACAGCAGAGTCATTCACCTGCTCCATACAATGTCAATGTTACCTACCCCAAACCAAGAATATTCTTACAGAAATGACTGTCCAGGAGAGAGGCTCCAGCAGGTGGGCACTTGCACCTAAACTAGAAAACTTTAGTGTGATTCCCAGAACCCACATGGTGTAAGAAAAACAATGTCTGCTCCTTGTCTCCCTGACCTCCACATAAACACTATGCACTTGGACTCATAATCTTTCTCTCTTTCTCTAAAAACATGTTATCAAATTTGTTTTTAAGTGTTTGTCCAAATATGTAAGCACCCCTATGGTCAGTGGCACAGTCAAGTCTTCAGCTCATCTGATCTTGTCCAAGATTTATGTACCCATATAGTTAAACTGTGAGACTGTGGAAAAGACATTTACACAACCGGTCTTTCCAGTCCTCACAAAACAAAACAAAAACAAACAAACAAACAAACAAACAAACTAAACCAAACTTCCTTAGTAAAGCCTTTAGGGATTACTGGTATCCTAACCACTTTGACTTGTTCTTACCTGCTCTGGGATGGGCAATCCTTCTTCCAAACAGGAATGAATCGAACAGGATGAATCACCGATGAATCAGTCGAACTTTGAGACTGTCTGACTGTCTAGCTAGAATTTTAGCAGAAGCTAATTGTTTTCTGTATTAACTTTGAGTTGTTTATGTCTGTTTGGTTTATTTGATAGAGGGTAAATACATAGAAATGTATCAGTATGGAGAGTGTGAAATCAAGTTTGATTTGCAGCTTGGGAGTGACTTCTGTTCTAACTACAGACATTCACTGAGATGGATAGACTTTGGCTTGGGCATTTAATTTTGCATTTTAATTTGTTTTTTTACTTGGAATTTTTAAAATGAAGTTTAGTAAATCATTTAGCAAATGATAAAGAAACAAAAAATTCTTTGAAAATAAAAATATTTGAAGTGAGCTAGGGATAGGAGTAGGTTTGTCTTAACACTAGTGATGAATGCATTCAGTTTCTATTTGTTGGTCATGGAATAGGATTTTATAGACCCCTCTGTAAATTCAGTGTTTCTGGTTTCTTTTTCCTTTTTGTCTGTTTTGAGACCCCACTTTAGTAGTCTGTGGGGAGCTCTCTGGCCTTGTGTAGTTGAAGCTGCCCCAGAGCTCTCTGTCTCTCTGTGTGTGTGCGTTTCCCAGGTGCAGGATTATAGCTGGGACTATGGTTGTGCACTAGCACATAAGGCCAAATTGGTTTTGTTGATTTTGGTTTTTTATTTTTTGAGGCGGGGTCTCACTAGGTATTTCTGGTTGTCCTGGAGCTTGCTATGTAGAGCTAAACTGTCTTCAAACTCAACTGTGAGATCTGCTTGTCTCTGTTTCTAAGAGTCCTGGGGTTCAAGGCATGTGCCATTTCCAGCCCCAGATTCTGGTTTAAGTCAGACATAGTCCATCTTTAGCAGTTCAGGAACTAAGGCTAGAGAGAAGCTCGGCAGTTAGAATAATTTGAGTTTTGTTAGTTTGGTTGTTGAACTTTTAAGACAGATATCCCTGGGTCTTAGTGGTGTATTTTCAGACAGATGTTGCCTCGTGGCTTTAGTGGTGTATTTTTCAGACAGATGTTTTCGTGCCTTAGTGGTCTTTTTAGTGTGGTGTAGTGGTGTAGAACAGATGTAAGCCCATGTCTTAGTGGTGTATTTTCAAATGTCACCCCATGTCTTAGTGGCCTCTTTTTCGACAGATGTCCCCATGTCTTAGTGGCGTGTTTTTCCTTCCAGGCTCGGATCATTCATCAGCATGGTTACCTGGTAATGAATCATTATGGCAGGCCACAGCTGTTCCATCTAACCCCCAAAATTCATAACCTATATTGACACAGCATAACGTCTGACAGTGGAGATACTGGTATTGGCACTTCCTGTTCTGACAGCGTGGAAGGTAAGCTTATGGAGGGCGGTGAGTGAGGTTATTCAAGAGACAGTTCTGAAGATTATAAGGAATATTTAGGTTGCTGGTAACATCCAGTATTGCTATAAATGAAATATCAAATTAAATTCTCTGTTTATATTCCATTTACCCTTGCACTCAAAAAAGATTTTTATTTTCAGCTATGCATTTTCAGAGCACGCATAAGGTTGATTGAGGACTAAAGTGATTTCCATATACTCTTTATCGCCACACACATACATCCTTCTTCCATAGTATCACTGCTCAACGAGTAGTGCATTAATCACAAGGACAGATGAAACTTCTTTTGCCACTTATTACTGTATTACTTACTTTCTGTTGCTTTGATGAGGCTCCCAATGACGGAGGCAATTACTAAGAGAGAGGTTAGAGCTTACAGTTCTGGAGGGTTAGTATGTATGCTGGGGAGCAGAGGTCAGTGGCAGTAGCTGCTGGAACAGTGGCTGAGAGCGCACACATCTTGGGCTCTAACTAAGAGGCAGAGAGGGAAGGGCTGAGTCATTTGTACCCCTCACGCCTGCTCTGGGACTGACTCACCCCCTCCTCAACAAGACCACACCCCAACCTTCCCACAGTTCTGTCAACTACTCAAATACTCTGAGCCTATGGGGCGGTGCCATTTGAATGCACCACAGTTGCACTTGATTGATCAATTGTCATTATACCTTTAGAGGATTTTGAATTATCTAGGACAATAACATCTGAAGGGGGGCAGAGCTTTGAGGGTGTTTTCATTATAGTTTAACTGGAGGTAGGAAGAATCAGTCCTAGAACACAGTTTAAAAAAAAAAATGGAAAGAAAAACAGTCATATGAAGATAAGAAAGAAAATATTAAAATTATCAAATTAGTAAATTAAACCATTGTTAGCATTTGGGCATGATGGCCCATTGTTAATCCCAGGACCTGAGAGACATAGGCAAGGCAGATATTTAGAGTTGTAGGTAGCCAGGGGCCACCTTGCCCTTTACCCTAAATTGTTAAATTTGTTAGAAGGCCCCATGTAGCTGTAAACCCTAGATCAGAACAATCTAAGGCTCAGGAGGCCTTAGAATGGCGGGCGCTGCACTTCAGGTTTACAGGCTGCTGTTGCGGCCCTGCTCTGTAGTCTGTGTCTGTGCAGATCAGTAGGGAAGAGTCACCTACTCCCTTGGAAGTCCTTGCTCTGTAGTCCGTGTCTGTGCAGATCAGTAGGGAAGAGTCACCTTACTTCCTTTGGTTTTCTAGAGACTGTCTAAAAACAGGATGTTGGGAAGCCCTTCCCTCTGAAGGCCTTAGGGAAAGCATCCCAGTTTCTGGCAGCCTGCGGCATCCTTCCGGTATTTGCCTTTTTTTCATGACCCCTTTGTCTTTAGATCTTGCTTTCTCCTTATAAGGTAAAATGGATCGGACCAGTCAGTGCATTGTGTCTGCCTAATCTATCTGATATTCATTTTGATTTCATCTGCAAAAACACTGACTTTCAAATGAATTCATATTTACAGGTGGGGGGTGGGGGAGAAACAGACAGATAATGCGAGAGAGAGAGAGAGAGAGAGAGAGAGAGAGAGAGAGAGAAACCATTTAATGTATCTTAAGTAGGATGATAGATATTAACAGACGCTGTTCAATCCGGTGACATTTTATACATCGTATGAGGCTGAAAAGAGTACAGAGGAGCATGAAAAGTGCTAGGGGGTCGTTGGAATTCAAATTTTGAATTTAAAATAAAGCAGGGGTTCTGGGCTTGGAACTTTTTAACAATGTTTTTGGTCATTGGCTCCATTAATAAACTTTTAAAAGTTATTAATAAACATACTGATGTGCAGAGATGACAGAACAGGGTCTAGAAGTTGTGCAGAGTGAATGCTCTGTTTCCTTAAGGTTGTCTTCAATGTTGTGTCTTAAGTAGCTTTTTCTTCCTTAATTTTTAGAGGTTCCAGTGTACGTGCCGTCCAGATAATGACTTGAAGTCTAGAGAAAAGTTATGTAGCTCTTGAAGAGTTGACTTAAAAATAATAATGCTGAGTGAATTCCCTTAAGCTCAAAAAGAACATACTATTAACTAGAGAGAACTGATTATATAGAGAATTATACTGTTAATCGATTATACAGAGAATATACTATTAATCGATTATACAGAGAATATACTATTAATCAGAGAACTGATTATACAGAATATACTGTTAATCAGAGAATTGATTATATGAGAATATACTATTATCAGAGAACTCCAGAGCCTCCAGCCTGAAGCCTTCTTTTTCTCAGTTTAGCTAAGAGAACTTTAAATGTCTTTTCATGTATCTCAGGGCCTGTAGAGATCGGGGTGCTGCTGCCTCCTAACAGTGACTAGCAGAACATTCAACAGTTTCACCGAGGAGACCGTGAAGTTTCATAGTTTCAGAACTCCTGATTTTTCCTGTGCATATTAATATTATCATTGTTGTTATTATCAAACTTCCATTATTAGTTTGTGCTTTCACTTCCAAGCTACTTCATAACTGTGGTTTTGCCACTTTAATGAATTACAGTGTAAATATCTGATTTGGCAGAGCATTTGATGCCCTAAAGGGTCCTGACCACAGGTTGAGAAACCACTGTCCTAGAAGAGAGTATTATTTGGTTTATTCTTCCTATATGGTAAAGCCTTCAAGATGCCAAGACAATGCAAGTAGGGGTAGATATTTTAGGGAAGGATATGAATATGAAGAATTGTGACTACTTAATGAGATAGAAGACTGAATATGGGTAACGTTTTTGACATTTATGGGAAATGAACTGAATTGTGGCTTGAATGATGAATTTACATAGTAGTTTGAAAGAGAATGGCCCCATAGGCTCAGATGTTTGAACACTTGGTCTCTAGTGGTGCTAGCTTGTAGGCAAGGAGGGCCTTGCTGGGAGGAGGTAACAGTAGGGGTGGTTTTGATGGTTCAAACCTGGAGCCACTTCAGTTCATGCTGTGTGTGCCTGTGGTTTAAGATGTGAGCTCAGCTTGCCAGACCTCGCCTGCTGTTTGCCATTCGGACTCAGCCTCTGCAATGAGCCCAGAGCAAACTTGCTCATAAGCTGCCTGTCTTTTTTGTGATGTAACACTTGATTCTTATGCTTATATTTCCTCTTCTGAATTGTTGTTGCCTTCATGATTCCTGCCAGTGAGAGCTGGCTGTGTTGTGGTTCCCTGGTGTTCTTTGGCAGATGTCCCAAGTCCAAAGGTTGATTTATAAATGTCCTTTTCATTATTAAATTTGTCGGCGGCATATCTTTTTAGTAAGGCCTAAAATAACTACTATGTGAGAATTGCTTGAAATGGAGTAAACTTGTGTTAGAATACAGTTTATAGATGGACGTCTAGTATAACGTGAGCTTTAGTACACTGTTGGCTGGGCTGCTTTATGACACGTTGTATGAAAGTGATGTATGCCTACACACCAGTCCTTGGTTCCATAAATTGTCATCTATTAGCTAGAGCCCATATTTTTATTATTTATAAAATTAACCTAAGCTTGCTTTTACCTAATTTTTCTTCTTTCTTTGGTATCGTGGGGTTGACTTAGGGCTTTCAGCACATTACTGGGCAATGTCTGACCATTAAGCTGTGCCCACAGCTAATCTACCTGTGTTCAATATATACTACAGAACATGTCGCAACAGCTTGGAGGACTTAGCCTTTTTTTCTAGTCACGTTGCTTTTTTATTACAGCCTGACTTATGAAGTCCCTCCCAGGCATGTGTATTACATTAATTTTCTAAACAATGTACATTTTGTTTAAGTGTACTAAATGTAATCTGAACTTACTTAAAAATAAAACATTCCACAAAGTACTTTTATATTTCTCTTCAAGCCTTTTGTTGTTGTTTTGTCCAAATAATATTTCAACATGTCTTATAATTCAGAGATTTACCACCTGTAATTTCATTTAGGTCTAATTTGACTGGCCATTACTTCTCTTATAAGACAGTTATAGTTGAAGATTATCTATACACTAAAATGCCAGTTCAATCTTGACTCTAGATAAAACTATATGTATTAGTCTTTTGTTTTGATTTCATTGCTTTATATACTACATGTATAGCTGGTCAACAAACATTGAACTGTCCTAAACAAATGGCATGACTCTGCTAGGTGGGGTTTCAGGCAGTTTATTTGTTCGTAAAACACAACACAACTCTCACTTTGTCTCTTACTATCCCACATAACCTTTTAGTAGTAATTTTTGGGTTATTTTAAAGAACACTTATAGTAAAAGAGTCACAGATAGAAGACAAGTTTTGTTTTTGCCAATTTCCTGTGCTAATTTTCTTGGGATGATACTTTAATTACTTACTTTATTTTTAAATTCCAAAAAATAAAGTCTTGGGGAATGTTTATACTGGTCATTATCAGTTAATTTCATTTTATTTTAAATAAACATTGTTTTCATCTTAGGCAAAATCTAGGCCTTCTGAGGTAAGAGCTTCAGTCACGATTTGTTTAGCTGTGCCTTTAGTGTCTCCTGTGTGTTAGATCCAATTATTTCTAATTGTTAGAAATGAAGCAGCTATTTCTCCTGGTTGGTAACAAACATCTGTCTTGTGCATTATAGGAAAGAAACTCATGAATGATTTAAGCAGTCAGAAGATGGTAGGTGCTGTCTGGGCAGGCTCAGGAAATGTAGTATTGGTGGAGAGATCAGCTTGATCAGAGTCTGGGGGAGGAGGTGAGCATGGGGTTTATGTGCTAGTGTGACTGATAGGTCATAGAAAGCTAAATTGGATGTCAAGGATTGTTAATTGTATTTGAGTGAAGTTGATGGTAATTTCTTGTTCTAAGAAGAGAGGCAGCAGCAAATGAGATCACCAGGTGATTAAAAAGACACACACACACACACACACACACACACACACACACACACACACACACACACACACGCAGAATCCTAAAAACCAAAAACCCAAAAACTGTGCCTTCTTCCTGTTTTGGGCAAGGTGGTATGTATCCCAGGCTGGCTTGAACACAATATAGCCAAGGGGTTACAGGCATGGGTCATCAATACTAATGACTTTGAGATGTCAGCACTTGTGGTCGAATAGGAGTGAAATGTCTTCTATGCTAGGTGTGGTAGCATTACAATCTCTGTCAGACTTGGGAAACCTGAGGCAGGGTTATTGAGAAATCCAAC
This sequence comes from Rattus rattus, assembly GCF_011064425.1. Taxonomy (NCBI): domain Eukaryota; kingdom Metazoa; phylum Chordata; class Mammalia; order Rodentia; family Muridae; genus Rattus; species Rattus rattus. Next base: position 30,318,821 of record NC_046171.1, on the reverse strand, counting down.
CAGAATGGGATACAAAAGTTTAAAAAAAACTTCATCTATATACTAGCTAGACCTTTATCTTAAAAACCAACTGAACAGAAAAGCCATATATTTTCCAATATAATATACCGATATATGATTAAAACTTTATCCATTGAGATCCCAAAACCCAACCATTTTAACTCAGAGCAGTGTAGTGGTAATGTGTCCAGAGGGCCCAGTGTTCCAGCAAAGGAATCTATACATTCCCCACATCTCACTCTGTGGCTTTTCTTTTGAACACCCTCCTTCCCATGTGCCTGCTTGGAAAGGACATGGAAGAAGACCAGGTGTTGTCTGGCGTTGTCCAGCAACACTGGATTGGAGAAACAGGGATTCTATTTTGGTCTATGCTGGTTAGCTAACATGGAATGTGTGTCCCTTCAAATTACAAATGCCCTGTAGGTCAAAACACACACAGAATATTTAAGAAATTTACCTAAAAATACAGATTACTTAAAGTATTAATTTTAAAGAAGGTATTATTTGTATGTAAAAATGTATTTGTATTAAATATATAAAAAAAAAGCCACCATCCTGCGCCTAGTGCCAGGTCTGAGTAAGGCTGCATGGTACCTGCAGGACATTTTATCTTAATCAGCAAAGCATCTCAACTGCTAGCTCCCGATCTCTACCCCACACGGCTCAGCCACCCCCTTATTTCAGCAGCAGCCGCCCTCTGTAGAAAGCGCTCATGCTGCAGACTCCTCACAGTCCCAACATCCAACCCTGTGGTTAGAGTCACAACTCCCAGCAACCATTAAAATCAAAACTCAAGTTTGTAATTTAACAATCAGATTTATCAAAATTCAAACCCATAAAAGATCTGTACGATAAACTCACAACCCAATTGGTAATGATATAAAACTGCCCACAGATAAGACAGTTGTCCCACAGAGATCCATCCGTTATGAAATATTCATTTCATCAGGCCACACAGATCTGGGTCAGTCCTTCTCGCCTCCATCTTGGTTCTTCTTCTTTCTCCTCTCTCTCTCTCTTCAGAACTCTGTGCCTGCCTGCATTTCTCCCCTACTGATCACAGGCCTTGCCTTATCCTGTGCCAGCCCTCACCTGCACAGACACAGCTTCAAAAGTGTTCTTCCCAGATGTTACATGCAGTACCCTACAGCATGCATTAGGCAAGAAAGTTAGAAAAAATAAAGCTTGTTCTGTGTGAAAATCATTGCCCTGTGATTAAAGTATTATTCATATTGTCTAATTGTGCTACTATATTTTAAACCAGAATGTCTTGATTTGAGATTTTATTTTTAATTAAAACTCTCATGATTATTATCAGTTGGATCTAAGACAGAATTTTTTTTAATTAATTCATTTTTTTATATGGGAAAAATAGATCAGAAAAGATGCAGAGGAGGAAGTTTCATATATAGAAGATAAGAATCAGTGTGCTCAGCAGATAAAAAATACTTTTGAAAAAGAAAGTTGAGATTTTGTTAAACGTCAGAAATGTTATCGAAATGCAATTCATTTACGTTGCTAAAAGGTTACCAGATGATGTCCTTAATGGTCTTAGTGGCCATCACTGGCAATCTTGATGGTCTCTGAGCGCTCAAACGCTGTTCCCAGTTTGTAGAAAGAAGCACTGCTTCAAGCCAGATTTCAGATTAAAACTGCTTCCAGCCAGTTTCGAATTAAAACTGCTTCCAGCCAGTTTCAACTCCTCTGACGGAATTTAAATGGGGCTAGATTACATCGCAGTAACTTGCATTTGAGATTTGTGTTTAAAGTAAAGCAATTTTAAAGGCATTACCAGGAATTACCTTGTATTTTATCTTTAATTAGATTTCCTGGGCAAAATGTTATTTTTAAAGGATCAACACAATTAACAGTTTCTAGATGAATCTTTTGCCTCAGAAATAACAGTCAGCCCCCAGATGCTCATGCTGTCATATATGTGAGGCCTGTTTGTTTATTCATGTCCTGTATGTGCATGTTAAGAATGTATGCATGTGTAAAATAGACAGTTTGATTTTAATTTTGATGATAATGAACTCTAAATGTTATATTGTTATAGGTAAGTTTTAAGATAAATTCTTAGCATTTATCTTAAAACTATGAATATTAGTTGTGGTTGACTTTGGAATGTATATGTGCTTGAAGACTTTGAACTCCGAGTCACACCCAGGGGGGTGGTGTTTTCATGAATTGAGCAGAATGCTTGTTTAAGTGCTATTTGAGGCCCATTTGTGAGGACTGATTATGATTGGTAAGAGCACATTCCAGGTAACCTTTTTGCATACTAAGGCTTGAGAATTCTACAAGGAACTAGGAGTAGCTGTCCTCAAGATCATATTCTACAAGACACAATATTTGGTTAGCATTCTGATTTTTAGTGAATCTAAGAGTAGTGGTAAAGGAAGTGGCCCAGTTGGTGAGGTGAGCCCTGGCTTCCCCCAAGCACCTTCGCAAAACCACAGTCTGTCCTTGTAATTCTTGGAGGGAAGGCAGGAGATCAGAGGTTCAAGATGATCCCTGGTTGGCATAGCCAGTTCAGCGTTCTGGGTTATGAGTCTCTTTCAAACAGACAAAAGACATAAAAATTTAACTTGATGAAGTGGCTTTATTACAATTATTGATCCTTTATGCAACTGAGAAATACCAAGCTACCAAAGTTTAGTTAGGAAATGGCACGTGCTGGTCCCTCAAGAGGCAGCTAAACCTGGGATTAGGATTTCAGTGTCTTCAGTATCATGGAAAGTAGACTATCACTGAATGTAGTATTCGCACTTCTCTAACAGTGTTCTAGGAGATATTTCAGTCTCTTAGAGAAATATGGCCAAGTAATAAAACTCTATTCCCAGAAGAGAAATTAAGACTCATGGAAAGTAAAATGTGTGTCAGGTTTTCCTTTTGGCTGAAGGGATTGTGGGAGTGCCCCAGCTCAGTTTCAGACATGTGAAAATGTGAAAAGGATACTGCGAATAGATGATGATGCCCCTGAAACCAGTGGGTAGTCAACAGAAACCTCAGTTCAGGGTTGTGCTCATGTGGTCCTAGGAGGTCATGTAGGCCCTGGAAGGCTACAGTCAATTTACTGTTACTAACTCCTGGAAACTTGATTGAACTGTGTTGCTAGAGAGACTGGTGGGCATTGGTCTCAGGATGCTGAGAAATCAAGCTGAACTGGGATGGAAGCCTCCTTCCCACTCTTCAGCTCTGTCTTCAGCTCTCTACTGCTAGACAGGCTACCAGAGTCAAGTGTTTGCGACTGACAGGCCAGGACACTGTGCCCTTCTGGTAATGCAGCATGTCAGTGTAGTAGGGGAGCATCGCCTCGGATCAGTTTGTAGGCCCTGCCCATTTGGAGGAATTAGCCATTACCACCATCTTAGTCCAAACACCCAGCCCCTAGAGGGAGATTGCTGCTGTTTTTCACTATTTTCTGCTAATGATGTGTCCATCAGTCCATACAGGTTTGTATCCATGATGTGTGTCCAGTGTATCAAGGTTATGCCACTTTGGATTTGGAGAAGCCCTGTTTTTGCAGTAGGTAAATAACTGCAGAGACTTAGAACTGGTCAGAGTCCTGAGAATAAGGGACTGCTAAATGCTCAGCCACAACAGGAATTCTTGTCGCTTCTTCAAGGCTCAGTATATTGCAGAAGAGACCGAAAGGTGTAGGGAGCCAGAGAAGGAGGAGGATCGGAATGCTCTTGAGACTTGAGACTGTCACCATTGCACAAGACCATGCAAGATTGACCTGCAGCATTCTGTCACGGGGTGGGGTACAGGGAGGGAAAAAAGGCCAGTGAACGTCCTGCCCAGGCCCTCTAGGCAGATAATGAACGGTAGGTACTGGGGACTAGGAGGGCTCTTGGGCACCACTGCTCCTGACTCAATCATCTGACTAGGGAGGGGAAGGCATTGTCTCTTCGGAAGCACTGATGAGGTGTCGTGCTCTGTAAATTATCCTCCTCAGAACCTGGCAGCAGTAACCTAAGGAAACTCACACCTGTCCTTCAAGAGTGAACAGGCCTGGGCACGACCATAAGAGCTGACTCATTAGAAGAGGAGGGAAACACTAGAGAGAGGTGGCCGGGGGAGGAGATAGATATTAGTAAGTGATGTTGATGTTGCCTTGTGTCCGATAACTTAGTTATAACAGTATTTAGCTGTTTCCTCATTCTGAGGAAGAATGCCAGAATCCGCTGAGAAGCGTACCTCAGATGTTACTTTGGCGTTTGTATCCCGTCTTTAACCTATTGGGGATTTGGTCCGAGCTGGCTGTCTTCTCTTGTTGCAGACCATTCAACTTCAAGGTACACTATCCTAAGCCTAGTCGATGGCTGGTTACTCTTCCCAGCCCATGGATGCCATCTAACCCAGTGCTCCAGTTTCCAAACAGGAAAATTCACCGTCAGATGGCTCTAATGAGTACTAATCTCATGCAGACACTGGGGACCCACGGCAGAGGAGCGGACTCCTCCTAGACATGAAGGAATTTCAGGCCCTGAGGAAATGGTCATTCTCTGTCCAAGCTTACCTGCCCCAGAGAACCGCAACCAGAGTGGCGTTGCATACACGCAAAGTTGAGGAATGTCCTGGAGAAGACAGGGAAGGGCAAGGCTTTCATGTCCCACTTAAGGACCCCTTTGGGCCTAGTAGCTATATGACAGTATGGAGATGCTTGCTGGAAGACAAGGAAATGAACCAAAAACGGTCATCAACTCCTGACTGCAAGTATAAATTTGAGAGCTGCAACAGATGATGTCAGAGTGTCTTCCCTCTGCTCTCAGGAGACAGACTTTAGACATGACATACAGTGCTTTACCTGAGAGCAAGCCCATTGTGACAGGCTCAGAGGCTTTTGAGTCTCAAAGATTAATGCTGAGGCCAGCAGGCAGTGTAGGTGGAGTTCCCATTCAACCTTCTGTGGAGGACTCAGATGTGGCTTACAGAGCAGTTGGACAAACCCATTGGAAAGCCAGAACCACAGAGGATTCTTACAGTTTTAGCTCATGGCAACAGCCACAAAACTGAAGAGTTTCCAGCAGGAAGTGAGACACAATGGTAAAAGGCTCAAAACCTAGTGTTTGCCTCCCCAGTGGTTGTTCTTTCATTGCAGTAAATTGCTGACTGCACCCAGGCTCGTTCTCCAGCTCTCACAAGTTAATGAGTGTAAGTGCCATAAATTGACGCACTGTTTAGGAAAGCCTTACAAATCATGAGATGAATTAACATTGATAATCTTAAATATTGTACTTAGCCTTTATTGTCTCACTTGTTAAGTAGCATAAAAGTTAAACTTGTCAGTCTGAATGGAAACAAACAGAAGCTAACATGGAGTCATAGGAAGCAAAAGGAATTTGAACAAATAGGTCATGGACTTTTTTTTGATTATGTCACATTTAGAACCAGATAATTTTTCTTCTTAAGTTAATTTTTATTTCTTTCAGCACATACAAAGTGTTTATTTCATTATAGGATTTTTTATATTTCCTTTTCTTGGTCCGAGGATTCCCCTCAGCCACTTCTGTCCTACCATCTCCCCTTTCCTTTTCCTTTGCTCTGTCACATATTCTACCTATCTTTTTTTATTCTTCCCCTAGTTTAGACCCTTTCCAGTTTCAGAACCGTTAACCCCTCACATACAAGAATTAAAGTCTAGAATTACAAATGAGAGAAAGCATGGTATTTGTCTGGATGCCATTTGATGAATCTTAGTGATTTCAAGTCCCATTTGTTTTCTCTGCAGATGCCATGATTTAATTTTTCATTGTCAAATAAAAGTTGAATTACATACATGTACCACATTTTCTTGGCATGCCATAGGTTGGTGGATTTCTAGGCAGCGCTTTATTTCTAGCTATGAATATTAGTAAACATGGCTGTGTACTCATTTTTCTTTGGTAGGACTGGTAGACTGCTTTAGGGACTTGGTCTGGTGTAGCTGAGAACTCAGGTCGTTCGACCGCTTAATTGGCTTTTGGGCCTTCTATAAAATGAAGGTGGAACAGCTATTTGTACTATGTTGATAATGCTTTGTATTTAAGCTTATAAGTCACGCAATTTTCAAGAAATGAAATGGAACATCAAGATTTATTGAATGTTTAAAGTGACCACATAACTACACACAGAGAAACATGGTGTATTAATCCCTGTTAGGTCTATGGAATAACATGCTAGTAGGTAAATTTCTTGATAAGATATGCACTAAGGAGAACAATGCTCAGTTTGAATCAGAGAATGAACACAGTAGAGGAGAAACTCCCATACAATTTGGAGCAGTGTTTCTCAAATCATAACCCTAAACTTCTTTGAGTGGGTTGAATCGGCTCTGGGTCAAACCTAAGACTATCGGAAAACACACAGATGTTTACATTATGTTTTTATAACAATAGTAAAATTATGTGGTGGGAGGTCACCACAACGATGAGAGACTGTATTAAAGGAATTCGGCATTAGGGGGGGGTTGAGAATCACTTTCACGCTAAACCATCAGAGAGGGTGGTAATACTTTTCGAAGCCTTTTCCTCTGTAGTTGAAGAAAACCATCTACCTTTATTTGGTTTGGATGAAGCTCACCACTAGTCTTGGCTTTTTTCTTTGCGTTTGGCATCTCACCCATAATACCCAAATTGTCTCTGGTTGTGATAGTCTTGACTTTGTTTAGGAAAATGCCTAGTAATTTAAATGTGCCTTTTCATTCCCCTTGTTTTTCAGGAGGGGAATTTTGAGAATGTAGATCTCCTCGACACACAGTAACCATTAGATTCTCTTAAGCTCACAGTGGATCTGCCCCATGGTGGTTAAGTAGTGAGAACTATATTGCTAACTTTGTATTTTTTTCTCATGTTCCCTGGGCTGTAGCTGTTAAAAATGGACATGAAATTTTGTCTTACGCTCTACTATATGTTATAGCAGCCTTATTTATATTGTAGAAGCTGGAAAAGGACCCAGATGCTTCAGCAGAGGAAATGGACAGAAAAGGTGGTACATTTACACAATGGAATAGACAAAATGGTTGAACTGGTAACATCCTGGGAGTGAGACCAACACAGAAAATACACATGGTATGCACTCATTGATAAGTAATATTAGCCCAAATGCTTGAATTACTCCAGATGCATAGAACTGCAATTTAAACTCAAGACGGATGATCAAAATGTGAATGCTTCACTCCTTCTAGTAAAGGGGAATGTTAAATGCCTATGGCAGGGAATGAGAGAGGAAAAAGATTAAAACAGAGACTGAAGGAACAGCCATTCAGAGCTGGCCCCACATGTGGCCCATGCATACAGCCACCCAACTGACAAGATGATGAAGCAAAGACAGTAGGCTGCAGAGAGAGCTGGACGTGAGATCGCCCTGAGAGACACAGTTAGCCAGAATACAGCAAAATGCTACAGAGGCGGATGCCAGCAGCAACCACTGAACTGGAGAATAGGACACAGAAGGAATCCAAGAAAGAACTGAAGAGCTTGGAAGGCCTCCAGACCCTATGTACAACACGCACAAGCATCCAGGAGCCCAGGACCGTCTCACCACCAAAGACTACATAATGGACTGACTGGACTTCATGCACCCCATAGGTAGCATGAGTATCCTAGCAAAGATCACCAGTGGAAGAAGCCCTGGTCCCAAGCAGTACTGAACCCCAGAACTAGCGACTGTTGAGGGCGTAATGTGGGAGGGTGGAAGGAAACACCATAAAGGAGGAGGGAGGAGTAGGATGCTCTGTTCGTACGGAAAAGGAATAACAACTGAAATGTATACAAGAAATACTCAAGCTAATAAAAAAAATTCTTGCTACAAATCATAAAAGTGGTTTGACTGTCATATTCCTAACCGCAAGAAGGTGGAGAATTTTCTGTTTTTTAATGAAGATTTTGGGTTAAAAACATAAAAGACTTTTTTTTCTTTTAAAATGAATTGTGAATGAACAAAGTCTGGCTTGTAGCTTGTTTTATGTTCTTTTGAAAAGAAAAAAATTTTCAGTTTCATTATTTTTGCATGCTGTTTTGTCTTTAACTTCAGCTGAGACAATGAGAAGGTGACCACATATGCGGTTGTAGTTTCAGATACAGTGGGCTTGAAGTGGCTCCAATAGTGATATATGTCTGATTATCAACTAAATTCTGTTTCTATGTCTATATGGATTATCATGTACTTTCAAGATATTAAAACCTGTATAGCATAAATCAGATCTTCTAAATGACTGATTGCTTTCCCTGTTTGCCAGTGATTCAAAATAACCAGAGGTTGCTAAAGTACTGTTGTGTGTAATGCCCACTTTCCTCAGCGTTTGGTCTTTAGGAAATCTGGATTTCTACTTATTTGCATTTACCTGCCCTTTACAACACAAAACCTTTTATAAATGACAACATTTTATAGTAACAGCATTTAAACCATAGCAATTGCACCAAAACCAATCCCACTGAAATACAGGCCATTCTTTATTGCATTTCATAGATAAAACATTTAACTACTGAAATGTAAAAGGCATTAAAACATTAAATGAGTAAAGAACTTATGAGTTGACAGTTGGTGTGAGTAGTGAGAATGGTAACAGGCTGCCACCTTCCTTTTCCTTCAGCATGGCAACTAAGCAGAACTTATGCACTTGTACAAATTCCACAGACCATCTACCAAAGTGCTTCTCAACCCAAGGTAAACTCCCCTGACGTGAAACCCTCTGTCTCCACAAATATTCCTCAATTCATAGTGGAGGCAAACACAGCTATGGAATATAAACAAAAATAATTTTATTGTTGGTTTCACCGCAACATGAGGAAACTGCATGAAAGGGTCATAGCATCACAAAGGGAACATTGATTTAGAGATTATGTCATCCATGTTTTATAGATTCTGTGATGGGCACCCCCACCCCCAGCCTTTTCTGAAGAGATTCTATTAACATGGACTCCTTTGTGGGCTACCTTAGATAATTTCTGAAGCCTGTACATCTCCTTCTATCATCAGGGATTCGAAAGCAGTTCGAATCAGCATGCTCTCTCAGCTGCTCTGTTAGGGACCAAAGTGAACTGGATGCCAGATCTTCTCGTAGGCAATCACATTGGAAAATATATCCACTATAACTCTCCCACAGCTGCTGTGCTGGTAGAATGCCTTGAGCTGGACCACACCGTGGGAGCAGGAGAGGTGTAAACTGTTTTGTACTTGGACAACTGCTAACTAAATTTTGCGAATGTTTTCCAGCAAATACGTAAATTGAACGAAGGCCAATGAGTG